>NC_136065.1:1361109911-1361510655 GCF_964261635.1 Lissotriton helveticus
ATTAGAGAACACGCAGCTGGATCCCTCACCCCACTCAGAGAGGCCTGGAGTACAGACACAGGAGAGGAAATTACAGATGGGGACTGGAAGACCATCCTCGGGCACCCTAGGAGAGTGTCTAGAAATGCTAAATTCAAATTTATACAAGCCATGGTGCTACACAGGGCTTACCTCACTCCACAAAGATTACACAGGATCTTTCCCAACACCCCCCACTGCTGCCCTAGATGTCAGGGTGATGATGCTGATATTGTCCACATGATGTGGGCGTGCCCGAGACTGCGCACATACTGGGAGACAATTCGAAACACACTACACACTATAACGGGTATGCAGGTCCCGGGGGGCGTATTACCCTGCCTGATAGGTAATAGGAAGAGACCCAAGGCCTGTAAGGCACAGCTGAAATTTACGGACCTAGCCCTCTTGCTAGCACTCCGGACCCTCACTATGAGATGGAAGTCCCTTAGACCCCCGGACATAGAGGTGTGGAGATCCGATATGCTGAAATGGGGAAAGGCGGAGGCAGCGGAATTGCGCAGGGAGGAAGAGAGGGGCCACCGGAAATATCCTGTAGCACAAGACTGGGACCGCATGCTGTTGGAACTGGAGGATGGGGACCTGGAATAGCCCCGGGAGGAGGGTGCTTGATTACACACCAGCTATGGGGGGAGGCACTATGTAAAGCCGACCGGCCTAGACACACTGGTGACCATGCCTATGACCTATAATGTCCATTCCTACAGACACATACCTGTTGGATGAACGTTCTACATGATGTACAAGGAAAGACCAGAGGACGGGAACGGGGTGGGGGGAGTTGGGAGGGAACGGGAAACGGTTGGGCGATTCAGTACTCTATTTGTCATGTAATAAAGAAATACTTGGATTTGATGTTTGGAATTTCACGAACTGTGATGCAGGGACTGACGTATGAAGTACTGCGCCAAAGTTATGTTTCAGAAAACGGAAAAGACCGACAGTATGTTAAAAGATGTTCTGCACATTGTAATACCTGATCCAGTCATGAATAAAGAGTTTTTAAAAAAAAAAAAACAATGGTCTTTAGGATGTCAGGCAGTCTGTGTAACAGTATTTTGCCTACTTACTCTGTGTTACTCTGCATCTGGAGAAGTCCGACGCCAGGAGATATTTCCATTTTGTCAACCCCTAGCAGCTCACTTGCAAAGGCATGCTAGTACTAACTGAGTAATGAGAGCACCAGCACCTCCACTGCCATTTGCTATTGGACCACAATTTCCTTTTGCAGAGCTCCAGGCATCACTGCTGCAAATTTCAAAACCATACCACCATTTTGAAGGGTGATTGTGCATAGTCTATAATTTTTTACTGTTTCCAGACTGTAGTGTAGTTCCTTGTTATGTTGTTCTATTTTTAATGTTCCTTTAAGACTCGTGCTATGTATTGTAGAATGCACGAGTCAATGTTAGAATGTTATATTGGCATCGTTCCTATGTGTGGAGCAGTTATATGAGAGCGGTCTTACTATTCAGCTGCTTCCTGGCACTCACCTGTATAGCTTATGCTTTATCTCTAATAGTCGGCTGGGTTTGCTCAGACGTGAGTCCCAGGCTCTCCACACCACTGGAGTCAAGCTATCCAGGCTGATGAAAGCTGATAGCCAGAAACCGGTCCTTGGATGCTTGATTCCGGTCTGGGAAAGACATGGCTTCGTAGTTCGAACTGGACTGTTCCCATGAGGCACAGGGTCAGAGCTGATTTGCATATAGCCAGTGTCTAACCCAGGGTGGTGTGGAGTGCAAAAAAACGATGGATTTAGGCCCAGATCCTTGTACTGGGGTGAATGTATGACATTGTTCTACATTCTGTCCATCAACTGTGTTTTTTGCAATTTTCACCCCGAGTGGGCTGGGTATGCTCAGACGTGAGTCCCAGGCTCTCCACACCACTGGAGTCAAGCTATCCATGCTGATGAAGGCTGATAGCCAGAAACCGGTCCTTGGATGCTTGATTCCGGTCTGGGAAAGACATGGCTTGGTAGTTCGGACTGGACTGTTCCCATGAGGCACAGGGTCAGAGCTGATTTGCATATAGCCAGTGTCTAACCCAGGGTGGTGTGGAGTGCAAACAAACGATGGATTTAGGCCCAGATCCTTGCACTGGGGTGAATGTATGACATTGTTCTACATTCTGTCCATCAACTGTGTTTTTTGCAATTTTCACCCCGAGTGGGCTGGGTATGCTCAGACGTGAGTCCCAGGCTCTCCACACCACTGGAGTCAAGCTATCCAGGCTGATGAAGGCTGATAGCCAGAAACCGGTCCTTGGATGCTTGATTCCGGTCTGGGAAAGACATGGCTTGGTAGTTCGGACTGGACTGTTCCCATGAGGCACAGGGTCAGAGCTGATTTGCATATAGCCAGTGTCTAACCCAGGGTGGTGTGGAGTGCAAAAAAACGATGGATTTAGGCCCAGATCCTTGTACCGGGGTGAATGTATGACATTGTTCTACATTCTGTCCATCAACTGTGTTTTTTGCAATTTTCACCCCGAGTGGGCTGGGTATGCTCAGACGTGAGTCCCCGGCTCTCCACACCACTGGAGTCAAACTATCCAGGCTGATGAAGGCTGGTAGCCAGAAACCGGTCCTTGGATGCTTGATTCCGGTCTGGGAAAGACATGGCTTGGTAGTTCGGACTGGACTGTTCCCATGAGGCTCAGGGTCAGAGCTGATCTGCATATAGCCAGTGTCTAACCCAGGGTGGTGTGGAGTGCAAAAAAACGATGGATTTAGGCCCAGATCCTTGTACTGGGGTGAATGTATGACATTGTTCTACATTCTGTCCATCAACTGTGTTTTTTGCAATTTTCACCGCGAGTGGGCTGGGTATGCTCAGACGTGAGTCCCAGGCTCTCCACACCACTGGAGTCAAGCTATTCAGGCTGATGAAGGCTGATAGCCAGAAACCGGTCCTTGGATTTGATTCCGGTCTGGGAAAGACATGGCTTGGTAGTTCGGACTGGACTGTTCCCATGAGGCACAGGGTCAGAGCTGATTTGCATATAGCCAGTGTCTAACCCAGGGTGGTGTGGAGTGCAAAAAAACGATGGATTTAGGCCCAGATCCTTGTACTGGGGTGAATGTATGACATTGTTCTACATTCTGTCCATCAACTGTGTTTTTGGCAATTTTCACCCCGAGTGGGCTGGGTATGCTCAGACGTGAGTCCCAGGCTCTCCACACCACTGGAGTCAAGCTATCCAGGCTGATGCAGCTGTCTTTCAGCGGCTGATGTATAGGTTATTGGGAGACATGGAAATGATCTCATTTTTCAGGATGATATTTTAATTGCTGCTAAGAACCAGGTGGAACATGATGGTAAGTTGAGACAGGTTCTAAAAGTGTTGGAGGACATTTTGGTATTGGAAGGAACAAAGTGGTGGTTAAAAACATGTTTTGGTGGCCTGGAGTGGATGGAGATACGGAAAAATGTGTTAAGAATTGTAAGGTGTGTTGTTCTGCAGATAAGACTCTTAGAACTTTAAAACCAAGCACGAGTGAGGGATTGATTCCAGATCTTCCATGGGATACCATTGCGGTTGATATTATGGGACCTGTAGGTGTCATGAAAGAATTTGGGTTAGTAGCTATAGATTTATTTACTAAATGGCCTATCGTGAGATTTGTAGATAAAGCAGACACCACTTCAGTATTGAAATTTTTAGATAAGATTTTTGTTATGGAAGGTTTACCAAATTGCATCCTCACAGACAATGGTGTACAGTTTTTGTCACACATGGCTAAGGATTATTTTCAAAAGTGTGGGGTTAAGCATAAAACTACTGCTTTATACAACCCTAGCGGTAATGGCACCGTGGAAAGGTTTAACAGAGTGATCAAAGGGGTGATTTAGGCAGCGGTCAACAAAGGAATGGATTGGAAAGTTCAGGTGCAGAAAGCAGTGTGGTCTTACAGAACAACTGCACAGACTGAAGTCGGTCTTTCTCCATTTGTTATGATGAGGGGAAGATTACCAAGAAGCAAAGTTAACCCGGGTTGGTTAGTGGAAGGGAAAGTAACTCAATGGTCTCCTGCTAAAGTTAAAAAGGACCTGGATATACTCCATGCCAAAAGTAAACGTTTTTATGATGGTCGTCATGGCACTAAAGATATACAAATTGCTATTGGGGATTGGGTACGTGTGAGGAAGCCTTGGAAAGTACCTAAGGGTGAGAGTTGTTTTGGTCTGCCGAAACAAGTTATGGAAGTATTAAGGAATGCGGTAAGGTTGAATGATGGGAAAGTATGGAACATGAAAAGTATTGCTATTAATCCTCTACAGGACAATGTGGAGTGTACTGAGGAGGGTTGTAGACAGAATGATTATGAATGGATTGAAGATCATTTTGAAAATAGTTGTTTACAATCCCAGTTGGCTGATGTTGGAAGTGGCAGTAATACTGTCGAGCAGGACTCTCCTTTTGTCAATTCGTCTGTTTGTGAGAGGGGAGGAAGGATTGCTTGTAGGGATGTTAATTTGGATTCTAATAGTGAATTGGAGTCTAACAGTGGCAATCGTGGACATGGGAAAAGAACTAGTGTTTTACCTTCATGGCTTAAGGACTATAATACTTAATGAATCTTATCGTGATGGGATTTTCTTTTTTTTAATTTTCATTTTTTTTTGTGTAATTCTTTTTGATTAAGGGGGGGATGTGTTATGTTGTTCTATTTTTAATGTTCCTTTAAGACTCGTGCTATGTATTGTAGAATGCACAAGTCAATGTTAGGGGAAGATTACCAAGAAGCAAAGTTAACCCGGGTTGGTTAGTGGAAGGGAAAGTAACTCAACGGTCTCATGCTAAAGTTAAAAAGGACCTGGATATACTCCATGCCAAAAGAATAGTAGAATGCACAAGTCAATGTTAGAATGTTGTATTGGCATCGTTCCTATGTGTGGAGCAGTTATATGAGAGCAGTCTTACTATTCAGCTGCTTCCTGGCACTCACCTGTATAGCTTATGCTTTATCTCTAATAAAGCCATTCCTTTACAGTCAGTCTACGGATCTATCATTACATTCCTATATTCCCAATAGGCTCTGCGCATTGGAATAGTGTATCCTGTAGTTTAGACGTAGGACTGAAGTCAACTAGGTCTCTACCGAATATACTAAACTTAATTGTGTGTGTGCCAGCTAGCTCAGAGGTCACTAGAAACTTTCCCGAATAAACAAGAAGGGATTAGTTTCTGACAACCGCTTAAAACATGACAACTTTGTGCCCAAGAATAAGAAATATATCTCTAGAGTCGCGGAAACAATAGATAGTTATTTCACTCAGTCAATCGTGCATGCTTCGTTTCACCAGAGGTGCAGAGAAAATAGAGAGACGGGCGTTTTCAATAAAAGGGTATTTATTGAACAGTCTTCTTTCTCAAGCATAAGAAATGAACTGCTGCAATCGTAAAACTTGCTGTAAAGTACAGAGCATATAATACGAAGAGTATTATAAAATAGTACTGTAAAAGCATGATATGGTTTCTAAGCCATAAGATACCTAAAATGCATAAAATAAATACCGTTTTAAATAATGACTAAAAGTACTCAACTGGTGCTTCTAAAATACGCCTACCCCGGTGTACCTAACCTAGGTGTAGTACAAGGGAAGAAGTAAGTGAGGTGTAGCCTAGTTTTAGTATTAGTTGCCAAGAATCTATTCCAAGAATTCTCTTGGGGTCTAATCAGCTCCGTACCTTGGTTTTAGGATGTAGGAGGTCTTGTATCTCTCTCTCAGGACTCGATTTCCCAGCAACCTGCAAGGGTAGCCTGGAAACACCGGACCTGGATTTCTCGACAAGAGAAAAGACAGCGTCTCTCAGTGCGTCAGCTGGAGGGTCGGCTTCCTTCGGCACTTGCTGCAGCAGGGCGCGTCGGGCAAGTAGATAGTCGAACTGCTCCAAAATACCACCATGTGTTTGTTTGGACAAGTGTGGGCATATTTATACCTTGAAGGTGCAGAGCTTGACGTAAGATTGGACATAAGAACCCCATCAGACTTAATTCTCTGAAAACTCCATGATTTCTTGGATAACTTAATATTCATGCAGGGGGAAGTCCCTGACTGCTGAAGGCGGGTTTTTCCGAGAAATCGTTGTAGATTTTCGGAACTGGTGGAAGTAGCCAAGCCGTATTAGGACTACTTGAGCTATGTCTTAATATGGTTATGATTTCTATGCCTATATAAGGATACGGTATTTTATATCTATATAAGGGCATGAATCGGGAAAATTACACTAGGGTCCTAAAACGCTATACAACACCCACTCCACGTATTATGTCTAATATTACTAAATCTATAAGCATAAGAAACATAACTAAAGCATTTGTTCATAATCCCACCTAAAATACATGAAATGCATTAAACATGGTTTATACACATACATGAGTATTTGTCTTGTACGCATTTTACAAGCAATGGCTGTCATTAAAAAATGCTATCCAAATGAAACATGAAATGACAGTTATGAAATGGCTCTAAATTTACAGAAGAAAAAGGTCGAGACCATTCCATAGCATGATATTTAAACAGTTAAAAAAAATTATGAAATAATGCCTATATTTCATTAAATTAAATATTAAATATTTGTCTATAGGAAGTATCAAATGAATCTCTTGTTCTCTAAGAATAGTTCTACTTCAAGCAGATTACTTTGTGCCAAGTGAAAAGGGTCTATTCTGGGATGAAGAGAAAAAGTTTTCAGATGTAGATTGTGGAAACATAGAGTTCCCAAGTTTGAGGGTTTGTTTTGAAAAACGGAAGGCCGAATTTCAAAGTTCATGGAACGCTGTGTGCACTTTCAAAAGTTATTCTCGGTGTCGGGAGAAAACATCAAATCATCTAAGCTGGCAAAGAAACTCTTTACCATAGTTGGTGAAAGTGGAACTACTTCATCAAGTAGATCAAATGTGCAAAGATGTGAAGCATCGCGGTAAGCGTCGGTCGCATTAGCAATGTTCGATGTAGATGGTACCTGTGTGCCTGTTGTTCCACGTACCTCACCAAGAGCTGGATTCGCTGGTGAGATCTCAATGAATGCCATCATCAGGATTGGCAGCTGTTGGGGGCAACACGATGCATGAGTCGTTACCGGACCTAGCAAGGCGTCAAAATCCGTTGGCAGTGCTGATGGAAGTGTAAGACAGATGTCTAACATGCATTCTTCTCCGCAAACAGGCATCGTAAAACAGGTAAGATGCAATCTAGCCAGATTGGTCGAAATGAAAGGAACCAAGTGGTATTCAGATCTCTTAAACGAGCCAAGACAAGAATCTGTGTAATCCTTTCACGATACCGTATAGCTAGGAGCGCTTGTTCCATGGTAGTATGGGTATCGTTGGTGACTGTACTTGCCATATCGGAGCAGGAGAAATAAAAATAGAATTCCTGCTACGAGTCCCAAAATGAGAGGCCGACCGCCAAACACAGAGTGCACGGAATTTGGAAAAATGCTGAGGACTGCTTTGAATGGTGTTAACAGTCCCGAAAAGATTGTCTCAAATACATGTGCGATGCCACTGGTATCAGACATGTTTAGGATTTGACCCAACATTTCTGCGAAATGTACTGGGCAGTTTGTTGATAATAAGGCATGTATATCTGCAGAAGTCCTTGCAACTTGCAGATCATACGTTTCTCTAGACGAGGTCAGTGGCACAGTTTTTGTAAAAGAATGGCTTTTATTCTGCTTAAAGTATCAATTTGTACAGAAGAGATATTCAGCGAAGGCCATAACGCCGTCTCCCTGTCTATAGTAGTCTTTGGATACAATACTTGCATACAACAAGTGACCCTGGCTGACACACTAACCAGATAGGCTCTTCCTGGCAACATGCCACAACAACTGTGATCGTTGAGCATAACGTAGCTCCCATTGGAAAGCTGCCTAAAAATTGGTTCTATCACGGCCGCTGGAGTACCGTGCATGTGGCAAGAAAGGTTATTTAAAGAAGCTTCGCAGGCTCCATGTAAATTAATACCTTTGCATAAAAGTGTACCGCTTAGTGAGTTTTGAAAAATTTTTGTACTAAGAAATACCTCCTTTCCCCCACTCCAACATTTGTGTGTATATGGTAAATTCCAGGTTGACTTAATGTATCCTTTACCCAACCTTTCATACAGGCCTGCTGGTATGTACTGTAGACAATACTGAAATTGGAAAAATCGTCACTGGTATTGAGATGGTGCCATGTATTATCCATTCAATGACAGGTTTCTCAGAAATTGTCAATGGTAATCTTTCCAGTTTTTCAATGCTCAGCACCGTATAGTCTGCTCCTCTTTGTGCCAAAGAGATTTGTTTATCTGTAAGGTTAAGAACAGTAAACAATGACGTAGTATTGATTAGACGCCATGGCACATAGCCTGAACGGAGATTTTGCAACGTCCAGCCTAGTAGCATTATAGAACGCAATTGATACTGGCCATGTTGTAACATTAGCAAATCCTGTTCTATTATGTCAATGGCAGATGATACAATGCTGTCCAAAGAATAGATTCTGGAGGACAGAGTCGTTAACCCATTGTCCACTACAGAGAGTGCTTTCTCTAAATTAATACGATCAATTTCTCATATTGTTTCTGCAGTTTTCATTTGCGTTATTTTCCAAGCTTCGTTGTACGCAGCGTATATACCGGCGTATATGAAACGTTTTTGTCGGTGTTTGCGAGGCCCGAGTAAGAAGTCTCGCAAGCCAACGTCTTCTTTAAGTAACGTCAAGTGTTGTTTAATTTCTGGGAGTGTGGAAGTCTGTAGCCAATCAAGGCATAGTTTTCCTACACTGTATGTGGTGACTATCCCTGGATGTTGTCTCTGGGAGTACCTTGGATCTGGCCTATTCATTTTGAACCCTTCTGTTTTGTTCATGAATCTATCTTGACAGTTATTCGTGTCTATGGGCCAGATTAACCATTGTTTCCAATCAGGATTCGTTCTGTTGTGTTTTAAAATCTGTTTTACGTCTACCTCCTCATCTGCAGTGCCATTACTGTCAGGTGTGGCCTTAGGTATGGACGGTTTGTTTAAATCTTTTATCTTAGCTAAGCCAAGACATGATGTTTGTTGAACGGTGTCATTCAAAAATATAATTTGTTCTGGTATAATGCAAGCTCTGAACAATGCTTCTAAACCCTGCACCTGCCATTCTTTTGTGCCCCAGAGAGTTTTTGTCTCAATGTTGTCTTTCCAAAAGTTAAAACCTAATGTAGACAGCTGAGCATAAAAGTTTGCAGAATAAATTTGTTTAGTATTGGTCAACATGGTTTTCATTCCTGTCTTATTCACATTTTTTAAATAAAACGTTTCTGGGTTTGTGACATTAAAACCTGTAAAGTATGGAAATTTCCCATAAAATGTTTTAGAGCTGCCTTTTGGTGGCGTTGGACAATGTTCCCATTTATTATAAATAAAAATATTTCTAGTATTTAAAGATTTGTGCAAATAATGGTGACCAAAATGATTATAACAATACAGCTCTTCATAACTTGTTGAACCTTCTAGGTGTTCATGTTTTTGAAATTTTGCTGACATTTCTAAGTCTGGCATCATATTATTAACAGTTTCAAAGTCCCAATCATCTGAAAAGGTGCTTGATGAAACAAAATCACTTAAAGAAACCTTGAACTGGCATGGAATTTTCAACAGTTCCACCAGGCCCAAAATGTCATAATCAGTTGATGTCTGGTGAAACCAGATATGTTTTCTCAAGTTGATGAAAGAGTTCTGTTATTTTTTCTTTGAAAGTTGTATTAACTGGCGTTGTTTCAGGGTCACTGGGATCCTCAGAAAAGTTATCGAAGTTGATAAAATAGCCAGAGGCAGTTCTGTCAATAGTTGGTATTGCATCCGGATTCTTTGAAATCACTGGAGTTGCTTCCTCCTTTGACATGTTTGTATAGTCACATGCTACATCATTATAGGCAGGAGTTTCTTGACAAACTGATATTTGGGAATCAAGAGGGACAAGTTCCATAGCTTTGCTACTTAGTCCTTCTTTTCTCACTGTAGGTTTATAAAACGTGATAAGTCTTTCAGTTTTAACCTCTTGAATAGTAGCCAGATTTGGTTGTCTGCTACTTCTTGGGAGTCCACTGGGCCTACTACTTATAATTGGCCACATGATGTGGTTTTACCAGGTCAATTGATACTGTTCTGCTCTCTCTTTTACCAGAAAGCGGCGGTAGTAACACTGATCTTGTTCCAAGAATTGCCAAGACAGGTACTGCTTTTCTATAAGAAGGCACAAATTCCTTCTTTGAATGAATGAATGAATGAATGAATGAATGAATATTGATTTATAGAGCGCATAGTTACCCGGAAGCATCCCAGCGCTAAACCAAAAACAGAGAGACCGAGGCGATGAGCCAGAGAGTAAATGCAGAAAGATTTAAGGAAATAAGTGGGTTTTTAAAAGTTTCCAAAAGCGCAGATGGCAGGATTCAGCCCGTAGTTGCAGGGGGAGGGAGTTCCACAGTTTAGCTGTATTAACCGAGAATCGCCTGCCTCCTGTACGTGCCTTTTTTACTCTGGGCACAATGA
Organism: Lissotriton helveticus; assembly: GCF_964261635.1. Taxonomy (NCBI): domain Eukaryota; kingdom Metazoa; phylum Chordata; class Amphibia; order Caudata; family Salamandridae; genus Lissotriton; species Lissotriton helveticus. The sequence continues at coordinate 1,361,120,490 of NC_136065.1, forward strand.
CCAGATGCTCGCCGTCTGAGCGAAGTGGTCTGTTGGCTTTGTAGGGTAGGACTAGTTTCCTCAGTATGGGGGGCCCCTTACCCTGTAACAGTTTGTGGACGATACAGAGGGATTTGAATTTTACCCTTTCGCGTACTGGGAGCCAGTGCAGCAGTTTAAGTGCAGGTTTGGCTGACATTCTGACTGGGGTGCCCGCGAGGAGCCGTGCTGCTGCATTCTGAATCTGCTGGAGTTTGTTAAAGGTGGTTTCTGGTGCACCAAGGCGGATAGCATTGCTGTAATCCAGTCTGGAGAGGATAAGACCTTGGATAAGCAGTTTCTTGGAGGGGTGTGGAAGAAGTGGCAGAACCTTCCGAGCCGATCGGAGGAGGCCAAAACAGGCTCCCGCCATTTTTTTGGCTTGGGTCGTAAATGAGAGATCCTGTTCCATCCAGACCCCAAGGCTTTTAATCTCATTTTGTGGGGCAAGGGGCTCCCCCAGACAAGTGGGCCAGATGTTGGGGGGCAGGGAGGGCCCCTTATGCCCTAGTAGCATGATTTCGGTCTTAGACCCGTTGAGTTTGAGGGAGGACTCGCACATCCAGGTATAGATATTAGATAGGCAGGAGTGGAGGGAGTCCGGGCACTGGGCAAGTTGGGATAGGGTGACGACCAGTTGGGTGTCATCCGCGTAGCGCACGATTTTGATTCCAAATGGGGCAACCACCTCCCCCAGAGGGGCCATGTACACATTGAATAATGTGAGGATTAAGGATGAGCCTTGTGGTACCCCGCACTGGAGGGGGATTGCCGCCGATCGTGAGTTGTTTTCCCGGACCTGGAAGGTGCGGTTGCTAAGAAATGAGGTCAGCCAGGACAAGGCGGTCCCTACCACCCCCAGTTTTGTCAGTCGCCGAATGAGGACTTGATGATTGACAGTGTCGAAAGCTGCACTTAGATCCAGGAGGATCTTTACCGCGATCTTTTCCCTGACTAGATCCCCAATCTTTGGAATCCAGACAGGTCTTGCTGGGACAGGTGGTTTTTCTTCAGTGGTCGTCGGCTTTTGTGTTGTGTTGCTCAGACTTCTTCTTGTTTCATTTAAGTCCTGTAAAACAGCCAAACGGTCTTTGATATCAAAGGGTTTCTGTTCCACCACTGAAGTGTGACAATCAAGGTCCTGGATAATCATTCTAGTACCAAATAATAATTCATATGGAGTGATTCCCCCCAGAGAATTTCTTGGCAGATTATTAAGACTTCTTTGGACAATATTTAGATGTTTGACCCACCCGTCACCCGGATCTAATACCCTAGCTGTTATAGATTGCTTTATGTCACGGTTATTTCTTTCCACTACCGCATTTCCCTCAGGATGGAAGGGACTTGAAAACTGCAATGCAACGCCCAAGCTGGCCATGGCCTCCTTGTAAGCTTGAAAGCTAAACGCAGGACCCTGGTCAGAATGTAGCATGCTGATTGCGTATGTGCCGATAAAGACTCGCAAATCTTTTATAACAGTTCTTGCGTCAGCCGAGCACTGGGGCTACATCCAAATGAATCTTGTCCTAATAGTTTTGGGACCGCATTCGTCTATAGTGACATCTGTGTGCTGATAGTCTAATGCTGTCTAACAGTGGTGTCTGTACTGGGCTGGCTACCTTGTAGTCAGGTACCTGGTGGCTTTCGCTGCTGCGATCTCTGTTGCAGTTAGGGCAATGTATTGTAAAATTGTAAACTTTAATGCTCATTCCCGGACACCAGTACATCTTTTCTAATTCTATTAAAGATTCTAAGATCCCTTGATGTCTCAGACCCATATGTGCTTCGTGAACCAAAGCATCTCTCTGGTTCCTGTTTGGAATGACTCTGTTCCCCACTCCTGGGATTCGAGCAAAAGGAACGGAGTTTGCATCAATTATGTATGTATTAACAAGTGGATTGTTTACAAGTAACACTGCATAGCTACCTTCCGTTGAGGCTTTGACTGCTAGCATTGTTTCACCGTCTATTTTAGTTTTTAAACGAGTGATTGCAGCTACGGAAGCTGTTTGCACAGCTGTCTTTGCGGCTTCATCAGCCAATGAATTCCCTTCAACGTGAACGCCATCACGCTGATGACTCAGTGTATGAATCACGTGAGTCTTTTGTAGTTCTTTTTGCAAAAGAACTACTTGTTCCCAAAGCTTTTTATGCTTTATTGTGCCACCTCTTGTATTTTTGAAACCATTTTGAACCCAGGTCTGCAGATATTCATTATAATTCCTGATGCAGTTATACGAATCACAAAATGTCATTGTGGGTAATTCGCGATTGGTATTTTCAAGCGCCATCTTGAATGCCTGTAGTTCAGCTTGCTGAGCTGTACAGTCTCCGAGTGATTGAGATTTAGTGACCATAGGTCTGAATTTACCTTCGCGCCAGCGACCTTTAACAATCGCGCACGCAGCACTATAGGCTTGTTTACCCCCAATTGCGGGTTGTGCTGATCGTCTCTATATATTATACAGCCGTAATGTTCAAGTGACAGAATTTCAGTCGGCAGAGGACATTCTAATTCGTATTGTAGGAATTCTTGTGTTTTTAAATACGGGTCAAATACGTATTCAACGTCTGTTGCAGCAAAAGAATTAACCCATTGTATCCATCTTGGATATAAAGCTTTAGCATTTGGAATGCTTGCCTTTGTCACTGCCTCTAAGTCAGGTACAGGTGTAACAATGTTTATGAGTCTACCCTGCGCGAGGGCTCTTTCTTTTGCTACAGAGTCTGAACCGCTGTCAGTATCTTTTCTGTTGAAGTGAATTTCATTTCAGCTTGTGTGTACAAGTGTGACTTGTATGCTATTGGTACCGTCTCACCTTCATTAAAGGTTAGGTATGTGAATCCGCATCTCCCTGGGATGATTCGGATCACTAGGTTAAGCACGTTGTCGCGTGTTTGTAACTGTGTATTTGCTAACATGTCTGTTTGCACTGAACACAAAATTTCTGTGTGTTTTGTGTCCAATTAGTAGGTTTGAAATCAGGTTTGATTAGTTCGTAGAGAGGGTTAACCCTTTCTGCGTAATTTAGAACATAAGTTCTTCAGAAGTTCAGGAAACCTAGAATTGACTGTAAGTTTTTCAGCGTTTTTGGAGGTTTGACCAGCGCACATTTCTCTAAAAAGTTAGCTGCCAGGCTTTTGCCTTCACTTAATAACTCATAGCCTAAGCATAGGACGTTGAGGTGGGCAATTCGTGATTTCTTGAAATTGAATTTATACCCTTCAGAAGCAAACCCAAGTGTTATGGTGTTCACTCTTTTCAAGTGTACGTCCAAATCATCGTCTGTAAGATAGATGTAATCGACATAGGATAATGCCTCATCATCGTACATTTGTAGTAACTCCATTACTCTGGCTGAAAATAACCCTGGACTATTCTTGAATCCTTGGGGGAGACGGCAAAATTGTCCCTGTGCCCCCATTATGGAGAAAGTGGTCAAAAACCTGCATTCAGGTGCTATGTTTTGACAAAAGAAACCATTTGAGATATCTAATGTAGTTTTATATTTTTTGCGCACTGTGTTATTCATCAGTGCTGCACTATGTGCATTTTGTACTGCAAAAGTTGTGCAACAAGTGTTTAGATGTCTGTAATCCAAAACTAGACAATATGAATTGTCTGGTTTGGAGACAGGAACCAAAGGATTAGTCATTGATGAGGTGCATGTTTCAATCACCCCTTGGTATTCAAGTTGATTTAAAATCTCCCTGACCTGTTTTTTAGCGTCCTGTTTTACAGGATATTACCTTTGCATTGTTGGTTGAATTTTCAACTGGATTTTATGGTGAGGGGCATCCTCATCATATCCTACATGATTTTTGTATAGTGCTGGAGCCTGGGCCACAGCCCATTCCTAGCATATGTGTATTTTTTATGAAGTGGAATGTGATTTGAGAAGGCTGGCATAATTATATCTTCGCCATGTGGGCACTCCCTGACAAATTCAGGTGGCCAGTCTTGTTCAGCTAGTAGGATGTCATAACCCTTAGAGAGCTTCTCCCAAAAGAGTGCTCTAATTTTTCTTGGTTTGTCCCCCTCCATCCGGAGTGTTACTTCATATAACTTATGTGGTACACTAACCCTGGTATCTGTAGTTTCAACTTGGATGCTTTCAAGTCCACTGTCTCCAGATGATCCTTCAGGATCTTATGAGCTATGGTTACCTCTGCTGCGCTGTCTAGCATTGTTTGCGCCCACTCCCTGTTCTTGAGTTGTGTCCTCAAGATCCTCGGCATGTCTGGTCTTTAGACTTGCTACCTTCTTTTTTGGAAATTGGCTTTTCTTATTTTTTGGAACGTGCTGTTCGTCTTTGGACTTTACCCATTCTTCTTTTTGTTCTGAACGTCCTCTTCTTTCGGATTTCTGCAAGGAAGTCTGAAAGGTACGAGAGGAACGTGTATCATTATCTTGATATCTATCAGGTTTTCTCAAATTATCCCTATTTCTAAGGTTATATCTTTTTTCGGAGGGCTCCTGCTGAGGAGACCTTCCTCTGGACTGGGAAGCTTCTCTCTAGGAAGTGTCTGTTTAGTGCTTTCCCAAATCTTCTTAGGAGTAGTGAGAGTGTTTTTGATAACAACTTTTTCAAGATTTTCAGTTAGGGGTTTTAATGGTTTCCCACCCAAACTATCTCTACCTAGTTCTCCATAGGATTTTTCAATAATTCTGGCAATCTCATACGGTTGCTCAGTAATATCTGTTTCTTTTAGTTTTTGGCAGATCGCCACTGATGCTGCTTCACCTTTGATGTTGGCTAATAGTATAGCCGAGACCTGTTTGAAATCCTTCAGTAATTTCATACCCAGATTTAAGGCCGGTTCTGGACCGTATACATTTTGAATCTGTCTTAGAACGTCTGGTATTACCGCCATAGACGGGACACCATGTGTTTTTGTGTAGATTGAAGCAAAGAATGTACCCCAAGTGTCACAGTCCTCTACGTGTGGTGTAATCCCCATTAGTAAACATATTGTCAGAATCCTGTGTTTCTCATGCGGTGTACTATCAGGGAATCTCGTTTTGCAGGCAATTTACCAATGACTGACTGTATAGTCTGTGGTGTAATTTTGTTTGTATTCCCCTGGTCGGGGGTGTGCTGTGGAATTCTTACAGCTGGTTGGACTGTTAAAGTCCGCATGACATATTGAACCAACTGCCTGTGTATTTTAATCAGCTGTTTTAGCTGAGCTAACAATTCAGGAGCTGTCATTGTTTCAATGTCAGGATGTGGTGTATAGCTGGCTAGTACCGGCCATGTTGCTCCTGGTCTACCTAGTGGACCGAGCCTGATAATGTGGTTTTGATGTTGTAGGGTGCCTTTAAACCAGAGCTGATGGTCTTGGTAAGTTAGTGGAATTTCAACGTCCTCGAAAGGAACGTATTCCGCTGGAGGTTCCTCTAATTTATAGTAGTGGAACTCATGTGTTGCTGCATTTGCTGCAGGAAACATAATCTATGAATAGAATACCTCTGCCGATATTCATGTGCCTCTAAAACAAATATTACTTTACCACCTCTTGGTGATATTCCATTTTCTATAAGTTTTATAGTAATGGTTTTCCTTATATTTGCCAGGATGAGTATAGCATCCGGGTCATTTTGTTGGAGACTTGTGTCATCCAAACCTGCCTGAGCGGCAGCTGCAACTCTCTCTAATTCTTCGTCACTCATTGTGTTGACCGAATGTTTGCAGAGCAAGTTTCAAGGAAACAAAGATTAGGTGCACAATATTTTGGAACACCGTATCCTTCAACATTGAACAAACTAAAAACTAATACATAGGATTTTTTCGTCCTACTCAGTTTAAAGTGGATATTTTATCCTTTAACCCACTCCAGACGTCTATTGGAGTTTTATACGGGAAACAAAGGAGTCTGTGTGAAAAGCACGACTGAGTTACTCTAGTATCTAGCGTTAAATTATCGCCTTACCAAACGTTGGGCGCCATGTAGTGTAGTTCCTATATACCCAATAGGCTCTGCGCATTGGAATAGTGTATCCTGTAGTTTAGACGTAGGACTGAAGTCAACTAGGTGTCTACCGAATATAATAAACTTAATTGTGTGTGTGCCAGCTAGCTCGGAGGTCACTAGAAACTTTCTCGAATAAACAAGAAGGGATTAGTTTCTGACAACCGCTTAAAACATGACAACTTTGTTTCCCAAGAATAAGAAATATATCTCTAGAGTCGAGGAAACAATGGATAGTTAGTTCACTCAGTCAATCGTGCATGCTTCGTTTCACCAGAGGTGCAGAGAAAATAGAGAGACGGGCGTTTTCAATAAAAGGGTATTTATTGAACAGTCTTCTTTCTCAAGCATAAGAAATGAACTGATGCAATCGTAATACTTGCTGTAAAGTACAGAGCATATAATACGATGAGTATTATAAAATAGTACTGTAAAAGCATGATATGGTTTCTAAGCCATAAGATACCTAAAATGCATAAAATAAATACCGTTTTAAATAATGACTAAAAGTACTCAACTGGTGCTTCTCAAATACGCCTAGCCCGGTGTACCTATCCTTGGTCTAGTACAAGGGAAGAAGTAAGTGAGGTGTAGTCTAGTTTTAGTATTAGTTGCCAAGAATCTATTCCAAGAATTCTCTTAGGGTCTAATCAGCTCCGTACCTTGGTTTTAGAATGTAGGAGGTCTTGTATCTCTCTCTCAGGACTCGATTTCCCAGCAACCTGCAAGGGTAGCCTGGAAACACCGGAGCTGGATTTCTCGACAAGAGAAAAGACAGCGTCTCTCAGTGCGTCAGCTGGAGGGTCGGCTTCCTTCGGCACTTGCTGCAGCAGGGCGCGTCGGGCAAGTAGATAGTCGAACTGCTCCAAACCACCATGTGTTTGTTTGGACAAGTGTGGGCATATTTATACCTTGAAGGTGCCGAGTTTGATGTAAGATTGGACATAAGAACCCCGTCAGAGACTTAATTCTCTGAAAACTCCATGATTTCTTGGATAACTTAATATTCATGCAGGGGGAAGTCCCTGACTGCTGAAGGCGGGTTTTTCCAAGAAATCATTGTAGATTTTCGGAACTGGTGGAAGTAGCCAAGCCGTATTAGGACTACTTGAGCTATGTCTTAATATGGTTATGATTTCTATGCCTATAAAAGGATATGGTATTTTATATCTATAAAAGGGCATGAATCGGGAAAATTACACCAAGGTCCTAAAACGCTATACAACACCCACTCCACGTATTATGTCTAATATTACTAAATCTATAAGCATAAGAAACATAACTAAAGCATGTGTTCATAATCCCACCCAAAATACATGAAATGCAATAAACATGGTTTATACACATACATGAGTATTTGTCTTGTACGCATTTTACAAGCAATGGCTGTCATTAAAAAATGCTATCCAAATGAAACATGAAATGACAGTTATGAAATGACTCTAAATTTACAGAAGAAAAAGGTCGAGACCATTCCATAGCATAATATTTAAACAGTTAAAACATTTTATGAAATAATGCCAAATATCGTTGTAGATTTTCGGAACTGGTGGAAGTAGCCAAGCCGTGCTAGGACTACTTGAGCTATGTCTTAATATGGTTATGATTTCTATGCCTTTATAAGGACTTGGTGTTTTATATCTATTTAAGGGCTTGAATCGGGGAAATTACACTAGGGTCCTAAAACGCTATACAACAAGACCAGTGCAAAGCTTTATTTTCAAATTTTATTGAAGCACATATCTTCTACAAATAGTTGGCACATTATTTATTTTAGCAAATGTTTGCACCACAAAGAGAACCACAACCTTGTTTTTTCAGAGGCAACTGGGTGCTTTATTTGATGACACGACTCTTCCCCGCAAAAAAAGTCCATAAAGATCAGACCCACTTAACCTGCAGTGCTGGTCCAAGTGTGGCTTATGGGAGATTAGATAACCTCTTTGGTTACTCAGGCTTCAGTGTAGCTTACTTCAAGAACTTTGCTTTCCACTTTTGGACTGATGCACCAGATGCTGAATCTGTGCCTCCTGTGCCACAATCTGTCCCATCTAAACTCCTTCCTAGTGAGCGGTATTCCTGTGTATGAGCAGTGTGCTTGTGTGAATGCAGGCTAGCCGCCATGATTTGTGGGTGTATTGTGAGGGCTGTGCCTGTGTGAATGCAGGAGTAACATTGTTTTTTGTGAGTGCAAGCTAAGTGGTCTAGAGGTTGAAAGTTATGCCTCTGTGAGTTCACAGTGAGGCATATGCCTGTGTAAGTACAGAAGGCGGGAAGTGATACGTGAGGGCAGCAATGCGAGTGTGGGGTCCTGCATGTTATGGCTTTGTGTGGCTAAACCTATTGGCTTTGGGATTGCAAATAATTATGGCTTTTACTTGCAGAAATGCAGTGCAGGGAGTGGAAATACAATAGTGTGTGTATACGACTGGTAGTCAGTTTTGATATGGCGTGTGCAAACTCTGTTGAAGGAGGGTGAGGAGTGTTGGGGACAACTGATAGACTGAGATGCCACCCTAGTGAGGTATCCAAGTTACTTTGCTTGCACTAGGGCCCATGAAATCTTAGCTACACTGCTGTCAGCAGCTTCCTTTGGAGGTCTGGCTCACAATATTCGTGAGCTGCACATTTCACCCATGGGGTGCAGCAGCTTCGTACTTCTCCTCCAGTGCCTGTTCCAACACAGAAGGTTCAAAATGGAAACAAAAGCTTAGCTCAAAATGTAGCTCTGGGGGATCTCTTTGCACCAGGAATTTCTTACGGCAGTGACATCGAAGAACAAGTTTGGTCAGCTCCAGCAAGTATAGGAACAGGCTTCATCCTCCAGCAACTACACGAGCTCCTAAAAACATGCAGCTTAGGGTTCCAATGATTTTCACCATTTCCCAGCACTCTGACTTCTGCCCCACACCAAATGGCATAGTGCTAGCAAGTTTTCCACTGGTGCTTAATTTGTGAAGGAATAAGTGTCAGGGCTCAGATTTTGCTCAGAAGCCCATGGTCAGCACTATCGAAAGTCAGGGTCTCAAATATAAAGGCTGTGTACTCTTCAACCAGGATTTATAAAGCGTTGGTTTCACCCACAAGGGTAACCGGGCGCCCAGAGCCAGCTGCTCAGGTGGAATCAGTTAGATTACCAGGTCCTGAGACCCCTTCTCAGTTCCTGAAGAGAAGGAGAAGTCTGGAGGTGGAGGGGAGGCTGTTCTAGGACTTCGAGATGAGGCAGGAGAAGGAGGGTCCTCCACTGTTGCTTTGGCTGATGCTGAGTGTGAGAGAGGGAGAGGGAGATGGAGCGCAGATGTCTGGGAGGTTAGTGAAAGCTCAGGCGGTGGTTGATGTATGCTGGTCTTTGATTGTGCAGGGCTTTGTAGGCGTGGGCCAGCATCTTGAATTGACATCTCTGTATACTCTACAGCCTCTTCAGGAGGTGTGTGGTGATTCCCATGTAGAGCGTGTTGCCAGAGTCCAAGCGGCTGGTGATGAGAGCTAGAGAGACGGATTGGGAGAGGGGTTGGCCTAACGGCTAAGCCGCTCGACCTCGGACCTGGGGATCTGGGTTCGAGTCTCGGTAACGACGCCAAAAACCCCCTGTGATTCTGGGCAAATCACTTAATCTCCCTGTGCCTAAAATGAAAGTGTGTCCTCATGTAACGTAACTGGTACTATGTAAAGTGCTCTGATAACTGATTCGGTTCGGTTCTAGTTCGCGCTATATAAAACTCTGCAAAAAAAAGAAACGGTGGTGACTGGGCGTCAATTTAAGAACTTGATTCCACCTCATGCCTCTTTAATTCACCTCCAGTAACTCCCTGTCTCTTTTTATCACTCTAGCAATTTTTTCTCATACCTGCTTTCTTCCTTTGTCGCATTTGTCCATCTTTGTCTTCATCCTTCTGTCCCCATTTTGTATTTTTCTCACTCTAACGCTGACTCAGCGTCAGACTGTTGAAGAAATATAATTTCCATTTCCCAACAATGAGTACATCCACTGGTTCTAAATGTAGCTTTAGTTACCACAAGGCTCTGCTTTTCCTGGCATGACCAATATTTTAATATCATGAGGGGTCCACACATTAGGAAAATCACTTAAAGCTGGTATTTATTCGCCCTTTTAATAATAATTAAAAAAATTAATAAAGGAAGAAAGCACTTAAATATGTGAACCAGAGCTGCCATAATGATCCTTGACTGATACTTAAAGTAAACAAAGACAGAAAGGCCATGTTAAAAATTGATACAGGAGATTTTCTATAAAGTTCTGAGAAAACGCACCTCTTGTCCACTTTACTTTAAAATGAGTACAGGGAGCCTATACCCCTTCACTTCCCTCCCCCTAATCCATTGAAAAATTCCTTCCAGCTATACATACAAAAAGAATAGGTAACTACACTACATTTTCAAGATAAGGGATCACAAGCCATTGTTTAATTGCAAATTGAATGGAAAAAGCCCAGCGTGACTTTCCATCTCGGAGAAAAACAAGTGATTAACAAAGTGTACTTATTCCAACAGCCACTCTGGACTTTTCCAAGGATACAGAAAGGAAAAAATAAAAGAATGTACAATGTCAGAAGTGCATGGACAATTCCTCAAACAATCATTGTACAAAGTCAGGTTGATTTAAAAAAATGTCTGCACTTGTGTTCATATTATATAAACTTTCTTCAAATGGTCCTAGAACATGAGTTCAATATTTACCAATTGCCTTCTATTAGTAATAGATAATTCAATTTGGCACCTCATCTTATGACAGTACTTCATTTTCAGATATTCACCTTTATAGGATTGTTAACAGAGAAAATAAGAAACAAATGGGTTTTTGTAAAAAGGCTAATCTGTGAGGGCACTAACACTAATGTTAATTAAATCCCATATTTCTTCTTCTTGCATCATAAGCATATTCTGTTGTGGAACAGAAACTGAAGGGGGCTTGCAGGCTGAAAAGAGCATACTGCAATACATGGGAAGACAACTGACACATAGACAGCACTCTAAAATAATCCCTCCTATAACCAAGCCTATCACTAATAGTTTCCAACCCCATGTGAGCAGTGCTTCTCTAAACCAACCTGACCAAGTGCAATCTCCAGTATCCTGATGTCTTTCAGCAGCAATTTTGTGAAGTTTTTGAATGGCCAAATTCACATTGGAGGCGTTATCTGGAATATATACACAACAGGAAGTGCCAATCAATTGGCAACCCCCCCCCCCCATTCTCTGCTAAAAGAATGTCTAACACTATCCGGTTTTGAAGGGAAACAAGGCGGGTAGCTTTCATTTCTACAGTAATGTTACTAAGTGCACCAGTAGTCTTATTAATAACAGCTTCCACTACTCTGATCAATTGGCGCACCTGTACACTATTGGCCATAGGAACCCAAAAATGCACTATACCCTTTATTGCATCAATAAATTGCTGCAGCATGGTATCTGTCTGGTCAACCTGTACTTCCTGTTTATTAAGTTGATGTGTCCTGTGATAATCAGATGGTGCAAGGTAAATGGGAAGAAGAATAAATGCAATATAGCATCTGCCTGACCATCCTTTAGGGAGCCAGACATATGCCTGATTACCGCAAACAAAATAGGTGTTTTGTGAAGCCACAAATGATGGAGAACTAGTGCAATTTACTATCACTGTCTGGGAGCAAATACTATTCCCAACAGCTGGGGACCCTTTACCTTGAACACAAAATGAGGTGTTATGGGCATGCACAGGTATGGGTTATCATAGCCACCTTGGACAGTCTTCTCTCATTAAAGGATAGTAACATAGAGGAGTTATCTTAGACTGTAAATTCCTCCTTCTCCTCTATAGTGCCATAGATTCTAACAACATCTGACCAGCATAGATAATAAAGGTGATCCCTAAGCTGACTATGTACTGCTTTATTAGTAACTTTGATATAATAAGCAAAATTAAATTCCCACCAGGCACTACAAGACCCATTATAGGATAAAGGTAGAGGAATAAGAGGTGCCTTCCTTTTGACTGAGGATAACAGAAAACCACATATCCAACAATCTGTAGCATTATATCCAAGATGAACATTATGTAAAACCTGAATGAATGTATTATTCTCATATTGCAAGCGGTGTGCTTGTTTATGAGGGGCAAGATTTATGTACTGATGCTCTGGTACTGGTGTGGTGACTGATGTCACTGATTTAGAGACTGGGTGGTTTTCTTTTAAGCACCAGAACAACCCTAGCATTTCAAATATTAATATCAAAAGACACGGCAGCACAATAATTTTTACTTTCTTGGTCCAAAATTGTTGTATACCAGACACTGGAGTCATTTCCTCCTGACATAAATCAGAGGGTGATTTCCCAAACTGGCTCAGTTCAATACTCCTAGTCTTATCCATATTGATTTATTTGTGTGTGATGTACAAATACTTGTTCTTGCTGAGTATTGCTTCTCCTAATATTTTGTCTTTATGCTCAGACCATTCTTCTTTTCTTTTTCTTCATTTTCAAAAAGAGAACCAAATCAACAAGCATTTGCAATGCAATAGGTCTCGCATTTGTAAAGTTTGAGTTATTAGTATTGTAAATGAATTTTTTTTATTTATGTGTTGGTTTTCAAAATAGTGAAATTATTAGCTTTGTCATTTACAATGCCAATATATTAACTTTCGCAAATGTGACACCTATAGCATTTGTAATGCAATATGTGTTGTATTTACGTGACTTAGATGTATTGATATTACAGATAACAATGGCTTTTATTTTTTTTAATAATTAATACTTAAATACAAGTTATTGGTATGTATAATGGCAATAGCTTAAACTTTTGTAAATAACTTTTGTGAAGATTATTTTCAGTGTATTTTATTGTGTCGAAAATACAAGAACAGAAGTGAAATATTAACATATTTTTGTGACATTTGTAATAAAGCTTGAAACATTGATAGAACATATTTGAACCAGTTGTTGTTGAATGGTTGCACAGATTGATGCTGTGGTGGTGACGAGTGATGTTGTGGTGGCGACGAGTGATGCTGTGGCATTCAGTGATGCTGTGGTAGCGCATAGTGATGTGGTGGTGCTGAGTGATGATGTGGTGATGCAATAGATAGATAGAGTGAGTGTGATAGATAGAGTGAGGGCGATAGATAGATAGAGGGAGGGCAATAGATAGATAGAGGGAGGGCGATAGATAGATAGAGTGAGGGCGATAGATAGATAGGAGTGAGGGCGATAGATAGATAGATAGAGTGAGGGCGATCGATAGACAGATGGATAGAGTGATGGAGATAGATAGAGTGAGTGCGATAGACAGATAGATAGAGTGAGGGTGATAGATAGAGTGAGGGCGATAGATAGATAGAGGGAGGGCGATAGATAGAGTGAGGGGTTATAGATAGATAGAGTGAGGGCAATAGATAGATAGATAGATAGATAGATAGATAGATAGATAGATAGATAGATAGATAGATAGATAGATAGATAAATAGATAGAGTGAGGGCGATAGATAGTGTAATTATGTGGTGTGTAATTATGTGGCACTGAGTGGTATTTTGAGTGTATGTTGCGTTGAGCGCAGTGTAAATATGTGGCATGTAATTATGTGGCACTGAGTATGAATTCTCACAAATATGTATCAGAACTGAGGCCTGGAGGGGGAGGCAAACTGTGATGACCGGTAGGCTGGGAGCATTCCTGAAAGGTCAGTGTCACTGAAAAGCAAGTACTCTGGGGCAGAGTCAGTCATATGCAGACACCCCCTGTCGACACCCCCTGTCTAGGGCAGATGGCGGGGTGGGGTGAGTTACGCTAGGGGGTCCCTCTGACAGGGCGCAAGGGCTGGCGCAAGTATTGGCAGGTGCACGGCTGACACATCACCTGAAAAAAATATTCAGTACATATTCCGATGTTGTTGGAATATACTCAGTGTGTTAAAATACCCCTCACACACCAAAAGGGCCCTTGGTGTCATGCTTCATCATCGGGGTCTTCCCGCCCCCGCTGCGGGACGGGGCAGTGCTACGACAAGCGGCTACGCCGGAGCACCTTTTTATTGTGAGTACTATGTGAGTGATGATGGAGTGAGTGAGTGTCGCCCCGAAACATGTTGACCCACACAGGAGAGCAAGACTAGTAACCCGTTCTTGCCCTCCGCCTCACCCCTTTTAACGATACCAGCCAGTGCATATTAAATATTTTTTTCTAAACACCAGGCCAGGTATCTTTTAATTTCACTGTTTATCACTCCTGACCCCACTGACACTCACTCCATCATCACTCACATAGTACTCACAATAAAAAGGTGCTCCGGCGTAGCCGCTTGTCGTAGCACTGCCCCGTCCCGCAGCGGGGGCGGGAAGACCCCGATGATGAAGCATGACACCAAGGGCCCTTTTGGTGTGTGAGGGGTATTTTAACACACTGAGTATATTCCAACAACATCGGAATATGTACTGAATATTTTTTTCAGGTGGTCTTTGTTGATTATTCATGCTTTCATAAGAGGAGGATTAGCCCACCGCGGTGCCGAGTTGCACCACCTCTTCACTCCCTTTTTTGATATTCCTTAGCACGGCTGACACAGACTTACAAATAATTGATTACAGCAAGGATTCAAACCTGATAAGAACATAAGAGATGCAGGAAGAGTTAACAGTGCAACTGTAGGCTGCGAGTTATGAACTGAATGTGATGGCACTTCGAAAGAGGCAAAGTACATGTGGCAACAGTAAATATTTTAAATAAATAAATCAGTGAAAAGAACTTGTAATATGCACTAAAATGCCACAGTTTGAGAAGTCAGTGCTAAACTGTGCACACTATGATCCTGGATTGAATGTGAGGATAAATGTGGCCCTAAAAGTGCGCAGTCTCACTGGCCTTGCAGTGGTAGCCTCTTGAAGGAGGTGGAGTGGAGCAACTCTGTCTGATGGGAACAAGGGAGGAAGGCCCCCTGTCCCAAGCAGAGAACACAAAGAGTTCACTGCAGTGACTGCCTGACCGGAATGACTCTAGTGGGTGTGCAACATCCAGCTGAGGCAAACGCGGAAAGCGGCACATGAACCAGAATGAAGCGATAATAGACCAAGGAATGAGGCAGTTCCTGAAGGTCATGTGGGTCAGGGATAAGCTCAGGATGCGTCAAAGACCCAGGCGGCATAAAAAACAAGTCTGATGCGGGGGCGGGGGAGCAGCAGCCTTTGAAGTCTGATGTCGAGGCACAGACAAATGGTGGTGTGTGATGTGTGATGTGGCTGGCGATGATGTGCACGCACCTGGCTCACATGAACTGTATGCGATCCGCAGTGGGTAGACTTTTTAGGTCTGCTTACTATAAATCTCGCCTATTATCCCTTCGGGATGTAATAGGCGAGACCTAAAAACGCCTAACAGCCAAAAGCAAAGTAACGTGGCTAAGACCTCCTTAAAACAAAACCCTTATCTATTCTACCAAAGAACATCAAAAGTTCCCAGTGTCCTTTACTTCAAAGCCTCACTGGCAAGCTTATGTACAGGTCCAGACGTTGGCGGTCCTGACCACCAGCATGGGCTGCTATCTCTTCAGAGATAGTTTTTTCATTCAAAGCCTATAGTTTTTGACAGCCCTTGGTCTCAAATTATACATAGGCGAATCACAATCCGGATGCTCAAATAGAGGTATTGGTATCAATTTGGTCTCATCAGGAGTGAAGTTGGCCAGTGGATGTTCTAATGCTCCTTCTTCAATCGGCTCACCATCATTTAAAGATACTTGCTGTGGAATTTGTTCATTTTCCAATTCAGAGGTTTCTTGCTTAACACATTGATCATAAAACAAAGATGATGGAGCTTTCCTAGCATGGTGGGCATGCAGCCAATGCTTGTGTCCCATGAACTTCACAGCAGTCTGAGTGGCGAGGAGCACTTGCACTGGTCCTTTTCAGCATGGCTCAAGACTGGATTTCCTCTGAAAATGACGGGTGAATACCCAGTCTCCAGGCTTCAAATTATGACCTCACCCTTCAAGACGAGGAGGGAGACTGGCCTTCACCTGTGAATGAATTAAACAGAATTCTTTAGTAAATTGGGCACAATAATCAACAAGTGGAGGATATTCAATTTCACTAAATTTCCTAAGTCTAGGTACACCCCACACATTTTCAGGCCTCCCCATTATTACCTCAAATGGAGATAAACCCAATTTTGAGATTTCAGTATTGCGCATTGAAAACAAAGCTATGGGCAAAGCATCAGGCCATTTTAATTTTCCCAGTTTTCCTTTCAGGATACCATTGTATCTTTCCACTAGACCTGCAGCCTGTGGATGGTGGGCAGCATGAAACTTTTGCCTTATCTGCAAGCCTTTGCAGACCAGATCCATCAGTTGGCCAATGAAGTATGACCCATAGTCGCTCTAGAGCACTCTGGGCACACCAACTCTTGAGAATTACTCCTTTAGGAGTATTTTTGCAGTACTTAGGACTGTGTTTTCCCATAGAGGGTAAGCCTCCACTCACCAACTAAAAGTGCAAATCACCACTAAGACATACTTAAGCTTGCCCACTCGTTCTATTTGTATGAAATCCATTTGCAGGACTTCAAAGGGAATATATGTAGGTGCAAAATGGCCTGTTGGGACTGGGGTACCTTTTCCTGGATTATAAATAGCGCTTATCATGCATCTTTTGACCTGAGACTCTGCCACCCTGAGAACCAGGTTGTTGAACCATACTGGTCTAACGTTGCCACAATTCCTTTGGCACCAATGTGAGCTGGGCTATGTGCCATATTGACAATAGCGTTAACATAAAAATTAGGAAGCATCCATCTTTGTCTCTCTGACGAATCTATCCAACATCCAGTATCATCTAATCTGCCATACATCTGCTATGCCTCTTTCTCTTCCATTGTATCTTCCTGTTGTATCTCTCTAACACATTCTAAGGTTTTGTTAAACAATAGTACTTCAGGGACTCCTCTAGCTGGTCTTGAAACATATATTAAACTATATTCAGATCTGGCTGTTTGCTTGGCTGTTTCATCTGCAAAAGCATTTCCCTGACCTACCTCATCAATAACTTTTTTATGGGCACTGCATTTAACAATGGCAACTCTTTTTGGTAACATCAGAGCATCTAATAATTTTACTATTAACTCCCCATATTTTATCTTACTACTATGTGAGGTCAAAAAGCCTCTTTCTTTCCATAATCGCCCAAATGAGTGGGCAACGCCAAAGGCATACTGACTATCAGTATAAATATTTACAATCAGATCTTTACTCAATTCACATGCCCGCGTAAGGGCAATTACTTCTGCTGCTTGTGCTGACATTTGCGGTATTGTACATGACTCTACCACTGTTTTTAAAGTAGTGATGGCATATGCAGCAGTGTTTGTACAATCTGGTAATTTGAAGCATGAACCATCCACAAACAACTCTCCTCATGGGTCAGATAAGGGAGTATCTGTTAGGTCTACCCATCCCTTGGTCTCTTCTCCAGTGATGAACACACAATCATGGTGTTCTTCCCCTAAATCACTGGGGATGGGTAGGATTGTGGCTGGGTTCAAAACATTGCAACGTTTCAGAATGATATTTGGAACAAAAGGTGTTAACTCATACCCTGTTTAATGTGCACTGGTCAGCTGCTGGGTCTGAGTTTTGTTTAGTAGCACATCCACAGCGTGTAGTACAATAACTGTCAAATTGTGACCTAGAACATATATTTCAGATTGTTTGACTGCAGCAGCTGCTACCGAGCGCAAACAATTTGGCAAAGCCTTAGCTACTGGATCCAATGTGGAGGAAAAATAAGCACAAGGTTTATTCCTCCTCCCATGGGATTGTGTTAAAACAGCCATCTTTCTCATGGACAAACAAAACAAATCCTTACAATAATCAGGGTTACCCAAAGCAGGTGAATTGCATAACGCATTTTTTAGTTGTTGAAAAGCATGCTCACACTCATCTGTCCAAGGGAGTGAGTTGCTAATATTCTTGGATGTTAGTGCAATCAAAGGTTTTGCAATTAAAGAGAAATTAGGTATCCACTGCCTGCAAAAGGAAGTCATACATATAAAGGTGCGAACATCAGATTGTGTCTGGGGACGTTTCATTTTCTGTACCAAATCAATTCTTTGTGGGTGCAGTCTTCTACCCCTTTTTACAGGAGGTGACCCAAATGGGCAACCTCCTGTTGACAATATTACATTTTAGATAAGGACACTTTATGTCCTAGGAGTGCTAAATGATGTAACAAATTAACTGTTGTTTCCTTACAACCTTCCTCTGTATCTGAGGCAATTAATAGATCATCAATGTATTGGAGTAATACAGAGCCATTTGAGGGGGTAAAAAGATCTAATTGTTTTTTCTAAGCTTGACTATATATACTAGGGCTTTCTGTATACCCTTGAGGAGCACGTGTACATTTTAGTGAATGACCTTGGAATAAAAATGAAAAGAGGTATTGACTTTCTTAAGCAATGGGAACACCAAAAACTGCATTTTTTTTAAAATCAATCACAGTAAAATATTTGGCTGAAGACGGAATCATGATAAACATAGAATTCACGTCAGGAACAACAGGATATTGGGGTACTACAATTTTATTCATAGCTTGAAGATCAATCACTAATCTACATTTATGAGGGGTTCCCTCTGTGGTTTTCTTAAGAACAGGAAGTATAGGACTATTACATGGGCTACCTTCTGTTTCTTTTATTATCCTCTTATACATTAAATCAGAGTTAACCTCTTTGAGACCTTGCTCTCCCTCCCGGGACATTTTGTACTGAGGAATGCGGGGTAAGGGAACACCTTTTTTAACAGTGATTACTATGGGATCTATGTCAATTTTACCAACATCATTATCCCCTGATGCCCAGACCAATTGCCTGTAATTCAGGTGGTAGATGAGTAACATCTATCATTGTAAAACATTTGCTAAAATTATCAGAACCGTTTGATATAAAGACACCATCAGGCGAACATTAAATGTTAGCATTCAGTCTTTTTAATAGGTCTAGACCTAATAAGTTCTCAGCACAATTTTTAGTAAGCACAAATGGTAAAGAGGTGGTGAAGGGACCTATAGTAACATCTAGGGGTGTGGAGATGGGGCTCTGGATGGGGATACCTGAGAATCCCACTGATGTTTTCATTCTGAGAGTGGAGCCCCTAGAAATTGGTCATGAGCCATAGAGATGCGAGTGGCACCTGTATCAACAAGGAAGCCGCGTACTTTCCCTTCTATATCCATGGTGACATATGGACATGTTTGATTAACTGGAATCATAACCCTTTTTCCACCCTTTCCATTGCCGTCCTATTGTGAATACTCAAAGGTATTGTAATCAATGTTAGTAAAACCTTCAATATAAAAACTTCTGTCAACTTGTTGACTATCAAAATAATTCTGACGTCTGTTGTCTTTCTGACACTGGGTGAAATCTTGCCTATTTGTGCCACCTCTCCCTGTACCCATTGGAACTGAACTACCTCTTCCTCTTGCCACAGTTCCTTGGCCCTGTAGGCTTGGGCATGCATCCATCCAATGACCCTCTTGAAAGCAATAGGCACACTAATTTTGGCCTAAACCTGCTCTGTGTTGCTGCGCAAGAGCTGATAAGGCTCTGCCAGCCTCTCTTCCACGTCCTCTTACCCTCACATTTCCCATACCCCTTTGTCTTCCCCTGTCTGGGAATGCTTGCTGTGGCAAAACCTTTGATTTTAATTCTTTCAGTTTCTTATCAATCTTTTCTGTATTTATTTTTTGGTAATTCTCATAATATGTAGCCATTACCAAAAGATCTGAAGGTTCTTTTGTTGCCCAGGTGCTCTCTGATACTTTAATCAACTCTCCTAATTCTTTCATCAAATTATTCACACATTTTTCAGCAAACATTCTTTTCCCCGTTACAGTTGCCAAATCCTGACCACTATGAGCCCTGAATATTTTCTCCATCCTAGTAAAATAGTCTGAGACTTCTCCTGTAGGTTTTTGTTTACAAGCTGCTATTTTATCCCAATTTACAACTTCCCTTGGTATTATTCAGGGCAATTTAGCAATAATGAGATCAGGTAAATCAAGTATAAGTTGATCTGGTCTGTATCCTGGTCTTCTCTGTGTGTCAAGATTTTCACAATGTGCCCAAGCATGTCCAAAGTGCGCTACATCATCAGGTCTACATATTCTATTCCATATTTCTCTGGGGAGTAAGGCATCAAAAAATAGATCCAAGTCCTTGAATGTCATTAAACATAATTTAGTGGCTGATTCTAAGGCTTCATGAAACCCCTTTGGGTTTTTCCTAAAGTCTGGCAAATCTTTCTTTATCGCCATTAATTCATACCTACTCCACGGAGTATGTACGAATTGAGGAAGGGGGTTCTGAACAGGAGCATCAACAGCAGCAGAGGGTGCAGGAAGGGGGTGTATTCCCCATTCATATTTTGATATTTTCTTCTAACCTTAACACACCAATGCAAGCATTTTTTAACAGCCCGTGGGACATGTGGACAAGGTATCATGTGACCTTGCGTATCATGCCACAATTGTAACACCTCTTGTGGGGTATTTTTATTACACCATGTCCACCAGTCCTCTATCCTTTCAGTCATACATTGAATGAGTACATTTTGCTGAAAAACATCACACCTATTTACAGTTGGCATAACAGTATTCATGGTGGCATTATTTATGTCATCCATCCATCTATGGGCTATCCTTTTTAACTCTTCTGGATCAGCTCCCTGTGATCCATATCTAGTATTAGGTATGTCCCTCCAATTCCCCCTCCTATCACTCAAAGTACCACTGTGCTTGTGAGCCAAAGGTGGGGCACTTGCAGGC
This sequence comes from Lissotriton helveticus, assembly GCF_964261635.1. Classification (NCBI taxonomy): domain Eukaryota; kingdom Metazoa; phylum Chordata; class Amphibia; order Caudata; family Salamandridae; genus Lissotriton; species Lissotriton helveticus. The sequence continues at coordinate 1,361,141,295 of NC_136065.1, forward strand.
GTATTTCCAGCAGTTTGGGACACAGAAGGGGTTTGTCCAGTCACTAGCCTCGGTAAAAAATGTACCTGAGGGTTAGTCGATACATTTGGTGCAGTAGTCGCTTGCCCTGCTTGTGACTGCTGTTGCACAGCAGACGGATTAGGTATTGGTCTGGGTGGGACAGTCATCCATCCATCTATGGGCTATCCTTTTTAACTCTTCTGGATCAGCTCCCTGTGATCCATATCTAGTATTAGGTATGTCCCTCCAATTCCCACTCCTATCACTCAAATTGCCACTATGCTTGTGAGCCAAAGGTGGGGTACTTGCAGGCGTATTTCCAGCAGTTTGGGATGCAGAAGGGGTTTGTCCAGTCACTAGCCTTGGTAAGAAATGTATCATAGGGGTAATCAATACATTTGGTGCAGGTGTTGCTTGCCCTGATTGTGACTGCTGTTGCACAGCAGGCGGATTAAGTATTGGTCTGGGTGAGACCGGTATTTGCTGACCTGGTAATGGAGCAGGAAGGATTGGTACATTTAAAATGGGTACTAGAGGTGCATGTCCCTGCTGACTCAGCTGTAGTGGTACATTTTGTGCCTGTGCAGCAGGTATGGGAAGCTGTGGGACATATGGTGGGGGATTCTCCAATATTCTCTTTAATCACTCATACTTGTCCACATGTTCTTTCTCTTGTGTCATGTATGTCTTGTTAGTGGTCATTCTAAACTCTCTATCCATACATTCAATACTTTCAGTTTGTTTTCATTGATCATATGCTTTGGCTTTCTGCAACACTCCTTTTTTCTGTTCTCGTTCCTTCTCTTTTTTTTCTTTAATTACTAACATTGAAGCATGTTTTTCCCATTTTTTAAAACTGTCCCACATTGCTTGTCTGACCTTGTTCTCAAGCAAACATTACTGCAAATATTGAATTTTATCTAGATCAAATGAACCGTCCAGCGGCCATCTCAAATCCTCAAATTCCTTAGTATATCGATGCCATAGTCTGTTCTACAAGTTCACACCAGTACCATATTTTGTCATCATCTTCCATACAGGACTACCCTCAAATGGGACTGGTTGTGACTCATCCAGGTGTGGACTCATGAAACTGCAACAACAGCACCATGAAATGTATTTCATTAGTTTGCTCATTCTGCCCCTAAAGTCAAAGATCATCTAAATGAGAAAACTTACCAATACAATCAGGTCCAACCTGAAACTCAACCAATATAATTCAATAAAATTATCAATACCAATAACTAATCAATAATTCAAAATGCCTGTAACAAAATATCTCAGAACAATCTCACCAGGTAGTTGCTCAAGATGTCCGGCTCTCTGTACTCAGCAATTCAGCCACTTTTCGCTTGACCAGTTTGGAACCTCTGCCGGGGAGATCCTGTTGCCCAGGGACAGCAGTTTGGGACTTCAGATGGCAGCTGCGAGAAACTAGTCTCATTAGCGAGGCCCCAGCGGTCCTTCTGCCTCAGTGTTGTGTCATCTCAGCCACAGACATGAATGCTGTTGGATTGCCCACGTAGATGCCCCATGTTCGGGCACCATTTGAGAAAATGCACCTCTTGTCCTCTTTACTTTGAAAATGAGTACAGGGAGTCGGAGGTAAAGCATTTGGATTATTCATGCTTGAACAGATGCAAGACCCACAAGGAAGTGTAGGTAATGAATGACCACACAGATTTCTACTTTCATATTTATACTATACTTAAAACAAGTCTGCCTACACCCCTTTACTTCCCTCCCCTTAATCCATTGGAAAATTCCTTCCAGCTATACATACAAAAAAATAGCTAACTACACCACATTTTCAAGATAAGAGATCACAAGCCATTGCTTAATTGCAAATTGTATGGAAAAAGCCCGGCGTGACTTTCCATCTCAGAGAAACACAAACGATTAACAAAGTGTAATTATTCTAACATCCACTCTGTACTTTTCCAAGGACACAGAGAGAAAAAAATAAAATAACGTACACTGTCAGAAGTGCATGGAAAATTCCTCAATCATTGTAAAGAGTCAGGTTGTATTAAAAAATGTCTGCACTCATGTTCATATTATATAAACTTTCTTCAGTTCTATATCATGTTCGGGCCTTTGTAGAATCTTAAAACATGAACAAATGGGCACTAATTTTCTTTGCGGAAAGGTGGCAGACCTAAGTGCTTGTGATTATCCCTTTTGCTTGAGGAAGCGAGGATAGTGGAAAGCCAAACTCCTAATTCAAAGAGGGCGTGCAGACTGCAGACCGAGATTCTTTGTACTGTGGAGGTCTTCCCAGACACCATAAATGAGGGACTCAGTTCAAAAGCTATAGGGATACTGTAGGAAATGAGGTTTCTATTTGACAGAGTATGCACCCAGGGCAACACAGCAAGGCATGAATTCAGCAAGCAGCCGATCCAGCAGAGTGGCAGTCCTTTAGCAGCACAGCTGTTCCTCTTCTTTCTGTCAGAGTGGTCAAAGCAGTGCTTAATTTGAGTTGGCTGTTTCCGGTACTCAGCACCAGCACTTAATTGCAGGAACCAGAACGTAATTGCCAAAACCTGCACTTATAACAGCTGCCACATGGTGGCACTGTTTGTGTAATTTAAAGATGAGCAGAAAAACAGTTCTTTGGTAATTCAACATAAAAACAACCAATACCTGCCACCCAAGCCATTCTTAAAGCTTTGGCGGCCTCAAACAGTCTGAATTCTCACACTTGTAGCAGTATGATGGTTACTAGTTGTGTAAGTACAGTGGCCCTGTGTGGTACAAACTGCGGAGACCTCCTGACGAGTGTCTTTTCTGCTATTATGGCAATTCTTTTGTGCAATAATCTTGTATCTGAGGGCCTCCCCATGCGAAAGGAAAAAAATAGCTTTTTACTCAGGGCGCCAAGCACATTTTGCATTTTGTCTGAGACTTTCTCTGTGGAAACAGGCAGGTGTGTAATAAAGATGGTGCAAAATTTTGACATTTGTTATATACAACCTGTAATAAGAAGTCAAGGCCCTCGTTTGTGTGCAGCAAAAAATCGAATATGCGTTAGACATGTGGCTGTCTAATGCCTGATCCCATTTAATTCTTGCAGCAGGTATCTTGATTGATATGTGTATGCAATGCAAGTTTAAAATAATGACTTAAATATTCACAGTGCTTTCTGTCACAGTCTGGGATATGGCAACACTAAAATAACATTTCACTCTTCCCTGCTGAACCAACCAGGATTCAGTTCTGTGACTCTCTGGTTATGCACACAGACATCTTCAGTGATCACCTCAAAAGAGAATGCTTTCCGAGGACAATGAGTGAGGGCAGAGTTCCCAGGAGGTTAGAAGTCATGCTGAAGGGAGCAGTGTGCTGTTAAAGGGGGCGGTCTGGTCTTTCACAGTCGTCATGCAGCACCAGAACAGTGTAAGAGTCCAAGTAACAGAACAGCTTAGCACAAGTGGGACTGGGTGTCCGCAGTGACGATGAGCACCTGCTTATGACCAGAATCACTCACTACCCCCGGCAGGCAGGTTAAAAATTAGGCTTTTTAACAACAGCTTGACCACAGTATTTTTCCAGTTTCTGGGGACAATTCCTGTAAGAGATTGGCAAATTAAGAAGATCCAGTAGAATAGGGAGGATTTCTCGCTCCCCTTGTAAGAGATTATGCTGTAGGGCTGGGTCTAAGGGAGGTCCTGATTTTACTTCAACTATACAAAAAAAATGAGTTTAAGATTTTAAAAAAGTACTTCGAAAATATAGATTTTAGTAATACACAATAAGACTGTACCTAGTGGAAATATTTGTATGACTCCATTCAAATTATCCACTCCATGGATCGTCTGGTAATACCCTTACAATTCCTCTTGAAAAGACTAAAAGGTTGTCATCACAAAGGTTCAAGTGATGCCATCAATTAAAGCCAATACAGGCTTCCAAGCAGTATTTACATTTGCATATTAACTAACTGCACACAGTTATATTTCTGTCTTGCAGCAGGCATCCTGGCAAGAAGGATTGTTTCTTGTTTATCTCTCTGTTTCTTCTTCAGCTTTACAGCACAGAAGAGTCTCTCCCTTCAATTTCAGCAGAAGTATCTCACCTGTCAGAATTAACTGTCCCTAAACAGGGAGTTGTTTTGATTAAAAAGAAATATATATATGGGCATGTTGTGCCTCACAGATCCCGCCCAGTTCGACCTCTTCTTGGAATGCTATATATTGGTCACTGACGACCATGACTTCATAGTGTGTACGGCCTTCCCAAACTCACTGACCGCACCCTTCTGTCTTTCACTAACGCAGATGACACCAAATTCATCCTCTCCCTCACGAAGAACCCGAAGACACCAGACTCTGCTTCCAGGAAGGAATGAAGGACGTTGCAGCCTGGATGAACAACAGCTACCTCAAGCTCAACTCGGAGAAGACTGAGGTCCTCGTCCTCAGTCCCTCCTCCTCTGCTTGGGACAATACCTGGTGGATCTCCGCCCTTTGGAGCCCACCCAACCCATCAGACCACACGCGAAACCTCGGCATCATCCTAGACTCCTCCCTCACCATGACCCGCCAGATCAACTCCGTCGCCTCCACCAGCTTCAACTGCCTCCGCATCCTCCGCAAGACTTTCAAATGGATCCCCCAGAATGCAGAAAGATCGTCACCCACACACTCATAACAAGCAGACTGGTCTACGGCAACGCCCTCTATGCCGGAATCAACAGAACTATCCTACACAAACTCCAAACCATCTAGAACACCGCAGCTAGACTCGTCCTCGGAACACCACAGCACGAATACATGACCCAACACCTACAAGACCTCCATTGGCTACCCATCGAGAAGAGAGTAACCTTCAAATTACTCACCCACGCCTACAAATCCCTCCACAGCATCGGACCCAAATACCTCAGTGAGAGAGTCTCCTTCCACGTACCCAAAAGAAACCTCCTCTCCGCTGACCTCACCCTGGCAGAAACCCCACGCATCCGCAGAAACAGACCAGATGGAAGAGCCTTTTCCTACTTTGCAGCCAAGGCCTGGAACGGGCTCCCTGTCAACATCAGATGCTCCCCTACCCTACACACCTAAAGGAAGAACCTCAAGACCTGGCTCTTTGACTGACTGGAGCTGCACCCCACCCCCAGTGCCATGAGCTCCTCACGGATGAGTAGCGCGCTTTATAAATCCCTGATTTATTGATATTGGCAGACACCTCACAGGGCTAAATAATCATAGCAGGAGTCTTCAGTTCTACAAGGGACCTTAAATGTGATGGTGGGGTCACTTGGCACTCAAAAAACTGATATCTTCTTCACCGGGGCTCTGTAATGCACAGTGGGCCTGGAACACATTTTACTCTGGCACTTATAAATCTAACTACTGATTTGGGGTGGGAGGAATTTTTAACTACCCCAGTGGAATTAATAATCAGCACTGCAAAAAACCTGATAATTGCATTATCGCATGACTTTTAATTCAGATAGTTTGGTGCCCGCTAATGCCATTTCATGGGCTGGATTTGAGTCAGGCTTCATTTTTGCATTAGATTGCGCTTGCTTAGCTAAATCAGCACACTTTGGAATAGAGACATGAAGCATTTCGGAGCCCGGAGCCAACTGATAGGAGCCGTTGATCCCTTGTCAGAATTGGACTCCCTTGCCCCACCCTGCCAGGTAAGCAACACCGAGCTGTTCAATCCCATACATATTTTTAATAAAGTGTTGGTATTCATCTGCTCGTGATATAGTGGAACTTTGGGGACTTCTGCTGATCCTTATTTGAGGGCCATGGCTATAGAACTATTCGAGAGGCCCTGGGTTTAATATTTGGCGTTGAGCATGTGGGACTATACAACTGCCATGCAAAGTAACAGTATGTGTTTCACCCCCTGAACCATTGCTCTGCATTAACTTCTTCCTAAAGAGACCCTGTAGAAAGACAGTGCCTACGCCCCTCTAAGCCTATCCTGCAGACAGGTAAGTCATGCAATTCCAGCTGAGGGCCCGGGAGGGCATGATAAAGTCTTTCATGCCTTAAATGAAGAGAGGCACCTGACTGCACCTGACTTGCTCTTGCTCAGACAGAGTACATAGCATGTTTCTATCCTGCTGAGGGACAGTGAATGTTCCAGTCCCTGAGGCGTTCTTGCAGATGGACAGAACAAGCTTCTACTAACTTCCGCAGGAGTCGCGGCAAGAGTTAGTCTCTACAGCCTCTTCTACAGAGAGTGGCAGTCCATGCACCTGACCCAAAGCAATGAGTACATACATACAGGTGTCCTCCGCACATGACATTTCACTCCTTGTCACCAACTTCAACTATATATAAGAATGGATGACATCTCACACCCTAAAATTAAATCCTTCAAAAACTGCGTTCCTTCTTATCTCAAACACCCCACTTCATGTACAATCTTGGATGGATAATCTTAACATTCTCAACTGCAAACATACCATAGTTGATAGTGTTAAATCCCTAGTGAGGTACTGGGTTTTTCAGAACCGGTACCGAACCGGTAACCCAGTGGTGTCAGGGTACACACCCAAAGACCTCGAGTACTTTCCTGATTTAGACCACAGAAACTCAGAGTCTTCTAGGTGAAGTCATGGATCGATTTTATTGGCTGCAACCAAGAAACAAGTGTCCTAGAAGTACAACAGCATGGGATGTATATTCTCAGGAGACTGCTCACTCTTACAAAGCCAGGCTTCTCTTTTTATACAAAATATTGTGCTTCAGGCAAACATTCTCCACATTTCAGTATACTATTCACATGTTTCCACTACAAAGAAAAATCAGAGTCATGATGACAAGCCCACATTCCAATTTGTTCAGCCCACAATAAATTACCCGGCAAGGCCCAACATTTCCATCAGATATCGGTGGACCCCCAATAAAAACGGGCACCTCCTCCTCGTAAAGCAAGTCAGAGAGAAAGGAACAGGGACTGGTGGGAGCAAGATTAGGCAGGGTGTGTGTGCGATGAAAAGGGTTTATGACATGTTGTGCCTTGATGCTATCTCGTTCGGCCACTGGGAGAGGAACTGACCAAACAGGTTCGGCCTGAGGCAATGGTTTCAGCTTGCCCAGGTCAGAGAAAAGTCAATCAAGGTGTACGTGTCCTTTGATATCGAATTTAGCTGTATTATAAGCCTATGTCAGGGCAACCCACAAAATGGCTGCCGTACACAAAATGGAAGCCAAGGGTTCAAGACGAAAATGACGATTTCGAGGTGAAATCGTCACTCGAATATGACGAAAATGCTTGTACATAGTGTACTAGCCATTTTCGGTCTTTTGATATAAAATCGTCATGCTACGACGAAGTTTTATTCACGAGTTCAGAATTTTCAGAACTACAAACCCTCCTTTTGCCCTTACATAGGCAATTAACCTATCCTCATGCTAATCTGAGTCCAGGTCTATATTCCTAAAGTCATTGAGATGTTGCTGTAACATCATTCTATTACTTAGCTCGTCTCTTGATACAGGTTTCCTTACACATGATGTAGCACAGAGGCCACATATTGCAGGGGCACACTGCACGCACAGACAGAACAGGAAAAGAATGGCTAAGACCATCCCAATGACCATCAGAATTTTCCATCCCCAGCCGGATATTAGTTCCCAGAACCATCCCATTAATGACCAATCTCCTTTATCCACATGAATAGATTCGGAAATCTTATGCAGTTTAGAGATGGCCTGGTACACTGTTGGAGCGTTATCTGGAATGAAAACACAGCAACTCGATTGGATCAATCTACATACCCCACCTCAGTCTGCAAGTATGACATCTAATGCGACCCTGTTCTGAAGGGTCATAAGACGATCCGACTGGAGCTCAGCAGTCAACTTACTAAGGGCACCAGCAGTTTCAACTACGGTGGACTCAACCACCCTTGTCAATTGCCTTATGTTCCTGCTGTTAGCCATCGGTCCCCAGAACGGCAGAAAACCCTTTACGAAGTCCCCAAATTCTAGTCCTGCAGTGTCTTCTTCGCTGAAGGCACCTCTAACTATCCTTGTCTTTTGGTAATCTGCTGCTGCTGTGTAGGTGGGAGGCAACAGGAACGAAACAAAACATGTGCCCGAAAAGTCAGGGGGCAACCATGTATAGGCTCTATATTGGCAGATGAAATAGGTACCCTTAGCTGCTAAGAACGGAGGGGAAGTCTGAGATGCAAAAACATATGTTTCACTGCAGATGCTTTTCCCTAGCTGAGCTCTGGGATTCTTGCCAGTACCTTGCAGACACAGGTGACCCTGATGGGGTACAATCCAAATCGGGGAAGATCTCTTAGCTTGCTGTTTCTCACTCAGAGTAGCTCCATATCCGGTTACGTTCCATCCTATGTATACTAGTGTCTCATCTCTCGGGATAGTCTCATAAGAAATATCTTCCTTAATCATGTCTACTATACCCTTAACTAGAGCACTATTCTTAGGATTGTCTGTTACAGAACGTAGGGGGTAGACTTCATGTGCATAGATGAACATTGTTCTGTATGCCCACACAGAACCATTGTGGCTGAAAGGCAGGACCAGATAAGGGATACCTTTATCCGTTGTGTGAGGCATAAGACCACACACCCAACAGTTAGTCGTGTTCATTACAAGTTGGTGTTGGTGCAAAAGCTGAACAAAGGAGTTATTAATAAACTCTAATCTCCTAGCGGATTCATGTTCAGGAAGGGGTTGAAAAGAATGTGAGGAAACAGTGGAAGGAGGAGGTATAGGCGGTGTAGTGGGTGCAAATGTTACTCGAAAAGAGAATAAAACATAACTTATTAAAAATATCATCACACTGAATAACATGAAAATGCACAATATCAAAAAGTTTTTCTTTGTCATTATTTTACGTATTCGGTTTTTAAAGTTCACAGTTTTGGCAGATCTCTCCATCTCGAAAAACTCCATCCTTTCTAAAGTGCTGTCCGCGATGGGAGGTTGTTTCTGCTAAGGAATGCTTCTGTCAGTCTAGGGCAACTCCCTTGGACCAACCAGAACTGTCGACCTAACGTCGTCAGCTGCACCCCAAAGACTTTGGGCAATCGCGGCCCTAGCAGCGGAACCCGGATGGCGGTTCGAAAAACAAAAATAAGCAAGTTTCTCAGATGGGAGAGCTGTGCTTTCAAAAATAGTACTTGGAGGGAAAAAAACTTTTATTAGTTTGTATTTCTCGGCCTCAGATTATACCGTTGTTTTCCTGGTATTGTATTATCTTGGAAAAGGAGTTCAGGTTCTGTAGTGTCCAATGGAACTGACGGCGATACAGCTGGTTGCAAAATGTTGTCGCTCTCTTTTTCAGTAAATGTTCCTTTTACACGTGCATCACTGAAAGGCAGAAAACGTGGCACAGTTTCAGTCTCTGAGTCGGCGACACCCTTCTGGACCCACTGGTCGTATGGCAGAGGTAAAGGTACCCTCTTGCAGTGGACTCCGTGGATCCAGTGCTTCTTCCCTTCCTCTTGTAATGCCACAACATCATATTTATCAACAAACTCAAGCCAGTCCTCAGAGTCCATGCGACCCTTCACTCCTTCAACATTCCAGGACACTATGTTAAATGTTACTGGTGTGGGTTCTATTGTATTATTTCCAAGATTAGCAGGGGGCAGGGGGGTCATTAGGGTGGTCCGTATAGGCATGTTTCTCTCCCCTATTTCTTCTATGTCAGTTTTCTGCAGATTTTCCCCCTCTACCATAACCACTATTTTTTCCACTGCGTTAGGTATAAACTGATCGCTAAATTCAATTGCCATTGGGGCTTGATGTAATGTATATACCTCATTCCCACTAACAGCAATAGATTTATTCTTCATTCTCGGTGTATACAGTCAGTCTATCTGCTCCAGGTCAGACAGGGGCCCAAAGTGGTTAAAGAGTGGGGGATACTGCTGTAAGTGAGGTGTTCTTAGCCCTTTATACCTCCCATCTCTTACTCTCAACTGAGTTGGGCCTAAAGAATAGTTGCTATGTCTATGTGGGTAAAAATACGCAAGATCCAAGGACTGTACATCACCCTGGCGAGCAAATCTGGCTTTCCGTCGTATGAAATCAACCACCCAGGGATCTTTAAATGAAATTAGAATACAGTCCCCTTCCAGGTCTTTGGTGCCATTACCCACCCAATCTACTCTCCTTACATAGAGAATTTCTGTTGGAGATGATGGTGGTAAGGGACGGTTCTTATTTAGCCAAAATGTCGCCTTGTTACGCAGTTCCCCATGTGTCTCCTTAATACCATCTCTTAAGGGAGCAACACCAGTTAAAACTATAGTGTATTGGGCCGCCTCTGGGGGTAGGTTTACTCGGGGAGCTAAGCGCATCCTTTGTTTGCCCACAAACGGCGTCCTGGTAGGCTGATGGTTAGTTTTTTGCATACTAGGTGTCTGAGCTGGAGTACTATTGGGTGGTTTTATCATCCCATCTGATGTAGGTGGTTTCCCTTTATCTGCGTTAGGTTTAGGTAAGTCTTTTTTCCTGGGAGCGTATGACAGGGAGCCTCCACTTACGGTACTAGGTATATCAACTGACCTTGCCCCTGCTATAAGTTTATTAATAGCTTCCCCTGTTGGTGCTAACTTAGTTACCTGATTCGCTGGGGGATTACTAGCTGATTTGGTTTTATATAGTGTCTGATTACGGGCCCCTGCAGCAGAACTAGGGGTGGATAATTTTTGCAATAGGCCCAGATTTGTGTTAACTACAGTTTCCAGAGCATCGATTTTGGAGGTCATCAACCTTGTTCGCTCCAGAACAGGAAGCAGAATAGTCTTAAACATAGCCTCAATTTTGACCAAAAGAATGTCATCCCTATTGAGGCATGTTGGACAAGGATTAGATGACCCCAAGGGAGTGAAAGAGGGACAATACACATTTGGAAAACCCAAGAGTGGGTGTGGGGCTGATAGAAAAAGGCTGCGAGTGTCATTCAATTTAGGCTGTTTTAAATCTTTTGCCCCCTGGGGACTCGAATCATACTTTCTCTTACGAGATATCAATCTCGTGCTCGTAGGATCAACCTCAGGCGGGTTAGATGAAGTGAAATCAATAGATTGGGAGGAGTTGTCCGTTGAGTTATGTTCATTGTCCCCATTATTCTGGCTTTCATCCCCCTCCCTAGGCTGACTGACGTTTGGTTTCGGGACATTAGTGACTGGAGATGTAAGTAGGGCCACCCCCTCTCCATCCACATGGACTATTGCATCAGTCTTCATAGAATAAATGCAATTGGATGCTGCATGGGGAACGGGACTTTTGGCTAGAGCCAAGCCACCCATCGAAGAGCGCTTATCAGTAACCAGGTCTAGGGACAACCTTTTTTCCACCATTTCTATTTCTTTCTCCAAAATCCCTGTGGCTCTAGTAATAAAAGCGTCCAGCGGGCCAGAAACAACTCCCTTTGATGTTTGTAACTGGACTAATCGTTCTTTCCCTGATCTCAAAGGCATAATGATTTCCAACTTACTTAACCTTATACCCTTAATGTACGGTATAACACACTCCCTTCCGGAGACAGACTATGTCAAAGTACCTTTTGGTCCTGAACAATGAGGATTGAGCACCTATTGCTTAGGAAACGATTTTGCCAGGGGTTCAGGCCCAACCCAACCTTGTCCTACCACGGACGGCCACAGACGGTCCCGCCCTTGTCCCGGGCTTCTCCCGGCGCACTCCCGCGCGCTCCCGCGCAGCGTGTACACGACGACCTTGAAATACCAAAGGGCGTGATTGGCGGGTGGGCGGGGCCGGCAGGGAGAGCAGCCCAGCTGGTCGTGATAGGGCGCGCAGGGACTCCTGGTCCACGGAGTCCCTGCCTAGTACTCGCAGCCCTGCCGGTCAGTAAACAGCAGCCCCTTCAAACACTGCAACTTCCGCGGTTATGGCCGCGCTGCGGGACCCGCAAAGCGGGTCCGGGGAGTTGCAGATGCAGCCTCCGGTGTCAGTCTGGGCAGAAACTCCAGCTACTAATGGCTGGTCGGTGTGAAGCGTCTAGGTAAGAATCCCACTGGCTTGTCGGTTGAACACCCCTTTATCTCCGTGGGCGGGTGGGCAGGGCAGGGAGAGCAGCCCAGCTGGTCGTGATAGGGCGCGCAGGGACTCCTGGTCCACGGAGTCCCTGCCTAGTGCTCGCAGCCCTGCCGGTCAGTAAACAGCAGCCCCTTCAAACACTGCAACTTCCGCGGTTATGGCCGCGCTGCGGGACCCGCGAAGCGGGTCCGGCGAGTTGCATATGCAGCCTCCAGTGTCAGTCTGGGCAGAAACTCCAGCTACTAATGGCTGGTCGGCGTGAAGCGTCTAGGTAAGAATCCCTTCCACTCGAACAGCTGATCTCGTGGAAAGAAGGACGAGGTGCGGTCCGGTCCACCAGGGCTGGTCGTTCTTGGTTCGCTGGAAATTTTCCACGAGAACCCAGGTTCCAGGGTCGATGGGGTGACCTGGAGTCTCAGAGACCGGAGGCAGGGTGTCATGGACCTGTTGGTGTAAAACACGCAATTTAGCCGTCAATTCGTACAAATAATCAAGCAAAACAGGGTGTTCTATTTCACTGAACTTAGTGGGCCTTGGCACTCCCCATATGTTGGCCGGGCGGCCAAATACGATCTCATAGGGACTAAGTCCCACTCGCGAATGCACAGTCATTCTGGTGGATAGGAGTGCCAGGGGTAGAGCATCAGGCCATTTAAGACCAGTGCTCGCTTGAATTTTGGCTAATTTAAGTTTTAAAGTGCCGTTGTAGCATTCTACTAATCCAGCTGATTGGGGGTGATTTGCAGCGTGGAACTTTTGCTGAATGCCTAGCCCTTCACATACTCTCTTCATCACACGACCCACAAATTCACTCCCATTGTCACTCCAGACCATTCTAGGCATTCCGAACCTGGGGAAGAACTCTTTCACAAGGGCTTTAGCTGTGGATAAGGCAGTATTGTCTTTTAGGGGATAGGCTTCCACCCATCTTGAAAAGGCACAAACAACAACGAGTACGTATTTTAAATTGTTGCACTTCTCCATGTGGATGAAATCTAGCTGCAAAACCTCGAACGGATACGTAGGAGGTGCAAAATGACCAGCTGGAGTTGGGGTTCCCCTACCAGGATTGTGTTTCAGACACACCATGCAATTCTTGCCCACATTCTCTGCACACTTAGGAATTCGTTAATTTTGCCATACTGGAGCCAACAACTTGCAAATCCCTTTCACGCTGATATGAGCCATTCCATGAGCCATTGTAACCACTGCAAGCACATATGCATCGGGTAACAACCATCTCTGATGCTCTGACAATTCAACCCAACAACCATTTGCATCCATTCTACCCGTGCTTTCTCTCCACATGTTCAACTCTTTCTCTGTAGCCTCAGCTTGAATAGACTTCACACTCTCTATTGTGTCTTCACACAGTCCAACATCACCAACCCATCTTTCAGGGCCTGCAACATACATTCGGCTCATCACATTCCTTGCAGTTTCTTTCGCGATTTCGTCAGCAAATGCATTTCCACGACCAACATCATCAGTCACCTTCTTGTGAGCACTACATTTCACAATCGCCACTTGCAGAGGCAAGGTCAGTGATTCAAGAAGCTCATTCACCAACTGACCATGCTGAATCTTAGCTCCATGCGAAGTCAGGAACCCACGTTCTTTCCACAATCGTCCAAAACTGTGAGCCACACCAAACGCATACTGACTATCGGTATAGGTAGTCACTTTCATTCCTTTAGGCAACACACATGCTCTTGTAAGTGCAATCAATTCTGCTGCTTGAGCTGAATTATGTGGAATACGTGCAGCTTCAACAATTGTATGCAAAGTCGTGACAGCATATGCTGCAGTCGTGTCACCATTCGGAAGCTTGAACCATGAACCATCCACCCATTAGGTACCATCACACTTTGCAAGAGGAGTGTCCTGGAGGTCTATTCTCCCTTTCGTTTCTTCTTCTGTTCTAAGAAAACAATCATGCTGTTCTGAATCATCTAACTCTGTTACAATTGGCAACAACGTAGCTGGGTTGAGTGTGTTGCATCTTTTTATGTGCACATGACTTGCTGACAAGGTTAATTCGTAACCTGACAATCGAGCACTAGTTAAGTGCTGTGTCTTGGTTCTGTTTAACAACGTGTCCACTGCATGTGGAACCATCACCACTAACATGTTATTCATCACTAGACCAGCAGACTGTTGAATAGAAACAGCTGCTGCCGCCGTTGCTCTTAAACAACTCGGCAATGCTTTAGCTACCGGATCCAAAGTCGACGAAAAATATGCACATGGACGCTGCTTGTCTCCAAACAACTGAGTCAACACTGATAATGCACAACCCTCTTTCTCATGGACATACAATGTAAAGGGCTTACTGTAGTTGGGGGTACCTAACACAGGAGCCGAACATAATGCTGTGCGCAATTCAATAAAACTTTTCTGACACTCTTCAGACCAAGGAACGGGATTGGGTGTATCTTTACACGTTAATGCCACCAAAGGTTTGGCTAATAACGAAAAATTTGGTATCCATTGCCTGCAATATGAGGTAATGCCCAAGAAAGCACGTACTTCTCTCTGTGTTCTTGGCACACTCAATTTCGCTATTGCCTGAATTCTTTCTGGGGTCAGTTTCATTCCCTCCTTCGATAAGAGATGACCTAAGTAGGTCACTTCTTGTCGACAATATCGCAATTTTGAGAGAGACACTTTGTGGTGCAAATCACACAAATGACGCAACAAAGACAATGTGGCTTCTTTACAGATTTCCTCAGTATCTGCAGCAACAAGCAAATCATCAACATACTGAATGAGGGTAGCACCATCAGGTAAAACAATCGTATCAAGCTGTGTTTTTAAAGCTTGACTATATATTGATGGACTTTCACAGTAGCCCTGGGGAGCGCGTTTAAAGCGGAAGCTGCGTCCTCCTAAACTGAAGCCAAAAATATCCCTGCTCTCCTCAGCAATCGGGATGCTGAAGAAAGCATTCTTCAAGTCAATCACCGAAAACCAGGTGGCAGAAGCTGGAATCATAGTCAATAGGGCAGTAATGTAAGGAACAACTGGAAATTGTGGCACAACTATTTTATTGACCTCTCTAAGATCGATCACGAATCTGTACACAGGTGGCTGAGAAGGGTCAGTACGCTTCAAAACAGGCAGAACAGGACTAGTGCAAACGTTGCCTCTTGTCTCTTCAATCACATCTTTTTCAATCAGATCATAAATGATCGCTAACAACGCTTTTTCACCTTCACTAGAGATTTTGTATTGGGGAATTCGTGGCATTTTAACATTGGCTTTCAATGTTACAACATATGGTGGTATTTCTAAAAGACCCACATCATTAGGACCAGTAGCCCAAAGAATATTAGGGAGAGATGACAATTCTGTTGGAAGTTTATCCCTTGACAAATACATTGGAGAAACCACTTTCTTACCCAGTGTAAGTTGTACTCCAGAAGGAGAACAGTACAAAGTCGCATACAATCTTTTCAGCAAATCTAATCCTAGCAAGTTTTCACCACAACCTGTTGTCAGAATAAGGGGTGCTTCGAATTCACAAGGTCCAACAGAAAGGGACAAAGGGTCAGAAATCGGATTTCTAACTGGGGCGCCAGAAAAACCTACTGATACATTCATTTCGCCAGACAAAGGTGCGCCAGGGAGTTTTGAGTGCATAATAGAACTCTTTGTAGCACCAGTATCCAACAGAAAAGGCTCTGACACACCTGATGTAATCACCTCAACGTATGGTCCACTCTGATCTACTGGAACTTAAACAACTCCCTTTCTTTGTCTATGGCTGTCCTAGCAATCATTACCGTCCATATTCTCATCTTCTGCATAGTAATCATCAGCATAGTACTGAGCCGTCCTACCAGACGCGTTATTCTGCTGATCAAACCTATTCATCGAATTTTGAGGTGGAAGGGACTGTGTGTTCTGGGGGAAATTTCCACGTCCTCTACCTCTAGACGCTTGTTGAACACCTTGACCTCTTACACCAGAAGCACCATTTGCACGCTGTAATAAAATAGGACAACTATACTTGAAATGACCCTCTTCCTTACAATATGAACACTGATTGGGGCCTACAGGGACACGTGGCTGAGTATACTCGACTGTTTGCGAGTTCCTCTGATACTGTTGAGGCTGCTGATAATTATTCTGATAGTTACTCTGAGCACCACTATTTTGACCACCACGTGGCGGATATGCTTGTTGTAACAAAACCTTCGTTTTCAACTCTTTAGTTTTCTTCTCTGCTCTATCTTTCTCATCTTTGTCTCGATTTTCGTAATATTGTGCAGTAGCCAATATCTGTGCTGAAGAGGAAACTGCCCAAGAACTCTCTCAATCTTTTAACTTTTTACACAACTCGGGAAGCAGATTGTGCACGAATTTATCGACGAACAATCGCTGACCACCTTCTGTGCTCATATCTTGACCACTATGGTCGACAAAAGTCTCTTCAAACCTGGTGAAGAAATCTGAGACCGTTTCATCTTTCTTCTGCTTACATGCAGACAATTTATCCCAATTTACTCGCATGGCAGGCATTAAAGTCTTCATGTAATTAATAATCCTACCAGGGAGGTCTGCTAGTAAAGGCTCGGGTTTAGCACCACCAACTTGTCGGTCATCTGCAGCAGCAATATTAGCCCATGTGTCACCTAACTCCTGATCATGATCTGCATGACGAATCTTTCCCCACAAAGGCTGTGGAACAACATTCCCAAACAACATGTCTATATCCGCTAAATTCATGATACATGACCCAGCAGTCTGTGACAACTCCTTGTAATACCCTGCAGGATTTTTACGGGGATCAGGCACTGTCTGTTTAAGAGCCAAAACTTCAGCTCGCTTCCAAGGAACATGTACCCATACACGCTGAAAATGTGCTGGTATAGCTGGGGGAATATTATTATGACCAGCTGCTACTTCTTCCTTCCATACCGGAGGAACTTCTCTCATGGGATATTGTCTTCCCTTCTTTTTACCAGAAGAATCAAATTCAAACAACGACTTAGAAACACCTTCAGTCCTAAGTGACAACAACGTCGCAACTGCTTTCCTAACATCTGAACCCACAATTGCGCCTTTTGAAAACTCAAAACGTAGATGGCTCAGCTCGGGCGGATTAGAGTCCAAATCATTTTCCTCTAAATCTTCACATAGAAAAACACACATTTTCTCAAAAACGTATCTCTGCTTTGATGCTTCCCACTGGGTGAAGACATCCATAACTTATTCTAAATCATATTTTTCCGGGTCAGCAACCCATTTATGCCAAATAATTCAACGTTTCTTTCTCCCTAGAATCAGGCTGTTGACTACGCAACTGTTTGCGCTCTGTGTCAGGAGTTACACTCGTTGCACCAAAGAGAGGATGCAAAAAACTAGAGACAGTACTAGCCACTCTCTGACGAACAGAAGGAGAAGTCGATGAAAAGACAAGAGGGAAAGCAGGGTGAGACAAGGCAGATGCAGAGGCAGTGTCAGGAGAAGTACCAGGAGTGGTAGTCGATATAGTAGTCAAAGTTGTAGGAAGTATAGGAGGAGCAGATGTAAAAGTCGGTGGCCCTTGAGGAGGCTGCACCGGAGGAGCAGGAGCCAGCTGAAGAACAGCTGGTGGGTGCTGTAGAGGAGCAGGAGGCAATGCAACCATGGGTTGCACAGCTAAAGGTTGCGGAGGTGCTGTAGCATTTTGCGCATAGGGGGGTGGCAAACTTAACAAATGCGCCATTAACGGATCTTTTTCAAGCTCTTTTGCTGCATCTTGCTGAAGAGGTGGCAAAACTGGGTAGCATTTATCTATCACCATTTTACGTTGCCCGTGCAACTGCTCACTCATCTTTTCTTCTTCATTATCTTTAAACTGCATAGCAGCTTGCATTATCGAAATACCCCTTTCTCTCTTATTTTTCTTCGCTAATTTAATTTCCTTCTGTTTGGCTTCCTTACGCCATAGGCGGAAAGAGTCAAACATTGCCGGCCGGGCTTTCTTCTTAAAAAGTTTGACTTCGAGGTTATCTAGGATTTCTGTGTCAAAGCTACCATATTGGGGCCATTTTAAAACACCATCTTTTCTGGTGTATTTGATCCACACTTCATTATATGTGATGGGGCCTACTCCATGTTTCACATACAGTTCATAAGTTGGAGTTCCAATCGGAGGAACGGGACACGAGTTCTCCAATCGGGAGTCCCTATTATTACAACCAAGACAAAACACATTTCCAAGTCTGCTAAGACCAGGCATCTTCGCTCACTAGTCTAGCTTCAAACTTCAAAGGATTATCGATTACGATATTGCTCGTGAATACACGAGTCCTTTGGCTTTGGCACTTGCAAGTTCCAAACAAAGTGATCCCAAAAGGGGATACCCAACTAAGACCAACTAAGGACTGGGAGACGCTCCACTTATACTTAACTGAGATATTGATGACGTCACCAGAAGACTCGTCTTATCGTTTCGCTCTACCAAACTTCAAGGGTCCAAATCAGAGCGATAGCCAGGGCAGCAGTCCTTTGTAGCCGTCGGGAAGCGGGGAACCTCGCAGCAAAGACTTTCGGACCACGTCGACATGCAGGGGTCGATGAAGTGGTTGGCCTTCCTCCAGAATTTTCACACGAAGCTCCTCACGAACCTCTGGCTGGACCGGTACGGCTGGTATCGCCCCACGTTGGTCGCCAACTGAGGTACTGGGTTTTTCAGAACCGGTACCGAACCGGTAACCCAGTGGTGTCATGGTACACACCCAAAGACCTCGAGTACTTTCCTGATTTAGACCACAGAAACTCAGAGTCTTCTAGGTGAAGTCAAGGATCGATTTTATTGGCTGCAACCAAGAAACAAGCGTCCTAGAAGTACAACAGCACGGCATGTATATTCTCAGGAGATGGCTCAATCTTACAAAGCCAGGCTTCTCTTTTTATACAAAATATTGTGCTTCAGGCAAACATTCTCCACATTTCAGTATACTATTCACATGTTTCCACTACAAAGAAACAGCAGAGTCATGATGACAAGCCCACATTCCAATTTGTTCAGCCCACAATAAATTACCCGGCAAGGCCCAACATTTCCATCAGATATCGGTGGACCCCCCAATAAAAACGGGCACCTCCTCCTCGTAAAGCAAGTCAGAGAGAAAGGAACAGGGACAGGTGGGAGCAAGATTAGGCAGGGTGTGTGTGCGATGAAAAGGGTTTATGACATGTTGTGCCTTGATGCTATCTCGTTCGGCCACTGGGAGAGGAACTGACCAAACAGGTTCGGCCTGAGGCAAAGGTTTCAGCTTGCCCAGGTCAGAGAAAAGTCAATCAAGGTGTACGTGTCCTTTGATATCGAATTTAGCTGTATTATAAGCCTATGTCAGGGCAACCCACAAAATGGCTGCCGTACACAAAATGGAAGCCAAGGGTTCAAGACGAAAATGACGATTTCGAGGTGAAATCGTCACTCGAATATGACGAAAATGCTTGTACATAGTGTACTAGCCATTTTCGGTCTTTTGATATAAAAATCATCATGCTACGACGAAGTTTTATTCACGAGTTCAGAATTTTCAGAACTACACTAGGAGTCATCCTGGAAAAAAAAAACGTATCCTCCATTCCCAAATCAATTCCAGGGCCAAAAATGCATGCTACCAACTCACTTTCTAAGGGGTATCCGATGCTTAATTCCCAAACAAGACCTAAAAAAATATGTTTTCATTCATTGGTACACTCCAGACTTGACTATTGCAATTCACTCCTTGCAGGCCTCCCCAGGATCCATCTTTCTCTTATGAAATCCATCCTTCATTCAGCAGCTCACTATGTCTACGTGCCAAAGGAAACTACCACATCACGCCTATGCTGATAACTCTTAGCTGGCTTCCTATTGAAGCCAGATCAATATTTAAGATTGCTTGTATCACCCATAAAGCCATTTATAATCCCACCCTTCGCTATCTAGCAATCAAACTCAAATTTCAGGCGGAAGAAGACCCTCACGTAATGCTGAAAACGTACTGCTTGAACCTCCACCTTTCAAAAGGGAAAGCATATTGCGCAATCTTTCTCCTTTAGTGCAACCAGAATTTGGAATTCACTTCCTTCATACCTCCCCATTACCACCTTTTTCAGAATTTTCAAAAAGGACATTAAACCCCTTCTCTTCCAAAGACATTGTTACCAATAATTCTAGGACTGTTTCATGTTTCTCACTGGAGAACTAGTTTGTTCTTCCGCTTCTATGGTGGAATATGTACTTTAGAAACCCTAATCACTCCAACTTTAGTTTGCAATGTGTAATTCTTAGTGAATCTATATTTTATAAATATGGACCCATCACTCTGCAGAACTGTAGTAGTTATATGTCCTTGCACAAGTTATTGGCCTCCAACGTTAGTTTGCAAAGTGTCATTTTTAGTGAATCTATATTTTGTAAATATGTAACCCTCACTTTGTGTAACTCTAGTAGTTATAAGTCTTGTCACCTGTACCATCTTACCTGTAATGTCTGATCTAATTTCACTTCGCTCTATTGTAAAGCGCTCTGAAACCTCTGGGTAAAGTATGAGCTATATAACATCACATAAATAAATAAGTGCAAGGTCCACTTCCTACAGTGCTCTAGCAGATGGGCAGCGCGTGTGCCTCTCCCATTAGCACCCACAGAGTGTCTTTGCATTGACCAGCTCCTCACACCTGTTCTGCATAGGAGCAGTGCATGTCCATGTCCTGTCTGTTGCATGCTCCCATCTGCAGTCTCTTCTGCTCCTGACTCTTGAGGAAGCCCTGCCTTCTCTGTGCACACAGGCACAGTCAGTGTGCACACAGATTGGCGCCCCCGCCACCCCCATTCATGCAGTTGACACATCTGTGCCCAGCTGCCTTCCTCGCGCTTCCCTCCCTGCAGGAGGCAGCGCTGTAAACAAAGGTGACCCTTAGAGTGAGGAAGTTTTTGTTGAGGATGAGGTATTGTTAAAATGGCTTTATACTGGCATTTAGACTTTCGGAATCCCGTTTATCTGTATATCGTAGGACTACTATTAACAGTACAATATAACTTAAACATAATTACTCTGAATGGCAATGTGATAATTAGGAATGGGCCGAACTCTGCAGAATCGTGCAGAGTTTTTATGTAACTGCATAATTCTGCAGAGTAAAACTCAGCGAGTTGTGTCACCCTTACTCCGATCTGATTATTTCTTTCTCCCAAATGCCAACATGACAGGAGTGACACAGTTGCAAATTCTGCCCAGGGAGCTTTCTGTTAAATGGCCAGTGGTACTCTAGTTGGGCCGACCTGAGGGGGAGGCTGCAGCATATTATGGTTAAACACCTGGTGGCCGATGGATGAGGCCTTCCTGGGAGACAGGGCAAACTCCTACATTAGCTCAATATGGGGTCAGTCCCTTCAACCTCCACATCGTGGAACGCCTTTAAAAAACAAGGCTTAGGAGAAAGGTGATGGCTTCCCCCTACTGAAACTACCTTCCTTAAGGGAGACAGCTTACAGGTAAAGTAAGTAAAGTAAAGTCCACATTTGTAAAGCCACAATCACCCGTAAGGGTCTCTAGGCGCTGGGGGCCGTCGGGAAGATTAAGCAAGCTATTGCCCAGAGTCACATGGTGCTGGGCTAATCTGCCGCCGGAGCCGGGGATCGAACCGTGATCCCCGGATTCCAGCGTCAGTCGCCCTGGCCGCGGCGCCACACCAGGGAGATGCAACTCTCAGTAAACTTGAATCAGTGAAGACAAAACTATGAGTGCTAGTGATAGATGCAGCTAGGCTCAACGTTGTGTATATGAGTTGGGGCAACAAGCTGTCAGACTAGTGTATTGGCTTGCCACCCGTGAAATCACTTCTAGAATTGGCCCGGCTCAAAACAACATCTGTTTATTTATTTAAGCAATTTATTAAGCACACAAAAACTCTTAGGTGTCTCTGCGCTGCGAACAACTGAGTTGAGAAATATATGGGGGGGGGCTTTATTGATTGAATAGCCACGTTTTTAGTTGTTTACAGAAGGATAACAGTGTTGGTATGGGTTTGATATGTAGAGGGAGTGTGTGCCAAAGTTTGGCGGTGGCGACAGTGAATCTTCTGTCACCCCATGTGGCCTTATTGGCTTTGGGCACAGTCATCAAATGAGCTGCTGAGGATCGTAAGGATCTTGTCGGTATATAGGAGCATAGATTTCTTTTGAGGAATTAATGTCCTGTATTGTGGATTGCGAGTAGGCAATGCAGAGGGCCTTGAACTTTGTTCTGCTCTTGATTGGCACCCATTGTATCTGTCGCAGTACCTTGGAAACAGGTTTGAACTTAGGGGTGCCTAAGAGAGTTCTTGCCGCTGAGTTTTGCACCATTTTTTTTAAGTAACGTGGTAGGAGCCCTTTACCAGGCGCTCCTCTTACGAGCAGTGTCAGGGTCTGTCTCACCTCAAGCGCATCCGCTCTGCAGCTGTTATACGGGCATTTGCAGAATACTACAAGTCTCTTTATAAAGCATGTATGGCCTCTGGAGTGAAGAGCACTCATCCTCTAAACGTGGAACTCCCACTACGGCCCTTATGACCTTTGGATATTACTCAAGAAGATTTCAAAGGCAAGAACTGTGATGTAATCTGGGAAGGCCGTAGGCCCCAATGGGCTCCTCCTCAAATTTTTTAACAAATTTGCCTCTTTATTGACACCCCAACACTTGAATGTATTCGCCGAAGCAACATTGATCTGCATGCTCCCTGGTATTTAGGAGTGGTGGCAGTATTGGTACTGCTGAACCCTGATAAGCCACCAGACATGTGCTCCTCCGACCATCTGATTACCCATATAAACGTGGAGGCCTAGATCATAGCCAAAATATTAGCCTCAAGGCTCACCAAGATCACAGCCTCCTTGGTGCACTAGGTCATGGTACTGAACACTGCTTGAGACATCTGCAGTTGGCACTGGCATGTGCAGACCAATTCTCTGGGCGAAATGGGCTAATTCTAGTATACTTCAAAAAGGCCTTGATTTGTTCTTTTGGAGCTTCATGGAACAGGTGCTCCCTACAATAAACTTTGGTCCATGTTTTTTTTCTTGTGTTTGGGTATTATATATCTCCTTGACTCAGGTGAAAGTAAATGGTAGACTTTACAACACATTCCGAATTGAAAGAGGCACTTCTCTGTTACCACTGGCCATAGAACCACTGGCAGATAGGATCAGGCAGGATAGGTTGGTGCTGGGCTTCCACTGGAGTGGAGGCATTGAGGATTGCATCTAGGTATATGCAGAGGATGTTCACCTGTTCCTTTCTTTTAGTTAGACTTTGCAACGCGATTAAAATCTTGGACCTGTACACTGATGCTTCTGGTCTTTTAGTGAACTGGAATAAGTCTGTGATCATGGTGGCCCTGGGGGTCTCTGGCATAGAATGGCAATTTGGCACGTGAGGCTGTGGATTCAGTCAGATCATTCTAAGTATCCAGGAGAGCTTACAGACATGTTGGAACCTTAGTATCATTCCTCTGAAAGATGAACTACACAAGAAAATGCAGGGTTGGGAAACACTTTCACTCAGCATCATCAGTTGGACGGTCTTGCTAAAAATGATTGCACTCCCATTGATGTTCCATATCATGCACAAATATCCTTATAAAATCCCTAGATCATTTTTCAGAACTTTGTGCAGGCAAGCAGCTTAGGGTATCCTTTGAGGTTGCATCCAGTCAATGTTCTATAAGGCCCCAGGAGTACACGATATACATTTATTTTACTGGGCATCACAGTTCACTATCGTCAGTGACTGGTTCTTTCTAGACAGGGAGTACCCTGCTTACAGACTGGAATGTGCCTTATTGAATATTGAATAGACCTGTGTAGGAAAGTGCCCCTATTTTCATGGTTGCCTCCCACTTTTTGCCTAATGTTGATGCACTTTGACTGAGTGTGCCCTGGGTCCTGCCAATCAGGTACCCAGTGCCTATGTTCTTTCCCTAAACTGTACTGTTGCAAAATCCATTTGGCAACTCTCTGGCCACATGTAAGTCCCTTGTAAAAGGTACCCTAGGTTCCAAGGGCACTTTAACCAGAGAAGGCCTCTAAGGCTGCAGCACTTATTTTGCCACCCTTAGAGGCCCTGTACATTACCTTAACACACACACACTGTCATTGCAGGCTTTGTGTGGTGCATAGCAAAGTGAAGAGTCGACATAGCACACATCCCTGTGTGCCATGCCTACAACCCACTACCCCTGCATAGGTAAACCACCCCTCTAAGTGGGTGCACTATACCAGTGGTGTGGGTCCAGGTGCATGAGCTCTGTACCCCTACAGTCTCTAAGTCCATTCTTAAACACTGTAAGTGCAGTAATGCCATAAAGAGTATATGGTCTGGGAGTTTGTCATTACGAACTGCACAGCACCATAAGGGATTTACTAAAAACTGGGATGTTTGGTATCAAACTTCTCTGCACATTAATCCCACACTGATGCCAATGTGGGATGTAGTGAAAAATGCACGCTGAGGGCAATTTATAGATGCCCCTTGAAAAACGACCTCACTCTAGTATCCTGGCTGAGTGGCTGTTCGCCGGCTGTCACCATCAGACATGTTTCTGGACCCCTGGGTCGAGAGCCTGCCGCTCTTGGGGTCCAGAACCAAAGCACATCCTGGGAGGAGGTGCCAATCCTCTTCTCCCAGGTTGGGCAGGGTCCACAAAGGGAAAGCTTCAAAGGCTTGCCGCCTTTGTGAGCTACGCCAGCCATTTGCTTCTCCCAGCAACTAGCCCACACAAGTTCTGACCCCAACTTTGGGTGGGAGAATCGGCAGGAAATCCAAGTTAAGAGGAGAGGTGTGCCCACCTTTGCCAACCCCATCCCTCAGGTGGGGGAGGCAAGGAGAAGAAGAACTCTCAGTCCCCGCCATTGTGAAGATAGGCGGACCCAGCCAACCAGAGTAAGGCTTATTCCCCCCTCCCACTGGAGGGTGGCATAATAGGGTGTGCACCCACCTCAAGGAAGGGACCCATTGGTCCTGACCTGTGCCTACCTGTAATGCCCTTAAATTTTATATTTAGGGGCAACTCTGAACCGTGCTTTCTCAGACAAGACGAGAGAAGAAGAAGAACCGAATAAGCCATGCTAAAAGGAGAAGAGGAGGACACCAACTGACTTAACCCTAGCCTTACTGGCTAGTCCCAACCTCTAACTGCTCCTGCGATATCCAGGTATGTCCTGCAGCCAGGAGCCCCCAAGAACCCAGAGAACTTCCCTGCCTTCCCAAACCAGACTTTGTCTCCCGTAAACACCAGATTTGCTCACCTACAGACTGTGGCTCCAGCCAAGTCCGCAAATCTGAACCACTCTGCCCCCGACTCCCATGGCCCGAGTTCGAGTGGCCCAACACCGTGAGAAGGTCTCCCCAGCGATCCTGACCTGGGATCTGGGGATCCCTGACCTACCTCAAGTCTCCAACCGACACCTGCAGCCCCTTTCTAGAGGATCCCCCCCGACCAGAGCCGGTAAGAAGAATCTGACGCCAAAAGACACCCCTGTACCTAATGTCCCATTTCTTGGGTGGCCCAACCGACAGTGTCCTGGCATACCACGACATCCCAACTTACCTCTCCAACCGGTGGTGGCCTCCAGAAGATCTTCGTCCCCGAGCCTGCAGTGTTTGTTGCAACCGGAGAATCCCCATGGAAAGCAACAGGGCACCCGAAGCCAAAATAGCACCCTGCACCCAACTGCCCCTGTGCCACTGTGGGTGCACCATGTGTGCTAAATCGGATCCCCTTTGCACTGAGCATAAGTCTAGGAGCTTTGCTCCCACAACCTTGTCCCCTGCTCGTGAGCAGCCACCAACCGTACCAACATTGAGAGTGCATCCTTGACCCTGGGGGAACCCTGGTTCTAACCCCAGAAAACAAACTCCCAACCTAAGTACTTTCTGTTAAGTCGATAACATTGTTTCCTCCCATAGGACTGCATTGACTGCTTTCTTGTGAAATTTTTCAAAGTGTGGCTTTGATTTGTATGAAACTCTAAGAAACAGCAAATGTACAAAAACTGATTTACTTACCTTTTCTCTAGGAAATGTCCCAGTGTAATATCTAGGCATATCACACTGAGCAGCAAAAGGAACTTAAAAAGTAAATCTAAAAAGTAACTGAAAAGTAATTCCACTTGTTTTATAAACAAGTGACTTGCCTGTAACCATCTCAATTGCATTCAACTGCATTCAAACTGTATTCAAACTGCATTATTCTTGCAAATTAATATTACACTTACCTGTACCAAGCTTGGTTTGGTTCTAGAAAATAAAATACAACTAAATAATATTTTTATACAAATACAATTGGTCTGTGTTCAGTCTTTGAGTATGTGACATTATTTCTTGCCCGAGTGTGTACATTAAATGCTTAACACTACCCTCTGATAAAGCCTTACTGCTTGCCCACACTAACATAAATAGAGAATATGGTATTATCTACTTTAACCTCTGCCTACCTTTGGGGTTCACCTGTACTCTGTGCACATAAATCCTTACTTTGGTATAGTATATACAGAACCAGCTTCCTACAACCTGGTACACTGGGCTATAGCTACAAACCTAGAACCTTGTTGACACTGCATCCGGTGACCAGGAATACCACTAGCTATTGGCATCAGGCACTGAGTTGAATGGGCTTGAAACTGTAGGCTGACCAGGGAGACCCCACTATGAGAGGGCACATGGCTAACCAATATGACAAACTTGGCCATTTTTAGTACCTGGAACTTAATCGGGGTCGAGGCCACATGAAGTAATTTGTTGAAATAAGCGAAGATTTTGCTATTTGCAATTCACAATTCAACCACTATTTGCCGTTACCTCATGCTCTGGAAACGTACTGCAAGGGGTGCTCCAAGATTTCCTCTCATTGGAGGACAAACTGGCACTAGAACCCCTGGGTAGGAGAGGGGTGTCCCGCCTGTAGTTTTCCCAGGTGATAAACACTTCAGATCTGTTCCTGTGTTTTGAGGCAGGTGGGACCAGGACCTGGACCCTGTAGAGGTTGAATTGAAAGAAGTACGAATGGTCCCCAGAGAATCAGCAATGTCCGCACGCTAATGACTAGTACAAAGAAACTAGCTATCCAGATAGAGTTTACTCCACCCCAGAAAAGCTGTAGAGGATGAGGAAGTGTCCGTCTCCAAAATTCGCATGGGATGGTGGGGTGAGTTGGCCCCTCTTGTGTGTGATATGGTATTGCCCTGTGATGCAGGAGAACTGGATCACTGCTCACTCACTGAGGAGGCCATCTAGTTGGTTGGCGGATGGCCTTGTCCCCCACAGGGGAAACACTAGAGGGGACAACTCGTTAGCGTTTCCCCACTGCCCCTGGAAGGACTAGTAGTTTTTCTATGCCCACCTGCCAGAAGGGAACAACTGCCGGGCGAGATCTCGCTTTCCCAGGATCAATGCACTTCCGGGAGGCGGTAGGCTATTTAGGTGGGCTTCCCACCTGGGCAACTCCTCTTTTTTGGCCAGGACATGAATATGATAACTTGTTAATTTGTCTTGCAGGCGGAGTTACAGGGCGACTGGAGGCTGAATGGTAAATAGGGGTACCTACTTCAGGAGCACAATAGGGGTGCAGTAGCCAAACAACCCCAGGAGTCTTTCGGCAGGACCCCAGAGGAAAACGACAGCTCCCCACAGTGGTGGGTGGCTGGATAATTCCTTTCAAAATAGGTCTCATGAGGAAACTCTCACGTTCAGTGGTCTGCTTCATTCACAAATGTAGAAAGGAGTGGCTGTCACACAGCTAAGAAACGCTTTAGATGCTGACATTAATGCCATGTAAAGGGGCGGGGGCGCACGTGCTCATGGAGGTTTTATTGCTGTGATGGTGGGTTGGCACGCGACGCAAGAACTGCAGCATTTATACACATTGTTCAGTAACTCGTTTTGGAAGAACGAGTGTTTTTACGTTTTAATCTGCGTGCTTCCATAAATTATCATTAATAATGGGGGCATTTATGGAATGTTAAAATGAAGTGTTCCCCCCAAAAAAAGCCGTATAGATTGCCAAAAACCCAGCAGGTAATAAACGAAAGGCTATCGAATGAATTCCAAAAGTCTCCCTCTCGATGAGAGCTATGCTCCCGGAGGTGGGCTTGCCACAAGGAGAAGGCTGCGGGTGTGCCCACCCTGCATGGACTGTCCATGCCATCTGGAGGAGTGGCAGCTTTGCGGGGTACAGCCAGTGCTGGCAGCAGTGCCAGAGCCGCGATGGATTCCAGAAGGGGCCGGCAGAAGCAGGCGGCGCGACAGCTCCACACGGAGATGGGGGGTGCGTTGGCTGGGGCCGAGTGCGGCCGTGCGAGCGTCTGCTGCGCACATTGCCTCTTCTGTGTAAATACTTCCCACGCCCACCCCCTCCTCCTCGCCTGCCGTTTCACTCCCACGGTGCCGCTCCTGTGCCCAGGGGAGAATTTCAGAACAAAGGCGGCGCAACAGGTATCTCACCCACACACCCTGGCACTCGGCGACGGGAGTGGGCGGGACAATGGGCGCCAAGGGGAATTCCAGTGTACCTGCGCTGCCAGTGGTGCCACCTTGTCTGACGGAACTGCGCGCGCATTCCCCTCTGCCTGCTCCACCATGCCACACCTGGAGAAGGGAGAGAGCCCCCTTGCTCCGTGTGCTAAGGCGCCATGACTCATTTGTTTGTTGGTAGTGTAGAAAGAAAACACAGCAAGCTCACATTTCGGGGGCGAGGGAAGGACGATAGCCCGTACATTTTGCAACCCATGTCTGAGAAACATAAGTTTCAAGGAGTGCTGGCATAATCAGGGACGCTGCGAGACCCGAAATTCGGGGGGGTTTCTAACACTGCTAGCCTGGCCAGGGCTGGCCCTAGCACTCACTGGTTGCACAGGGTTCAACAGTCTTTTTTTGCCCCCCCCCATTCCTCATTTCCTCCTTCTCCATGAATTCCCTCACTACCACTCACCAACAATGCACCTCATCACTCTATAGCACCTTTCTGACAAACATTTAATTTTTTTTAGGGCTACTCATAGTTTGCACAATAGGGGTGCAGTAGGCAAAAGACCCCAGGTCCCGTGATCTGTTCTTTGTAGCAGGCACATTAACCCTCTGTGCTGTGTGGGTGGCAAGAGTGCACATTTAGTAAAAAATATTCCTAGGCAACCACTAACCTGTCGAAAATCAGGTTAAACAGGAAACATTGATAAGCAAAAGCCTCAATATACTGACAAACAAGGAAGTTTATATGAAAAATATATATATATATATTTATTATGAAATTTAACAATAGAAATCATACAATAAAAAACAAGGATTAAAAAAAGGTAGCAGCAAAACGTGATATAACCACCTTAATAACTTAAAAACATTTCATACAAGGTATCAAATTACATGAGCATAGTGGTAAGCAAGATGTTCTAACAATGAAGTTAATGTCGTAATAAATCTATACGCGCGTTTCGGCGATGGACCGCCTTCTTCAGGAGAACCACTTGATGTTCTAAATAAAAACAATATACATTTCAAACTTTCAAAAGGCAAAATGCAGTATATTGAGGCTAAAATATGGTGAAAATAAAATGGTACACAGAGGACCAAGGTGAAGTGAGCCGTGTGATTACACTATTCATGCATTCATTTATCAAAAATATGGGATGTACGTTGTTACAACGCATGTTGTAACAACGCATGCCTTTACCACGCAAGTCTTACAACGCAAGTCGTTACAACGACTTGCGTTGGAGGGCGTGGATTTAGGAATCTTATAATTTTATATTCCAACACCAGTCCCCGTAACAGTAGGGAAGTGTTGGAATATAAATTTACAAGATTCCTTATCCCACAGCGCCATCCAGTGCAAGTCGTAGTAACGACTTGCGTTGTAATAGCTGCGGGGTAAAGGCACTGCGGTGTAAAAACCGCGTTGAAAATGATGTTCCCCGCATATCATGTATTTCCTCCACCCTCCATCCATCATTAATGCCATAATAGCAATAGTTTAACTTATATCTGAAACACTATGCCACCATCGATAACATACTGAGCTACTTCAAGTGTTTGGGAATGTACCCTGCATTCAGACAACTCACTCCTCATTCTTACCCTTCACGCTCACCCTGCACTCACAGAGATCACAATGCACTCACATGGATCACCATGCACTCACACCATTCACTTTCTCACCCTACCCTGCACTCACAGTGATCACTCTGCACTCACAATGCACTTGCTCTGTTCTCCTTGTACCTCATCCTGCAGTCACACAAGCACACTACTCACCCTGCACTCATGTTACACTTCACTCACCTGTCCCCCTCACTATTCAATCTGCAATTTCACTCAAACAAGCCCATCACTAACCATGCATTCATTTGTCCCACCCTTCACTTACATCCCCACCCAAATTCATATGGTCACCTCACTCACACTGCAGTCACTCCTCTTACCCTACTCCTACTCTCACACTGTCGCATCACTCACCGTGCACTCTCATGGGCACTCCTGCCTCTTTTCCTGTTATTTTAGGGAATGTCCATCTAGTGGGCTTCGGGATTGAAGATATCTATTCACGTTATTCATTTTTAGAAGCTTCTTTTTTATTTTTAACGTTTTAACATAGCTACTATTGTTCACGGTTTGATCTTCAGCGATCGCTTTCATGTATCAATATAAGTCCTTAGTTCTACTTTTGTAGTCTATTTTCAATTTTTATTCCTTCAAAACTATCCTCATTTATGGTTGGCCGGTCAGCCTGCTAGTGTTTAAAACAACCCGTTTGCGATCCGTAATTTAGCAACTTCCCGATCACATGACGGTTTCTGACGTCATTACGGCACATCAGTATCCACCATTTGGCTTTTTATTCGGCGTCCCCACTTCCATTGAATCCTTTACCTGGCATTACCCCTCGCCCAGGCGCGGTGCGTCCATTGGGGCGTAGGGGCGAAGCCCCACTAAGCCCCATGGACCCACCACGTCGTCACTAGAAGCCAAACACAATTATTTTAAAAAATCGCGCTATCTGCCGGCCGGGAAACCGGGAGACACCCGACCTTCCCGGAGTGCGCAAGGGGGGGGGGGAGAAGGATCGGGCTGCTGCAGCTGCGCAAGTGTATTTTTGGGCACAAACATGCCCGCGCATGCGCAGATCGTTTTCTTGTGAATTCCCCCTTAGAGAGAGGACCAGGGGGCGGGCCGCAGCCCCCGGGGTTACACAGGGCGACTGGGCGAGGAGTCATGGTGCCCCCCCAGCCAATCCTGGCGCAGGATTGGATGGTCACTACATAGCCCAGTTACATAACCCCTGACGGATAGCACGGCCGACTTTGGTGCTGGGAAACCAGGTTCGAGCCTCTTATCGAACCATAAAAATGTATACATGACTTACTTTGGTGTTAAATAAATAGATATTTTAAAAAACAAATAAAAATGATGTTCCGACTAAGGTGTGAAATTGGTGTTGAATAAATACATGTTTTTAAAAACAATTAATATTAATCATGTATCATTGGTGCTGGAGTACAAGGTTCGAGACTGGTATTAAACACTGACAAGCTGTGTGCTAAGTTATATGGTCATAAAAATACATGAATGATGGATGCAGGATGGGTGGATGCATGAATGGATGCAGGATGAATGATGGGTGAATGGATGGGTGGATGCATGAATGAATGATGGATGCAGGATGGGTGGATGGGTAGATGAATGAATGATGGATGCAGGATGGATGCAGGGTGGATGGGTGCATGAATGAATGATGGATGCAGGAGGGTGGATGGATGGATGATGGATGCAGGATGGATGCAGGGTGGATGGATGGGTGCATGAATGAATGATGGATGGATGGATGGGTGGATGCAGGAATGGATGCAGGATGGATGATGGATGGGTGGATGGATGGGTGGATGGATGGATGCATGAATGAATGAATGATGGATGCTGGATGGGTGGATGGATGGGTGGATGAATGAATGATGGATGCAGGATGGATGGGTGGATGGATGGATGGGTGCATGAATGAATGATGGATGCAGGATGGATGGGTGGATGGATGGGTGCATGAATGAATGATGGATGCAGGATGGGTGGATGGATGGGTGGATGGGTGGACACATGAATGGATGCAGGATGAATGATGGGTGGATGAATGGATGGGTGGATGCATGAACGAATGATGGATGCAGGATGGGTGGCTGAATGAATGATGGATGCAGGATGGATGCAGGGTGGATGGATGGGTGCATGAATGAATGATGGATGCAGGATGGATGGATGGATGGATGGATGGGTGGATGCATGAATGGATGCAGGAATGGATGATGGATGGGTGCATGGATGGGTGGGTGGATGGATGCATGAATGAATGATGGATGGATGGGTGGATGGGTGGATGGATGGATGGGTGGATGAACGAATGATGGATGCAGGGTGGATGGATGGATGGATGGATGGGTGGATGCATGAATGGATGCAGGAATGGATGCAGGAATCCATGGATGGGTGGGTGGATGGATGGATGCATGAATGAATGATGGATGGATGGGTGGATGGGTGGATGGATGGATGGGTGGATGAATGATGGATGCAGGGTGGATGGATGGATGGATGGGTGCATGAATGAATGATGGATGCAGGATGGGTGGATGGATGGGTGGACACATGAATGGATGAAGGAATGGATGCAGGATGGATGATGGATGGGTGGATGGATGGGTGGATGGATGGGTGGATGGATGCATGAATGAATGATGGATGGATGGATGCAGGATGGATGGGTGGATGGATGGATGGGTGGATGCATGAATGAAAGATGGATGCAGGATGGATGGATGGGTGGATGCATGAATGAATGATGGATGCAGGATGGATGGATGGGTGAATGCATGAATGAATGATGGATGCTGGATGGATGGGTGGATGCATGAATGAATGATGGATGCAGGATGAATGCAGAATTGGTGGATGGATGGGTGGGTGGGTGGATGGATGGATGGGTGGATGCATGAATGATGTATGGATGGATGCAAGGTGGTTCGGGCTCGTTCGCTGCGCTCGCTCGCTACGCTCGCTGCAATATGCAAATTAGTTTACGCCGCACCACTTTCAAATGTCAGCAGCCGCCCCTGCCCTCGCCTCGGACGACTTCAATTGCACATATCTATCGTAAGTAGAAGCAGGGACCCTTCTAGTCCATCTTAAACTTGTCACTAGGATGTGGAATACTGAGCCTAAAATTGTTCGTGGCGTGCTAACTTGTTAATGCACCCCAATTTATAAATGCTAGAAACGAGAATCTTGTTGCTTTCCTTCACAGATTATCCACAACAAGTACCTCCGTTGTAAGAGGCTCGAATATCGTGTGAGCCGTAGAGGCTTCATATATCCTTGAATACCCTCTACTCTTTCGCATCTAGGTATATTCCGGCTTAATGATAACACTGTTTATTGCCTTGTCGTGAGTACCCGTACATGTTTATAATTTAGCATGTTCTGTCCTCCTATCACAGGTCCGTTTATGCCAGTGCCCTCACTACAAAGTAAACATTGTGATATCTTTGGATATTTATAAATTAAAATAAATAGAGGTAATTATCGTTTCATTTATATATCGGTTTAACTACAAGAGTATCATCAGGTTTCTTATCATTGGCCCGTTGGTCTTTTTTCTACCACAGATTCATCTATAATCTCAACTGGCTAGAATACTCCTGCGTTTTTATTCGTCGCTCTATATTTGTGCACTGGCCTGACTCATGCGCCAGGTACCAGCACCATCTTTAGGACACACTTCATTGCCATGAATAACATTTATGTTTAGCTGATCATTATGTCACTATTCTTTCTAGATCTGCAAAGGTGCACTTCAATTTTACCCCAGTGTTTCTATTACGTGGTCCTTTCGCCTTTCAAGGCAGCCTTTTAGCACCAGACCAGGTATTCCCTCTGACATTCGCTGCGCTCACCTATAGAGCGAAGCCATGGATATAGATTACTTCTGTTAATAGATATCTTTTTTACATATATTTTTCTCTTCTCTTGTCTGTTTACATCTTTGTAGCTATTCAGCAATCTTTAGTCTGTTATCTCATCGTTTGGAGCACAGACACCTCGTTCTGTACGGGTAAGACTGTGTATCCCCTTCTTGTATTCGTTGGTTTTTACACTTTTGGTGATATATCTTCCATATGAGCACGAAGGCTAGCTATACCATTCCCTTTTACTTTTCTTTTCTATCTATTAATACAGACTCATTTTGAAGTTTTCAGTAACCTATCCTTTCACTCTTTCATACTTAATTCTTCACGTCCATGTCATATTTTTGGAGAACATCGTTTTCAACACGGTTTTCACACCGCAGTGCCTTTACCCCGCAGCTATTACAACGCAAGTCGTTACTACGACTTGCGCTGGATGGCGCTGTGAGAGAAGGAATCTTGTAAATTTATATTCCAACACCTTCCCTACTGTTACGGGGACTGGTGTTGGAATATAAAATTATAAGATTCCTAAATCCACGCCCTCCAACGCAAGTCGTAACGACTTGCGTTGTAAGACTTGCGTGGTAAAGGCATGCGTTGTTACAACATGCATTGTAACAACGTACAACCATGATGTGCTGATCCTGCAACAAACTTCCAGTCTTATGATTAGGGTTAATAAACAAATGGAGGAGTAACCACTAAGGGTACTAAATACCTGTATAGTTATTACAGTATTTGGGGTGCATGCCCTACGACCCAGTCTGGGACAATCCTTTGTCCTTAGAAGACCCCTCACTCACCAACCTAGTTGGTGACATGCTTCATCATCGGG
Source organism: Lissotriton helveticus (assembly GCF_964261635.1). Taxonomy (NCBI): domain Eukaryota; kingdom Metazoa; phylum Chordata; class Amphibia; order Caudata; family Salamandridae; genus Lissotriton; species Lissotriton helveticus. The sequence goes on from NC_136065.1 coordinate 1,361,176,114, forward strand.
GTCCCACCCGGACGGCCAAATGCCATCCAGGTGTGCTGCGACACCTGATTACAGTGGAGCGGGTTATTCTTTTTCTTATATGTAATAAAGGTAGAAAAATGTGTTTAAAAGTGGTCTCAACACTACCCACTCGAAGACTTTATTCTGGAGTGATTGGACAACTAATAAAATTATATACAATAGTATTTACATGGGGCACCTTTGCCTTATTAGGTAGGCTGCGGTGTCGAAAAGACGCAGAGAAAATTAAACGGGAGGTCTACATGTTTCAACCTATGTGTGATTATGGAGGTTTTCATCAGGACCAGTGTATCTTAGTCTGGGTGGTCTACACACGCTAAGGTGTATCCTGCCCTCGCCTAATAGTGTAGGTGAAATCACAAACAGGTGATTTCTAAAAAGTGTTGTTCTCCGTGTTATTTCGATTAAAAACTCGAAGCACGCTGAGTTAGGGCTTCATGAGCTCCCCGACCCTGCTTTTTCGTACAACCACCATTTGTGGCTTCTGGAAATCAGGCTGATTAGCCTAGCAGCGATTCCGTCGGGAGCTCCGTGGGAGGGTTGCCACCTCATTATGTTGATATCCCAGGCAGTACAAAAAAAGCAGTCACCTAAAGCTGTATGTCCGCACTTATCTTTGTATACTTCGAACAACAAATATAACTAGAAAGCATTTTTAATTGTGATTATAACATATTATTTAGAACTATATTTAGTGTCAAGACAAGGTTTTTGCAGGCTCTTTAAACAACACATGGCTGGTATTTTTCTTTTGGCAGCCCTACTTTATATTTCTTTTCATGGAATGCATTCACACACTACAGCAGTAAAGGCAAAATACAAATGTAAGGAATAGGCGGAGTGGGGGCCCAGGGGGTACTGGAAACAGAAAAAAAACTAACCCTTGGTAACCAGTTTACAAAGTTATGTAAAAATGCAAATGGTCATTAAAGACCTGTGAAAAACTCGGGCGTGTCAGAAATAAGACTCCAGACACTGCCCAGCCGAGCCCACAGCAGCTCGAGCTGCAGCAGCCGGACTGAGACACACAATAGGGGGCGGGGCTGAAGCCCTTTTAGCCCTATGCGTGTTTTGCGCCTGACTGGCATGCACACAATTTACAAATGCAGAATTTAATGTTTAGGTTTTGCCTGTCTTGATGAGCCCGCCCATTGATACCATTGGTTGAGTTCATTGTTACTCATTTGCTTGCTTCTTATTTGTTAGCTTCCATAGGCTTTCCTACCTCTTATTGTGTTTGACCGTCCTCTGAAACTTGGAAGCATTACTTGTGTCCTTCACTGCTTATTTTTCAGGTGCTACTTTTTTCTTTTTGTTTAAGCACTCTACCAGTTTTTTCAAGCTGTCTCTCTAATTCACTCTCACTTACTTCCCTCCACCGTTCCTCTTTATTGCTTTCCCTCAGTTGGCGTTTCAGCTGTCTCCACCATCTACCACCCCTTGCCGTTCTTGGTTTCCAACCACCTTGTCCAGTTGCTCCTCCAGCCCCACCAACCTGCAGTGTGCTTTCCCAGTCCCTCCCACCCTCTGTTGTCCGTGCATTTCCCCATCTGGCCTGCCTGCCATCCATTGTTCATGTGCTTCCCCTTACCCTTCGGCCCACCCTCCACTGTTCATGTGCTTCCCCAATCCTGCCTGCTCACCCTCCATTGTCAGCTTTCCTGCCCCCAGACCTTCCAGCCCACCCTCTGTTGTTAGCTTGCTTCACCAGTTCGCCCACCCACCCTCCATTGTCTGGTTACTACCCCAGCTTTCTCGCACACCCTCAGTTGTCAGCTTGCTGCCCCAGCTCTCTCGCACACAATCATTTCTCAGCTTGCAGCCCCAGCCCTTCAGCCCACCCACCATTCTAAGCTTGCTGCTCCAACACCACCTGCGCTACCATCCTGCTGCCCACCCACTCCTCCCCACCCTCCTTTGTCAGCTTGCTGTCCAATCCCCATCCACCCTCCCTGTTGTCAACTTGCTTACCCTAGTCCATCCCACCCAGCCTCCATTGTCTGATTTCTTCTACATCACCTTCTGCACACTCTCTGTTGTCTGTGTGCTCCAACATTTACCCACGCACCCTTCATTGTCTGGGTGCTTCCCCAGCCCCTCCCACACACCCAGTTAATAGCTTGTTTCCCCTGCACCTCGCACCCACCCTCCATTGTTAGCTTGCTTTTCCAGCCCCTCCCGCCCTCCTTTGTCAGCTTGCTACCCCAGCCCCTTCCAACTACCCTCTTGCTCTCCAAGCTCCTTAGTGTCAGTTTCCTGTCCCCAAACCCTCCTGCCAGCCTCCCTGTTGTCAGCTTGCTGAATCAACCCCTCCTGTCCACCCTTAATTGTCATCTTGCTGCCCCAGCCCCTCCCATCCAACATCTGTTGTCAGTTTGCTTCCCCATCCTCTACACCCTCCCTCTATAGTCAGCTTGCTTCCCCAGCCCCTTCACGCCACATTCTGTTTGTCCATTTGCCTACCCAGCCCAAGGCCCTTACCGTTGTCCTTGTGCCTCCGCATTGTGTCTCGCATGTCTTGTTCCCCACATCCTTCTATCACGTCCCCCAATGCATTTGCCTATCTGTTTTTTATTTTTTTAAATAAAAAGTGTGATAGCACTGGATTCTTCATATAACTTTTTGTTGTTTTTAATGTTTTAGCCCTGCTGTACAGCATGCCTAAATCATTGTCAAAGATAATACCTCTCATAGGTAAGACTTATAGGCTTTGTCAATACTCGTTTCTCCACAAGTAATCTTTCCCTATAAAGGACCCTCTTCCAATCTCCACCCATTGAATTGCATATGTTTGCTGAGTGTTTCAGTTTTCTACATTTAACAGGATTAAACTTGCAGGTGTTACCAACGTGGGGACGTACCTGAGAATAACTAGATACTAATCAGATTGTGGACGAGCAGCTAAGCAACTCCATTTGCATGGTTCAAATTCTGCCAATTATGAATTTATAAATCAGGCTTTTTATTTACCCCATGTAAATAAATGTTTCTCACCAAATTTGAACTTGGTAGTGCAAAATATTTTCAAAATTGGATCCACTGTGTTTACTGAACTGCTTTATTAAACTTTCATAAAATGTGAAACATAAATGGCAGTTACTGTGGTACATTATTATTTTAAATTATCCCAGCTGCAAAACAGATACATGATTTCAATAATTTTGGCTATACACAAAATAAGAGATAACGAATCTTCGAATCATGATGAACAGGACATGAGATTGAGAAGCAAGTGCAACCCCCACCTGTACCACCTAGTCCTCAAGGTCTGGCATGCATCACATCAGAGAAAAAAAAAGCACATCCAGGGCAGGTTCTAGGTTTTTGGGGGCCCCAGGCAGAATAGGAACATGTGAGGCTCCTCTAAGATTTGACATCGCAGGAAGTGACATCAATTGAACATTAATTTCCAGGCATTGTTAAAGCACCTTTGCAAGAAACTACTTACCTAGTGTGAATATCACTTAAATGACTAAAAATATAAATGATAATCCTTATACAATAAGTATGTATATTTTTAAAGCTGTATTACATGGCGAAGTTGCTTGCATGTTGGAAGGAGCTAAAGTATTTTAAACTTTTGATTTACGTTCAGCCTATCGTCAGATAGCATTAACAGATGATTCTAAACAATTTACTTCTTTTCTCACGCCACAGGGGCTATTTCAATATAACAGGATGCCTTTTGGTTTGGCCTCTACAGTGTCTGTTTTTCAAAGGGCAATGTACCATAGTTTCAAGGACTTGGATGCTTTTGTAAAATATTTCCAAGATGACATACTTGTCTTCCCTCGTGATCAAGAAGAATATATGGTAACATTTATTGAGGTCTGCAAACGCTTGGAAACGCATGGGTTAACACTTAAGGAGAACAAGTGTAAAATATTTTATGACTCTGTAGAATACGCAGGACATACCCTTTCTGGCAATGGGGTACTTCCCAAAAAAATCACTTGTTGATGCTATAGTTAAAGCTCCTGGGCCTGGCAAAGATGAGTGGTGTGTTGCATTTGCTTCCTGTACTCTTAGTGATACAGAGAGAAGATACTCTCTTATTGAGAGAGAGAGCTTTTGAGATGTGTGGGGGGTGTAGAACACTTCTGTAACTATTTATGGGGAAGTAGGTTCACACTCAGAACAGATCATAAACCTTTGGTATCGATTCTGTCACCTTGAGCGGGTTGGAATGCCACAGCACGCACATCACCTCCAAATTGCAAGAGTAATAATTTCTGTGTGGTCTATGTTCCAGGAAAATATAATGTAACTGTTGATTGCCTTTCACGCCTTCCATGTCAGAGTGATAATAAATTGGAAGTGTGTGACGGTGGAATTGAGATTGTAGCCTCGGTTGGTAATTTTGTGTCAAAAGGGTTTAGAAGCATCTCTAAAGAAAAGTGGAATAATTATGTCAGTGAGAATGAGAAATGGAAGTTACTTAAGAAGTGCATCATCGAAGGTAGGCCCAAGGGAAAAGAAGTGCCTTCTGAATTGAGACCCTTCCAGCAAGTATTCTGTGATTTTGAAGTGGAAGGAGAATTTATTTTCAAGTAGGGTAAGTGTGTACCTCCCGAACATATGCAGTATGAAATTTTGAGACTTGCACACAAAGGTCATCCCGGTATGTCCTCAATGAAAATACTGGCGAGAGCTAATTTTTGGTGGCCGGGTATGGATGGAATGGCAGACAGAGTTGTGAGGGATTGATAAGAGTGCATTTGGAGTGACAAGATGTGGAAGCCTTTTCCTGTTACTTTGAAGCCTGTGCCGTGGCCACAATATCCATGGCAGTAGCATTTTACATTTCAGGTCCTTACAACTGTTTGCCACAGGATGCAGAAGGTAATGGCCAGGTTGAGAGGTTTAACAATGTGCTTAAAGATGGGGTATAATGAGCAAGGAAATCAGGTAGAGTTTGGAAAGGTGTGTTGAGGGAAAGGTTATGGATGTATAGCATCACTCCTCATTCAGTTATGGAAATGAGTCCCTTATATTTGTTAAAAGAAAGGGAGCCTGTGACTAAGTTATGTCCATGGTGGATCAAAAGAACATTACCTGATATTAAAGCTCACAATTTGCAAGATATTTCTGGTGGGAAAGTGAAATAAAAACAGGAGAATATGAAAGAAACATATGACACTCAGTGGAGAGTGAGAGTACCTACCTTCAAAGTGGTGATTGAGTGAGAATTCTTAGACCAGGTTTGAAGGTTAACCACTACAGCGCTAGCGGGTTTTCTCGCTTTGCGCTGAATGTTCATAAATCACACTTTACATGACAAAGCCAGCTCGTCATGAGCGCAGCGCAGGTAACGCCCATGACGAGCTGGCTTTGTCATTAGCGTGGAAGGTTAAAGTAGTTTCTAAATACGGCCATCCTATTAAAGTGGTGAAAGTTAACATGAACAGTGTGGTGACTCAAGATGGAAGAGTCTGGATTGTAAGGAAAGTTGTTAAGTGCCCTAATTGTACTAGTGAGGACGTTGAAGCCCCAAACCAGAATATGGTCAAAAGTTTTGGAATTTGTGAGGATGGTTGTCCTAACTGTAACATGTATAATGAGAATTCAGGTGGTAGTGTTGATGATGATCTTGTCACAGAATCTGCGGCTTCAAGGCTTAAAACAGGAGACAGAGCTATTAACCCTCCCTTGCAAATGAGGGATTATGTTGGATTTATGTGTTTTTTGTTTTAAGGGGAAGGATGTGTTATATTTCCTCTTCCTTGTTCTTTCTTGTGTTAACGATGCTAATGTTGTATTGCTTTACATTTCCTCGTGCTCTTTTACCATGGAGCTGTTTCTCTCTAAGTTCCACCTTTGATCAGTTGCCCTAGAGGATCTGCCTGCTGCAGTCCCCTGGAACGGTGCTGCAATCAATAAAGCCTTTTATAAAATATCACGCTGCTCTGGATTGCTACAGACGCCGTCTCCCTTTCCTCTGTCCTAGGTGAGTAATGCCAACTGGTGATGGGACATTATTATTTTGTCGGGAGCTGTACAGAACACGCTACATTTCTTTTTATTTTTTTAATTTTTTTATTAGCAGCACAGGAAACAAAAGTATACGAACAGAGCAAACAAAAAAAAAGGAAAGAAAAGAGGTAGTCTAAACATATACAGAATTGACATTAAATCATTTGGCAAATTCTGATTGAATCCAGACAAAATAAATACATATATCGTTACAGATATACAACATAAATCCACAGTTATCTAGATAATAAGTAATTTTCACCTAGAATAGGAGAGACCCCCAGATCTTATCAAATTTAGCTAGAGACTTGGTACCCCTGAGCCTAGCCAGCGCCAATTCCATACTATGAATTTCGTTAAGCCGTGACCACCATTCCATTATATGTGGGGAATTAGGAGCGATCCAGGCACGCGCAATTATGAGTTTGGCACACGTTACCATAATAGTAATTAAGGGTCTTTGTGGGATGTTCCTAACATTAGTATCTAACATAACTAGCGTTGAATCAAGAGAATGAGCCCCCTAATTTCAATGTCATTATGTTTTCGAGAGATGTCCAAAATTCTAATAGCTTGGGGCAGGTATACAACATGTGCACCAGATCTGCTGCAGCTAACGTGCACTTAGGGCATTTAGTTCGTTCACTGTATAGACTGTTCGAAGCCCATTTGAATATTCTTTCTGGAGTATGGTAGAGCATGCAAGTTATTTAAAATTGCAACAGTCTTAAACTTGACGAAGAGACCAGATTTTTTATGTTTCGTAGAGGTGAATTAATTACAGCCGGAGTAATATTGATCCCTAACATCCTGCTCCACTTCTCTGCTAGAATACTGCAGTCCATGTTTCTATAAGTATTAAAACATTTATAACAACCGCTAATTAGTGACCTATTTGCCTGCGAGTAGAGGTTATCCCATATGCTAGAATCAGAAATATTCTGTAATTTCATATTACGAGTAAAAAAATCAAATATCTGCATGTACTTGAACCTCATAGAGTCAGGGATATTATATAATGTTCTAAGTGTTTCAAAGCTCAAGAGCCCTTGTGCTCCATACAGATCCCCAAGACTTTTTATTCCATGCGCTCCCCATATGTTAGTTAATCCATCGCTGAATATTCCCGGTAAGCCAGGATTTCCCCACAAAATCAGTTTAGGATGGAAAAATGTCACATTGCAGAAGGCCTGAATATTGCGCCGGATTTTAACTAAATCCCTAGCTGTCTTAAAATGCACCCTTTTGTAGTAATTGGGGTCATTGATCCTCCACAAAAACATTTTCGCATCCAAATAAAGCATAAATGTAAGAAAATAAGGTCGATTATCTGTGCCCTCAGAGGTAATTAGATATCGTAAACGTCCTACAAATGCTGCCCAAAAGTATAGCTTAAAGTCCGGAAAGTTCAACCCTCCCATGTCAAAAGTCCCTTTTAGAAGTGTCATAGATCTAAAAGCTTTACGATACCCCCAAATAAAGCTGCTGAAGACCTCATCCAATTTAAAAAAAAAAGAATTACATAATGCCAGAGTAATAGAGCGGAAAAAATAAAGAAATTTGGGTAAGATTATCATACGGATAAGATTAATTCTACCAATAATATTTAAGGGGAGTTTGTGCCATTTTTTTAACAAAGTTATAATGTTTTTAACTAGGTCATCGTAATTTAATTTAATTAAATCCTTAATATTTGCAGATAGCTTGACCCCTAGGTATGTTGCCGCCAGGCACAGTCCAATAGTTAGTCCACCTGGTTTATAATTAGCAATTATTTGCGTTTTATTTAAGTTTAATTTATAACCAGAGACGTCCCCGAATCTACTAGCTTCTAGTGTAATGCCCTGCATCGCCTTTCCAATATCAGTTGAATAGATGGCGACGTCATCAGCATAAGCTGTGAGCTTCAGTAAATGAGGGCCAAACTTAAAGGGAATAATAAGAGATTGTACTTGTAATGCATGAAGAAATGGTTCTAATGATAATGCAAATAAAAGAGGTGACAGGGGGCACCCCTGGCGAGTTCCCCGGGCAATAGTGAAAGGGGCAGATAATAAACCAGCATAACTAATTTTAGCCATGGGATTGTCATATAATGACTGTATCCAATTCAAAAATGTACCTCTGAAGCCAAGGCCAGTCATAACTAGCCACAGGTAATCCCACCCCACTCGGTCAAAAGCCTTTTCTGCGTCAAGCATAATCATACCAAGTGGGGTGGATTCCTTTTCAGCTAAGTCAAAGGCTGTCACAGCCATATTAATATGTGCTGTAGTGTCCCTGCCAATTACAAACCCATGTTGGTTTGGGCTGACTATTTTCGGTATTATAGGTGCTAAACGGGTGGCTAACACTTTAGCAAATATTTTAGCATCCGCATTGATTAACGAGATGGAGCAGTACGAACCGCACTCATCAGGTGGTTTTCCCTTTTTTTAAAAAAAAAATACCAATTTTACCTTATTCCAAGATCTCGGGGCTTCCCTGTTTTCCCCAATGTAGTTAATCACTTGATAAAAGAGAAGTATAATCTCCTCAACACACAACTTATACATTTCTAATGGAATCGTATCTTCTCCAGATGCTTTCCCAGCTGGCAAGGAAGAAATCGCCTTTCTAATTTCACATGCACTGATAGAGTTGGATAGTTGTTCCAGCTCAAGAGAGTCGGGTTTTTCTAGAAAGTTATCCAGATAGTTCTGGATAGCCGCCACTGTCGGCTGATTTTCTGGAGTATATAATTTTTTATAAAATGCGGCAAAATGTTCTAAAATTTGATTTGGTTGGTCAATTATAATATTATTAGGGCCCCTTAAATTCTTAATCAAAGTATTAGCTCGTTCATCAGCTATTTTGTAAGCTAATAACTTTCCAACTTTTCTAACTTTAAATAGTTTTTAGGGCAGACTTCAGACATCCTAGTTGTAATTCCAGTTCAGTTATATTCGTGGCATGTCGGCGGAGAGCCTCCGCCAGTAACAGTTCGACAGAGAGTATATCGTTAACCAGAGCTTTATCCTTTTTAAGACGCTCTGAGTTTTGGTGAAAAAGAAATTGCTGGGTGAAGCCCCGAATACTTGCTTTGCAAGAGTCCCATACCATAAGGCATGTCGTGGAGTTGAGATTAAGCTTAATAAAGTCTACAATGTGCAACTTAAGTTGTGAAATGAATAAGGTATTAGTAAATAAGTGTCTGGGAAAAGAAAATGTACGCGGTGTTGTATAGTTATTTTCGGAATCAAAAGTTAATAATATAGGGTTATGATAGGAGTTAATTCTAGGGCAGAGTTCAATAGTACTAATGCTTACTACTCTGTCTGATGCCCAAACCATGTCAATACGAGAACAAAGCCTGTGAGGGGCAGAGTCATATGTATAACCAGGCGTAGTAGGGAAAGCACATCGCCAAACATCTTTAATGTTGTGAATGCGCCCTAACTCTAAAATAGCTGCCTGTGTTTTCCGCATTCGATGAAGTGCATTGCCCCTCGTAGTGTCAACCTTATAGTCCATTATGCAGTTGAAATCACCCATGATCATTAATTTGCCTACCCACTGCAGTAGTTCTACATTCAACTGATCAAAAATGTAAGCATCATCAAGGTTTGACCCATAGACTATACAGAAGACATATTTCATTTTTTCAATCAATAATTGAACTATGGCCTACCTCCCTTTCTTATCGCAGGTACTCTTCCCAACTTCTACCTTAACACGTTTATCTTTTAGGATAGCAACCCCCCTTATTGATGCATTGAATTTCGAGCAAGTTATCACCTCATACCCCAAATGTCCCAGAATTTTCCTATCTGCATAAGCAACATGTGTCTCAGATAAAAAAACAAAATTAGACTTATACAAAGCTATTTCTTCCCGAACCAAATGTCTTTTCCTTTTACTATTTAGGCCAGCAACATTCCAGGCCAAGCATGTCATTCAAGGCATTTAATAAAACAAGCATTGGAAATGCAATAGGTCTCGCACCATTAGAGTTAGTGCTTTTAGAATTGTTTATGGGTTTTTTTTGTAAATGTTTAGCATTTTTGTTTCCTGTAGCCAATGTTAAAGAATTACAAATAAAAAAAGCCATAAACATTTCTTAAAGCTGTAACTGAAATGGTCTGAGACCTATTGCACTGTGTGAGGGTGAGGGGTTGAGGGTGAGTGAGGGTGAGGGGTTGAGGGTGAGTGAGGGTGAGTGAGGGTGAGGGGTTGAGTGTGAGTGAGGGTGAGGGGTTGAGGGTGAGTGAGGGTGAGGGTGAGTGAGGGTGAGGGTGAGTGAGGGTGAGTGAGGGTGAGGGTGAGTGAGGGTGAGGGTGAGGGAGGGTGAGGGAGGGTGAGGGTGGGTAAGGGTGGGTGAGGGTGAGTGAGGGTGAGTGGTTGAGGGTGAGTGGTTGAGGGTGAGTGGTTGAGGGTGAGTGGTTGAGGGTGAGTGGTTGAGGGTGAGTGGTTGAGGGTGAGTGGCTGAGGGTGAGTGGCTGAGGGTGAGTGGTTGAGGGTGAGTGGTTGAGGGTGAGTGGTTGAGGGTGAGTGGTTGAGGGTGAGTGGTTGAGGGTGAGTGGTTGAGGGTGAGTGGTTGAGGGTGAGTGGTTGAGGGTGAGTGGTTGAGGGTGAGTGAGGGTGAGGGAGGGTGAGGGGTTGAGGGTGAGTGAGGGTGAGTGAGGGTGAGGGGTTGAGGGTGAGTGAGGGTGAGTGAGGGTGAGTGAGGGTGAGGGGTTGAGGGTGAGTGAGGGTGAGGGGTTGAGGGTGAGTGAGGGTGAGTGAGGGTGAGGGGTTGAGGGTGAGTGAGGGTGAGGGGTTGAGGGTGAGTGAGGGTGAGGGAGGGTGAGGGTGAGGGAGGGTGAGGGTGAGTGAGGGTGAGGGAGGGTGAGGGTGAGTGAGGGTGAGTGAGGGTGAGGGGTTGAGGTTGAGGGTGAGGTGTTGAGGGTGAGTGAGGTGTTGAGGGTGAGTGAGGGTGAGGGAGAGTGAGGGTGAGGGGTTGAGGGTGAGTGAGGGTGGAGGGTGAGGGGGTGAGGGTGAGGGTGAGGGGTTGAGGGTGAGTGAGGGTGAGGGGTTGAGGGTGAGTGAGGATGAGTGAGGGGTTGAGGGTGAGGGGTTGAGGGTGAGGGGTTGAGGGTGAGTGAGGGTGAGTGAGGGTGAGGGTGAGGGATTGAGGGTGAGGGGTTGAGGGTGTGTGTGTGACAGTAACTTGTGTGTGTGAGGGCAGTGTGTGTCAATGCAACGGGGCTCATGTTATCGACCTCAGAAGCATTAAAAGTGTGTGTCTTGGAACGTCTGAGGGCAGCTCGTGTTACAAGCTTGCTTTGAAGATGGTCATGCAGTGCTGGGAGTGGAGCAGATGGTCCTGTTTATGACCTGCAGAGCGCGTGTGAAATGGGCGCGGATGAAGTGACTGGGGGGTGAGGGGTGTGCAGCCTGGTGTGCTGAAGCCTGGCAGCAGAGGCGGCGCGCGCCAGCAGAGGCGGCGCCTGCACACAAATTGGCTAAGTGGCTGGTGGCAAATGGACGCACATCAAAGGAGCCGCGAAAGTAGCATGCAAGCAGAGGGCTTTTTTATTTATTTCCACTCATCTGTACTAGTGTTCGTGCTCAAATGACCCCAGATTACACGTAAATTATACATGATGAAAGGCCAAGAAATGATGTTGGGTTACTCCCACAATATATGTACAGTTCATGAATGTGCAATTTGTTGTTTGCTGATAGCTGGATTAATAAAGCTAGCTCAGAGGGTTAAAGCGCTGACGACCGATCTACCTGTGATATGCAGTTAACACGCTGGAGACCCTTAGGGCCGACGCAGCCTCTCATGTTTCTGCGGTCGATAAAATGAGCAGCTGGGTTTATGTGCACATATAAAATAAATTAGTCTCTATTTTCTTAGTATTATTACAGTTAAAGTGTAGGCTGTTTTTCTGCATTTAGTTCAATATACTCTGCTATAACCAGTGTCGCACGTTTAGTTATAATGTTTCTGATTGTCAGTTAGTTTTCGGGTGGATTAACTTTCTTCTTTAATCCTTCAGTGTTGTCTTGTATTGTTTTATACGCATGTCAATGTTTGTTGGTGAGTTTAGTACACAAATTCGGTATGTCTGCATTTGCTACAGTTTTGGGTCTTTCGTGTTTTTTAGAAACGGATGGAAGGCTTCTTGTGGTGATTGTGAGTTAAACAATTGCCCGTGCGACTGTTCCTTGTGCGTTGTTTCAGAGTCGTAAGAAAGGTAATTTAAAGGGAAAAAAGAAGGAAGAAAAAGAATTACGCATTGAGAGAAGGAAACTGTGGAGTACAGGGAAAGAAGAAGTAAGCCCTGAAGTGAGAGAAGGACTGTCATAGGGAGGATGAGGAAGACGAGGCAGACTGAGGCAGCTGCAGAATAATGGAACGTGAGAGAGTGATGCGTGGGCAGAGAGAAGGCAGGCGCTGGAGAGGGAGGGGGTGGGATGCCTGCGAAAGGGACGACACACAGAGCGAATAGAGGTTACAATGAGGATCAGAGAGAAGAAAGGTAATTTAAAGGGAAATATTAAAATAAAGAAAAATAATGAAGAAAACAGAGCACTAATTAAAAAGTGAGAGATGGGCGAATGAAAGAAACCGTGAAAAGAAATGGAAAGGAAGGAAGCAGTAAGTCGGCCGGCTGGGAAATGCTCTCGGCATTGCGATTTGCAGAAATAGAAGACAGACGCATTTTGTTGACAGTGGTGGGTGCGAAACAAAACCTCTAAAATGTAAAATGTAAGGACTGGAATCCGCAGTTGCACAAAAACAAGTAGGTTAAACACATCATAAGGAGTATTAAGACCTTAAGGTGTAGTAAACCTTTTTAAAGTGGAATTCCCAAAATCCCCAATGTGAACATGTTAAATAAAACACATGAGATAGTAAAAACGTCTGTTAATTATTTTAAAAAAACAACTAATCAGAGCGTAGTGAAACCCTTGTAAAGCATAACCCAAACATTTGGGTCCCCAGTATGAACATGTGAAAAAACATCACAGGGTGAAGTGAAAACAACTGTAAAGTGAAACAGAGACACTGAAGGCTCTCTCTGTAACACCAACATGTGTGATAAGCAAAGTCCCAGAGAGAAGACCTAATAGTAATCGCCTCAACATGAGATTTGCTGATAAGTGAGAGATTTTATAGGGATTATTGGGCATGTCTGAGATGTCAGAGAAGGGGATATTAGTACAAAAACCGCTCTTGGCAAAGTCAATATATCTCGCCCTTGCCCCAATTGACGTTGCTAAGATTGTAAGCCCTGTCGTACAGCATCCCGATTTTGTACAGCGCTGCTTTTTTTTTTATAACAGGAAAAAGGGTACAAGCAGTCGGCTTTGTAATTTGTAGGCGCAAGCACCAAGCATGCATGCACCTACACACAGGCAGTTTTAAATAAAAAAGATTTTGCTTGCTGGTTTGAGTTTGACTGGTATAGAAAAACAAAACTGTGGAGCGGGAGGAGAGAGCAATAACAATGTGGGGGTTGTAAGGAATCAGAGACGGCATTTTGTAAAACCATATGAGGGCACGGGAGGGGGAAGGAACATAGGTGATGGGTGAAGAACACGTAGAAAGAGTAACGTGAGGGTGAGATCATGTACTGGATAATGGGAGGGTGAGATGCTGCACTGGATAATGTGAGGGTGAGATGCTGCAACTGACGTATTGAGCAGTTGTAGGAAGGGCTACAGCTGCCGTTTTTTGGAACTGTGGAACCAGGCTTTAGTCCTTGCGTCTGTTCAAAACCTGAGATTCTGGGCAAGTCACTTAATTTCCCCGTGCCTAAAGCAAAATGAACGTGCCCTTCTATTATATAAGTGTTGCTTTTGTAAAATCCTTCAATAGCTTCCACTCGAGCTCAGGTACATAGAAAACATAGAAAAAGAAGTAAACATCATGTGAAAACCGACTAAAAACACAGAATAGTTTAAACATACAGATATCACCTGCCACAAAAAGCCGACTCTCTAGTCAGCTAAGCATACCTGTGACTTAGAAGCTGCCCTTAAGAAGAGTGCCGAACAACTCACTCCAAATCAACGATAACAATAAAATACAACACACCAACCCCTCAACTCTGACTCACGCGCTGCACTGCTGGTAATGATTATTGGGCGGCTGGCGAGGCGCTCTACACAGTGTGTTTGCGTGCAGCACATGGTTCCTCCGGTCAGGCTGGAGTATATGTGTTCCTGGCTCTATGTGCGCCCTTTTTTGCAGTGCATTGTTGTGACTTTAAGGCAGCTGCTTATACCATGCCTACCTTCATTGGAGCTGCAGGAAGGGCGCTCTGGAGAAGCCCAAAGCCAGTCAAACAATGGGAGGGAGAACTAGCTTCGGTGGGAGGGGACTCTGAATGCTGGAGCCAGGACTTCTCCAGGAAGTGGTGGTCTGCTTTCCTGGCCGGTGTTTTGGCTCTGGAGCAAATGAATCTGAGGGAGGAGGAGCGCAAAAGGGGAGGCTGAAGCTAGCGGTGACAATGGAAAGCTGCATCTAGTCTCTAATACCTTCCTGTTCAGTATTAACAGAGTGTGGACGGGTTCTCGGTATCAGCTCTCCCCATTGAAAATTAAAAGGAAAAGTGAATGCCTTTGTGACCACGTTTGTTTTAGAGCCTAGACACACCAATAACCATGTGCTTTCACCGTAACACGGCGGGCAGGGGAGGGGGCGGAGAGGGGAGAGGTGCGAGGGGAGGAGAGTAGGAGGAGGAGGGGGAGGAGAGTAGGGGAGGCAAGGCTAGCGGCAGGCAGGCAGGGGAGGAGAGGAGGAGGGGGGAGGAGAGTAGGGGAGGCACGGCCTAGCGGCCGTGCAATCAAGTAGTGAGGGGGCGGAGCTGGGGGAGGCTGTGGAAGAGAGTAGGCAAGGCAGGCGGCTGGGGGCATGTGCACGCGCTTTTAAGCTCAATGCACATGCGCATTGAGCTTAAAAGTCACGGGCACTGCAAGGAATCGCCACGATTCCTTGCAAGTTAGATAAAGTGTGGATGAGCCCCTATAGTCTCGCTTGCTCGATGCGCATGCGCATCGACAGGCGAGACCTAAAAAAGAATTACATATACCTTGCCAATCCTATCGCTTTCATTCACACAGGGGCAGTGCTCACTTTGCACCTAAGGCACTTCAAGTACTCATATAATCGTTGTTATTATGCAGATGAAGCGATTAGATCTCTGAAGCTCTTTCAGCACATGGCTGTGAGGCCCCCTCCCTCCCTTACCTGGGCCTTGCAGCACTGCACCTCTGCTAATCTCTGGGCCTCGTAACGCCAATGTATTTTGAAAGGCGGTGTTCTGGTGCAGGGTCCCTTAGTTGTGAGGAAGGGAGAGGCCCTAGGCAGCTGTCCACAATTGCCCATGAGCACATTCGATTGGAGAAGTGTTGTATCTGGGTTCTCCATACACACAACATGCTGTGGTATATGGGTTCCATTGGATGGCGGAGGCTGGTTGGAATGTGGGGAATGCTCATGTGCGTGAGGGCAGAGACCGTTGCAGAGCTGGCTGGCAGTCCCTTTTTGGAGTTACTATTTTACTCAAAAGAAAAATAGAAAATCTTACTCACTTGTGCCCCGTGATTATTATCATTCACTGGTGACGAACCTCAAACCCATCCCAGGAGGAGAGCTCCAGATGCTGGGCCAGCAGCAGTCAAGCAGAAAAAAATCCGTATTTACAGTATAAAAACCAGCACAGCATGTTTCCTAAACCGACACAGCTTGTAGCAGCTCAGCGACATCCCAGCGGCAGCTTTATGGCAAGTTTAATCTGGTTTTGCCATTGAAGATTACCCTGTGAGGCCGCGCTCGCGACTCTTCAGCAATATAAAATTTCAGTGGGCATGTGTATGTATAAGATGGCGCAAGATGCTCACACTAATGCAGCCTTGTAATGAGGAACACTTTGCCTCGCTATCACGAGGCACGTCTAGATTCAAGGTGACGTTCACAGGTATCCTAACAACAATGGTAGCAACGAGTGATGCTTTCCTGCCACACACTCATGCCTAGGAAAGCCATCAGACAATCATTAGACTGTACATGTGCACTTCCAATTGCCCTTACAGGAGATTTCATGCCACGGCTACGCCCTGATCTAACGTTAGTACTTAAAAGTGCTATGCAGCGCCAGGGGGTCCCAATGCACTTACATAGCGCGATCCTTAAAAAAATTATGATTAAAGCTCAAATGAGTGAACCAACAAAAGGTTTCCGGAATTTAAAAGCAGAACACAAAACAGAGATTTAGTGTCACTACGCAAACTGTCAGATTTTTTCTAGTGCATTATCCCTCAATTTTATTACGGATGGACTAATGGTGTTGTGTGTCGATTTAGATACCGTATATAGGTTTCCCGATTTATGCCCTTATGCGGACACAATTCGCATTGCCCATATTTAGGTATAGAAACACTACCTTTATTTAGGCATTATCCATGCTAACCAAATACAGGCATGGCTACCTACATCCGTCCATCAATGTCACAACGAGTTCTTGGAAAACCAGACTCTTAAGCCTTTAGGACTTCCCCTTGCTTGGATTATTGATTTCTCCAATAACTCATTTATTATGCATGAACATCTATTCAATAGAGGTTTATTTATGACTTTCTTCTGCCCGACTTTTACATCAATACTGGCATTCCTAAACACCTTCGAGGTAAAAATATACCTTCACTTGCCATGCCAAACCAAGGTTCGCCTGCCTACTTGCACGATGCTGCTTGCCACGGCAAGTTCAGAAGGAAGTCAAGTCCCCGCCTGACTCACTGACCAGAAGCTGTCATCCTCCTCGCAGAGAATGCAGCTCCAGTGTTTCTGACTCCCCTTTGCGGGGTGTTAGAGATCGAGACCCAGAAAGAGATTCCAACCTCTCTCATTCTAAAGTATGGAGCAGACTAGAACCTAGAGGGACACTTGGCAACTCTGGCAAAACGAAAGTATAGCTGGCTATACTGTAGAAACTGCACCTACTTCTTACCTCGTACTGCACTTAGGTTAGGTACACTGGTGTAGAACTAACTAGAAGCATCAGATGAGTATTCACATTTTAGCCTTTGTTATTTATGTATGTATTTTTATGAATATACCAGCTTACCCGTCGCGCGTTGGTGCGATCTCCGAAGAAAGGAAATTCAAGGAAACTCGTTATGATAACATTCAAGTTACATTGTGTCATTTTTATTGCAACTAATTCATTTTAATATGGAAAACATTTCAAAGTGTTGTTTTAATTCTATTTATTTATTCGAGTGCTTATGGATACACGATTTTTTGTTTTTCCGTCTTGTGCGTACCTCAGTATTCGAAAGATTATGAGGGCCCTGGGGGGCCGATATTTAAAAAACAATTATGCCAGAAACCTTTTCCGGGAGTATATTCAACAACTTCCCAAAGTTTCATGGCGATCGGATGAATGGTGTTTTAATTCTATTTATTGATTAGAGTGCTTGTGGATACACAATTTGTTGTTTTTCCGTCTGGTGCGTACATCAGTATTCGAAAGATTATGAGGGCCCTGGGGGGGACGATATTTTAAAAAATGTTAAACCAGAAACCTTCGCAGGAGTGTACTCAACAACGTCCCCAAGTTTCATGGCGATCGGATGAATGGTGTAGTAATGCATAAAGGACAAACAGACAGACAGACAGACATACATTCGTTTTTATATATATAGATGTAATTGCTACAAACCATGCTAATGCAGTATTATCTAATATAACTGCTGACGCTGTACGTATTATACTTCACATTCTGTCTTACGATGGTAGCAGTTCATATCTCTTGCATGACAAATAAGACTGTTCAATAAACCCTTTTTATTGAAACGCCCGTCTACATATTTCTGTGTAAACTCTGTAGAAACGTAGCATTCAAGGTTGACTGAGTGAAACTGTTATCTATTGTTTCCACGATTCTGAGACTGTTCCGATTCTAAGGGAAACAAAGTTGTCATGTTTATGCGTTTGTCAGAAACTAATCCATTCTTGTTTATTCGAGAAGTTTCTAGTGACCTCTGAGTTAGCTGGCACACACAAGAAATTAAGTTTAATGTACTCGATAGAGACATACTGACCTCAGTCCTATGTCAAATCTATAGTGTATATTATTCCAATGCGCGGAGCCGATCAGGGATATAGGAACTACATTACAATGGCACCGACACCATTCCCGATATTACCTGGGGAACCTCGCATTCCATGAGAGGATTGGAAGGAGGGTTTCCAAGCTTATGTGGAAGCAGTGGAAAGTGACATTGTTACTGCTTCATGTAAACTGTCCATACTTAAGCACTGTTTGGGGGCTGAAGGCAGGAGTATTTAAAAAAACATGTTGTCTTTACCGGAGGAAGATGATGAAGAGTTAGACTGAGATGCTTACTGTTAGACCTGGCATCATTGGCCTGAGTCTCCCTTCCATTTTGACGGATTGCCTTCTCTGCTTTGATATGTTTTTGCTGGTTTTATGCTTTGGGCACTGTGCCACTGCTAATCAGTGCCACAATAAAATTGCTCCCTATGTTAAATTGATATACTAATTGGTTATTCCATGATTGGGTTATTTGATTTATCTGTCAGCCCCTAGTATCGTGCATCATGTGTGCCCAGGGCTTGTAAATCAAATGCTGCTGGTGGGCTTGCAGCACTGGTTGTGCCACCCACAGAAGCAGCTTGTAAAGTGTGTCTCAGGCCTGCCATTGCAAGGCCTGTGTGCAGTCTAGCACTGCCATGTCGACTTGGCCAAGTGCACCCACTTGCCAGTTCCTAAACCTTCCCGTTGCTTCATATTAGACACCCCTATGGTAGGCCCAAGGGCAGGATGCCTTGTAAGTATAAGGTAGGACATGCTCTGATGTGTGTAGCATATTCTAATAGTGAACTACAGTCATTTTCGTTTTTCACTATTGAAGGCTACCTGTTCTCATAGGCCAGATTGGGCAGTTAGATTATTACATTCTTATAATCCTAACTGACTCAGGGAACATGGTAGAAATTCGAATTTAGTATGCCTGAACTCAGAATAATAAAATACATCTTGTAGTAAAGTTGGTTTTAATATTCTGTGTTTGAAAATTCCACTTTTAGAAAGTATGTATTTTCTTGCCTAACTATCCAGGCCTGCCTCTGCTGGGCTGTGTATTCCTTGGCTGGGTTTGTGAGTGACAGGGCTGGGGGATTCCAGGAGACAGGCTGGGGCAGCCCGGTGGTGAATAGAGAGATCTGCATCTAGATGGGAGGAAGGGGTTGCACCTGGGACCTGAATAGGGCTGCGCCTTCCCTCTACAATGCTGGCTCCACCCCCTGTGGCTTGTCTGATGTCTCTGCCCTGCACTGTGAAAGGAGAGGAGGAATCATGTCAACAGAGTGCTCCAGAGCTGTATCTTCCCTCCCCTGTGCTGGCTCCACCTCCTGTGGAGCGGCTGATGGCTCTGCCCTGCACACTGAAAGGAAGAAGAGAGTAGTGTAAACAAAGTGCTCAGGAACTGGTTTGGACTAGACAGAGGCCTCTCTGCCTTCAGAGAACAAAGGATATTGGGGTATAAATATTGGGACCCTGATCCCAAGAAATTAGATCACTTCTGGACAAGAAACCTTTCTGCCAAGTTGAAGAACCAAGGAAGCTGCAGGAGTTTGGACTGCCCCTCTACCAGTGTGCTGTTTGCTGGGTTGGCCTGCAGTGGTTACTTCATTGCCAAGGGAAAGGAGAAGGAACTTTGTAAGGACTTTCATCTACAGAATATTCTCCAAGGGCTTGAACTGTGCTTGCCTCCTGCTGAAGTCTCAGGCACAAAAGACTTCACCTCCAGCTCCCTCCTGAATTTCCTTGCTGGGAATTCTGACTCCAGAGACTTGCGTGCCGCTGGGAGCTGGAAGCGCGACGCATCGAGAAGAAGCGTGTCGCCGCCGCAGCTGAAATTGTCGCATCGCCGGAGAAGCGAGCCTTCGCCGCATCTCCCTGGAAGCGTGTGTTCATCGACGCTGCCTGCTGTTGCATCACCGGAGAAGCGTGACGCCATCGTGAGAGTCGCCATTGCATCACCGGAGAAGCGTGTCGCAGGGCCTGTCGCGGCTCCAAAGTACAGAGTCGTCGCAAGGCTGCCAGGGCATCATCGCATCGTCACCGCATCGCCGATATAAAAGGGCGCCATCTTCTCGCATCCCAACCGGATCGTCGCATCGCTTCAAGGTGCCATCTTGCGCACCGCAACGGCCCGGCAGGCTGAGAACCTACGCATCACCTCCACACCGGTAATAAGCACGACGCATCCCCTACTCTGCGCAAGCATTGAGGCCCGACGCATCAAATCCCTCGGATCATGGAACCGATGCTTCTCCCCTTTTGCGAGCCTTTTGTTTACTTTGCGTTACGCATCCAGGTACTTTGTTGAGAACTTTGCCGCATTTATCACCAACTTGAACTAAGCAACTTTAATCATCTTTTAAGCAATCTTAAGGGTAATATTGTGGATTTTTGTCATTTATGGTCTTGTGTTTAAGTCTATATAAAGAATACTTATTTTTATAAAACCTGTGTTGTGTCCATCTGTAGTGTTTTCACTGTTTTACTGTGTATATCCACAAATGCTTAACACACTGCCTCTGAGATAAGCCTGTCTGCTTGTGCCAAGCTACCAAGGGGGTGATCAGGGGTTATTAAGGAGTGTAATCCCCTTATCCTGACTTAGAAGTAAGGGTGCCTATTTGGACAAAGGTGAATACCATTGCCAACTAGAGACCCCCAGATCTAACACTTACAAAATAGCACTGATGAAGTTAGACCAGAACTTTGGGAAAAGAAAAGAAATGAAGTGATTGAGCGGTATACATTTTGGAAGAGAACACAAATCTAAGGTGAACCTGTAAACAAATTTGTGGCAACACTTAGGCTGTTGGCATCAACCTGTAATTATAAGGGATTTTTAGATGAGATGTTATGGGACCAGTTGGTACAGAAGCTGCGGGACATGGAAGGATTAACTTTACAGAAATGATAGAGCTAAAAGGGCAGAGAGCATAACATAACGTGTGTTTGTAAAGCGCACGTTCACCTGTAGGCATCTTGGTGCTGAATAACAGATGTTTATTGTTACCCAACGGTACTTATTTTATCGACCTCAGTAGATGAAAGGCTGACTGGACCAGCTGGGATTTGAACATGTGACTAGGAGGTTGGACACAGGCCCTGGCAGTGGATGCATTAGTCCACTGAGCCACCAGGCCCATCTTCCATAGAAGAAGAATTAAAGGAAAGGACTGCTGGTGACGCAAAGAAAGTAGAATGCGGTCAAGGAGTAGTGTATAAAGCTTCTGGAGAAAAGAAAGAAGTGACAGTTACTGGGAAGAGGAACATCTTAACATTTGGGATGAATGTCTTTTGCAACAAGTGTGGGTGGAAGGGACATGTAGCTGCCAACTCTATTTTTCCTGTGTGGGCCAAATTTGCAGAAAGTGCCAAATGAAAGGACATTTTGCGAGGGTTTGTAAAGGGAAAGAGACACCACAGAGCAATGCATCATGAGGAAAGAGGTATGGTAATGTGTTGGAGGATGAAAGAGAGTTGCAGAAATATTTTTTTCTACAAGTGAGTGTGGCTTGTAGTTCCGAGGATAAATGCCACCCATTTTGGAATACCACAATTTATGGGCGAACGTGCAAATGATGGCCGATTTACACGTTGGTTAGGGAGAAAAATTTCTGCAAAAGTTTCCAGGCCAGGAGTTGTGTATCCCGGACATCAAACTAGTGGATTATGGAGACAAGCCTAATGAGTTGGTGGTCTATTTGGTGGGTTTACTAGAATTTCAGGGTGTTAAAATGCAGTTCAAAATGTACATTACAAAGGATGGTTTAAGCTTGTTGGGATGGTGCAGCATAGAGAGGTAATGACTAGACTCGATCCTAATCACCCTGACCAAGTGTTAGGAGCACACTCAGGTGTGAATGTGATTGGTGAGGTGAAGTGGGAGGAAGAATTCCCTAGGAATTTCCAGGAAAAACTGGGTCAATTAAAGGGATTTTCGCACAAGATCATAATAAAACATGGTGTGTGTCCGAAGGCACATAATCCGCATAGTGTGCCTTTGGTATTAAGAGAAACTTTGCGGAAGGAGTTTCAAAGATTATGTCAGAAGGATATTATCAAAGGGACTGAAGCCTCTGAATGGTTGGCCCGGGTTGTTTTGATGAAAAAAAAATAACAGGGATTTAAAGTTGTGTGTGGACCTTTGCAATCTCAACAAGGGTATCTGGGTTAATCACCACTCTCTTCCCAACATTGGTAATTTGCTGACTACAATCAAGGGAGCTAGGTTTTTCTCCACATTGGATTTGTGGTCAGCATATAACCAAATCTGATTACACTCAGAGTCGAGGCCACTTACTTTGTTTGTCACAGCTAAGGGGGCTTACTAGTTTAGGCGCTTGCCTTTTGGTTGGCATCCGCGGCAGCAGTGTTTCAGAGAGCCATGCAATACCCGTTCAGGAAAGAAAGGAATGTGACATACTTTCAAGACAAGAACTTGGTGTTTGGGGAAAGTATGGAAGACATGACAAAGTCTTGAGGGGGTGTTGAAAACCTAACAAGATTATGGATTAACAATTAAGCATGACAAGTGCAAGACTGGCGTGAGAGATGTAAAGTACTTAGGACACTGGCTGGATGAGAGTGGGATAGCGCCCAAGTTGAAGCTGGTGAGGGCAATAGAAGAAGCATCATCTCCGCAGAACAAGGATCAGCTGTGTTCTTAAGGCTGGAGGAGTATTACTCCCGTTTTGTTACAATGCTTGCAGACAAAACTGAAAGTATGAGGAAGCTAATGAAGGAATGAATGAAATAATTTTGTTGTACCCGAAGGTGTCTTAGCGCTAAACGGACCAAAAGCTGGAGAATCTTCTGCCAGAACAATAGCCAAATCCAGGGGGAGCAGTTGATCTATTGAGTAAATAGCCAGGTCTTCAACTGCTTCCTAAATGTCTGCAATGTAGCTTGAGAACGTAGAGCAAGCGGCAAAGTGTTCCAGAGTTTCCCTCCACAGTAGGAGAACATTCTTACCCCCATTTTGCTTTATTTATTCTCGTGACCTTGACCTTTTGCAACAAGCTCGACCTGAGGTTCCTACTGGGGGTATACCAGGAGAACTGTTCCTGGAAGTAAGTAGGGACAGTCCAGTAGAGGGCTTTATGAACTATGCACAGGGCCTTAAAGGAAATCCTTTTTTCCACCAGAAGCTAGTGCAGAGAATGCATTAGTTGAGAAATCGGTGCAAACTTAGGAACTTTCAGTAGCACTCTTGCTACCACCCGCTACAACAACTGCAGTTTCCTTACCAGATGTTTATGAGTACCTACATATAAGGCATTGCAGTAATCCATCTTAGAAAAAGATAAGGGCCGTCATTACCGTCTTTTGTAGATCAAAAGGAATAAACGGGAGGATTTTTTCTAGAACCTTCAGCATAAAGAAACATGAGGAAGTAATAACAGCATTGATCTGTTCTAAAAAACATAACTTGGTGTCAAAGATGACACCCAGATTTCTTGCTTTCTGGGCTGGCCTCAGTAGTGCACCTAGGTCCGAAGGCCACCTCGATGCATCCCAAAAGGAGGTCTAATTTCCAAAGAGCATTAACTCAGTTTTTTCTGAACTCAGCTTAAGACAGTTTCTCTGCATCCAGCAGGCAACATGGGACATACATCTACAGAAATTGCTTGCCTTCTTTTTGGCATCCGATGAGACAGACACTACAATTTGCATGTCATCTGCGTAGGAGAAAATAGCCAAACCATAACTACAAATAAGATTAACAAGGTGAGTAACATAAATATTAAACAATGTAGGGCTAAGAGCGGACCCCCTGAGGCACAACACAAGGGAGACGGAAAGGCCGGAGCATGCATCTCCCATCTTTATCCGATGCTGTCTGTCTGTAAGAAACGAGCTCAACAATGTTAGAGCAGTGTTCCTGAAACCAAGCGAGTGTAGCCGTTTAATGAGAATTGAGTGGTGAACTGTATCATAGGCGGTAGAGAGGTCTAATAAAATCAGTACTGCTCTACCTTCCTAGTCAACCATCCTTTTTAATTCCTCCGCGCTCCTACCAAAGCTGATTCAGTGCAGTGGTTTGCTCTAAAACCATATTGGAATGAATCAAGCAACTAGTTTGCATCTAAGAATGTTAGTATTTCCTCATTCATTACCTTTTCTAATATCTTGGCTGGAAGGGGTAGGCGAGATATGGGTCTGTAACTTTCCACTTTTTTGGGATCCAGAGAGGGTTTTTTCACCAACTGATGACAAAGAATGTCAAATTCGAAAGTGGTGAAGATTGTCAGAGGGAGTTTGTGCAACTGAAGAAGTATATTGCTATGGCCCCAGCCTTAAAGCCATTTGACGCTTGAGATAAATGTATAATTTGCACAGATGTGAGCAGAGTAGGTTTGGGGGCTGAAATAATGTAATACAGAGACGGGAGAGAGGTAACCATTGCCTATGCCTTACGTCCTTTGAGGGGAGCTGAATTGATGCATTCCACCATTGAGAGGTTAGGACTGTGTGTTAGTGAAGTGTGTGCAATTTCTGCAAATTTGTATTGGGAGTGGATTTGTAATTGAAACGGAACATCGACCTTTGGTGGATGTTTTTACTAATAAGGGCATTTGTCAGATCTCATCTAGAGTTACTAGGTGGGTGTTAAAATGGATGGAATTTACTTCCAGGATGGAATATGTCCCTGGAAAAAGAAATGTGGTGGCCGATTGTTTGTCATGATTACCTGTAAATAATGCAGATGAGATAGTTGAAGGGGACGAGGAGTGGTTGATAATGAATGTGAGTACTCTCACAGAGGGTGGCATATTTCATGAGGAGTAGGTCCAAGCAGTAAAGGTGGATAACACATTGAAAGAGGTGAAGGATTATTTGACAAAGGGTTGGCCAGTGAAGGGAAAAGCATCTGATGGAGCACCGTCATTTGGAAATGGAAGTACAGCATTGTCAGAAGTATGTGAGGGCTACTCAGAGGTGAACTATTGATAGTACTGGAAGTGTTGAGCAATCACATTTTGAAGTTGGTGTACGAAGGGCATACTCGCATGAGTGCGACCAAGCGCAGAGTGAGGTTGGTGTGCTGGTGGACGGGATTGGATTGAGATGTTGAGAGGGCTATGCGTTGGAGCGACAATTCACTGAGGACGGTGGAGTGTCCACCAGTTGAGGTTGACAACATGGATGCTCCCTTGAGGAAGATTGGGGCCATATGTATCAACATACCCTTTTGCGATTTCTTAATAGCGATTTTTAAGGAATCGGTATTTAGAAATCGCAAAATGGTATGTATGTAGAAAATCGCTATTTTTAGCGATTCCTTAAAATTCCTTAATTGCGATTAGCAAATTGCTAATCGCAATTAAGGAATAATTTTCCATTCATTTCTATGGGCCAGGCGGCCCATAGGAATGAATGTGAATTTATTCTCATTTTGCGATTCGCAATTTGCTAATGCAAATAGAGAATAATTTCAAGGGTGCAGGGGTGTCCAAAGGACACCCTGTTGCACCCCTGAAATAAGCATGGGTGCACATGTGGTGCACATACATGCCCTAAGGGCATGTATGTGCATCACATGGCACTTTGAAAAATGCAGAAAATGGCATTTTTCAAGAAAATCGCAAATTACCACCAACTTAAAGTTGGTGGTAATTTACGATTCCTTAGGGACAATTAGCACTATTTTTTTGCATCATACATTGCATTTAAGGAATCGCAAATATTGCGATTCCTTAAATGCAATCGCAAAATAAGGAATCGCAAATTGTGCGATTCCTTATTTTGAACCACATTTTGCTTAATACATACCATTTTGCGAATTCGCATTCGCAAAGGCCTTTTGCGAATGCGAATTTCAATGATACATATGGCCCTTGGTCTTAACATTTCTGGTCCATACAGAATACTGGGTTTGTTTCTCAGGTTTGCTTTGGTAGCCATGGATTATTTTTCAAGGCGGTGGGAAGTTAAATTTATGGGTCATGTTAGCACTCAAGACGTGATAACATTTTTGGATTAACTATGGAATTGAGAGGGGACATCAAAGCAAATGGCATACAGTTTGTCTCTCAAGAAATGAAAGAATTTTTGAGACTATATGGCGTGGAGCAGATTACATCTTCAGTTTATTACCCCCAATGCAATGGGTTGGTTGAGAGGTGGAATAGGACTTTTAAGGAGGGTTTAGATGTTGGCATTGGGTCAAGGCAGCCAGTGGAGGGTTGCAGTAAAGAAATTAGTGTGGGCATATCACACGACACCCAACAGTGCCACAGGGCAGGTACCTTTTGAGGTTATGCAGGGATGGGAGTGAGAGGTATGATTTCCAAACGGGTAGAAAGGAAAAACTGGGCAGAAAATGTCACTGGACTAAATAACGAGGTTGGGGTAGGATAACGGGTGGATGTGCGGAAAGGGTGAAGGGAGAACAAAGGTTTAGCAAAGTTTTCTGACCTTTTTGCAAGTGAAGGTGTATCCTGATTCTGTGCTGTTAAGTGATGGCAATGTGTGAAACTACAAGAAGGTGGTGATGGTTGCTGATTGTTTATTTAAGGGAGACGTTAAAGGTATCGAGAAAGTGGATGAAGAGAAAATAGAAGGGGATCATGATCCTTCTCATGAGATGAGCAAAGGGGAACGTGATCCCACTCATGAAAGGATGAAGAGAAAGCTGCTCTGGTGTGGATTATGTGATGGAATGAACAGCATAATTGTTGATTAGGGGTGGGTATTATTCCTATAAGGAAAAGTCAAGAAATGTATAATTTGACTCAAGAAAGTTATAATTCGATTGTATTTTTTCTTTCTTTGTTTTTGTAAATTGGTGCAATCTATTTCTGTTCTAATTTTGTTGTTGTTTAAGGAGGAAGATGCGCTGTATCTGGGTTCTCCATACACACGACATGCTATTGTATATGGGTTCCATTGAAATGCGGCGGCTGGATGAAATGTGGAAAATGCTCTTGTGCGTGAATGCAGAGACTATTGCAGAGCTGGCTGCCAGCTCCCTCCCTGAGTTAGTATTTTACTCAAAAGAAATAAAGAACATCGTACTCACTTGTGCCCCGTTAGCATCATCATTTCAAGGAGCCCAAACAAAATCAGACCATACCAAATGGCAGGAACAATGGGGGTACATAAGCAACCAAAAAACAAGAAAGACTATGTGAGCCCTGGTTTTGGTGGTCATAGAACAACCAGTGACTACTGGGCCCCATTTGTAAAAATTGGGGGCATTTGCCTTAGGTGTTTTGGGGTTAGCACCCATTTAGAACTTGAATCTCAGAATAGTGTGGCGAGCAGCCCAAGCCCTACTCAGGGAGCTGGTGTGAGCTAGAAACATAGAGCTCTGTAGACACACCTATAATGTTACTAACTAAGTCAGAGCTTTACCTTAAAAATGCTTCAGTGCATACGCAGCTAAATACTATAAATAAACATACAGATAAGGTAATGGAAAACTGAAACCAGATCCTTATTATAACCTAGAGATCTGTCTCAACAAATGTCTCTTTTAGTACTCAAACACTGTTCAATGCAATGTCCTGCCACTTCCAATGTTTTTAACATTGTGGATGTAGTGTTTCAGTCCTGGCTAAAATATTTCTGTTATGTCTGTAAGCATCACCATGTTTGTGGATCTGAACTTTGATCGCTGATGATACAATGTACATGCATGGACTCAGGTTTTATTTCAATCAGAGCAGCCACACAGTCACAGAGAGCAGTCCTGGCTGAGCCCAAAGGGCTGCATCTGACTGTATGTTGTACCACTAAGCATCCATCAGAGCCCAAAGAGCCCTCAGCCCACCTACAATCAGCCACTGATAGAAGATACACTAATACAGAAGAGGACACAGTCACAGGAATCTGTGGATGGGCTAGAGTTGCACCCATTGCCCTGTTGGAAAGGGAATGCTTGATAACTTTGTATCGCTTGATCACATTTATGCATTTCCAGTGCTGGAATGAAAACAAGCATTTACAATGCAATGGTCTCAGCATTCTTAAAGTTAGAGCTATTGGCATTGCTCATGACATTATTTTTATTTATGTTTTTGTTTTTAAAACATAAATAAATGGCATTGTCATTTACAATGCCAATAGCAGGGCAGGAGAGCAAGCACAACGAACGAGGGGGCAGGACAGCAAGCACCAACTAGGGGGCAGGAGAGCAAGCACAAGTAACGAGGGGGCAGGATAGCAAGCACAAGCAACGAGGGGGGGCAGGAGAGCAAGCACAACCAACGAGGGGGGCAGGAGAGCAAGCACAACCAACTAGGGGGAGGCAGGAGAGCGAGCAGGCACAACTAACGAGGGGGGGGGCAGGAGAGCGAGCACAAGCAACGAGGGGGCAGGACAGCAAGCACAAGCAACGAGGGGCAGGACAGCAAGCACAAGCAATGAGGGGGGCAGGAGAGCAAGCACAACTAGCAATGGGAGGGGCAGGAGAGCAAGCACAACCAATGAGGGGGTACAGGAGAGCAAGCACAACCAACATGGGGTGTGCAGGAGAGCAAGCAGGAGAGACAGCACAACCAGCGAAGGGGGGCAGGAGAGCAAGCACAACCAACGAGGGGGGGCAGGAGAGCAAGCACAACCAACCAGGGGGGGCAGGACAGCAAGCACAAGCAACGAGGGGGGGCAGGAGAGCAAGCACAAGCAACGGGGGGGCAGGACAGCAAGCACAAGCAATCATTTGATGACATACCTGTGTTTGGTGTTTCTGTGGCAAGGTCATAGGTCAACCTGTGTTCCTCTACTCCATCAAAGATGTGGATTTAAGCCATACATCTGCACTCTGCTTCACAAAGACTTTTAGGAGAGGTGGGAGGCACAGGTCGGGTACTTGCATGTAGGGGAAGAGAAGACAGGCACTGACCGCAACTAAAACCAATGGAGTTGCGCCAAACATAAAAAGAGAATCCAGCATGATTACCCCACTACTTCTACGCCCACGCACTGTCATGCATACTTCACATGCATGAGGTGGAATCGGGGGAATGAGGGGGCTGGTCATGTCATGTTGTTGGAATTTGTATGGCGTGCTAATCACTGAGGAGGGTGTCCAGAAGGAGAAAGCTGTGCTAAGAGTAGCCTAGGATTTCCATCTCCTTCTGAAGTGAGGGATGGAGCTGGCAGCTCTGAAGGGGATGAGGAGCTCGTTTCAGGTCTTGGGGGCAATAAAGGAGATGGCTCGTAGGGGCGCGGATCGTATAGCACCAGCAAGTGTACTGCCATTGAAGCGGTGCGACGGAGAGCCACCTGCGAAATTGAACAGGCAGGCATCTGTGACTGGGCCCCGGTTGGCAGCGACTTAAGGAGCACAACCCCTGTGGACGCCTCGTTTCAGTGAGGCAGTAAGAAGTAAACCAGGAGGCGAGGAGTTGGCCCCGAAGATACCGGAGGCGACAGGTGGTGCTGGCCAAGTGGATCCTGGGTACGCTGTGGGCAATTGAGGCGCACAGGACGGGTCTGTTCCAGCAACTCAAGAGCTAATTGCGGCACAGTGACGACCATTGTACGGTCGGAAGACAACTGTGAGGTGCGAGTGCTCCGGTGGCCTACAGCAGGCCGGAAAAGTGAAAAAGGTACCTAGGCGTGCCCTACTGTGAAGGAAATCGGGCGGCTCGAACTGCGGAGCCTGGCTGAGAAGCCATCCCGAACACCTTCCTGAATGCCTGGTCGGAGGCTGAGTGAAGTGGTGTGCAGCAACACTGACACAGAGAGAAGGCAGGGGCCAGCTGTTGCTGAATGCGGCCTATGTGGAGGAAACAGCTGCGCATTGGCCTGCCGTGCCCTGGGAGGTGAGAGAGACATGATTGGTTGGGAGAGCTGCGTGACACCTTGGTAGCCCTGTGGTCGCAGAGGACATCACTGGTTGGGAGCGCTGCGGGACAACTTGGTGCCCCTGTGGTCGCAGAGGAGGGACACTAGCCAGGACTGGTGGCTGTAGCGGGAAGGAGTGGTGGAAAGCTGCACACGGCCTACGTGTAATGGCAGGACCGGAGTGATGGCGATGGGAGCCGGTGTGCCCCTGGAAGCTGCTTGGAGGCCTCTGACATGGGTGAATATCAGCGCTCGGACCTCAGTTAGGAGAAATACGATGGGGGAGCTGCGCAGCATGTTTGTATGACAATATAGTGACCCGAGGGCTCTCCTGTGTCACACTGGGGAATACTGACTGGATACTGAGGTGTTTGGTATACATACGTGGTCTGCCAGGAGATCAGGGAATCTGCGCCACAAATCTAAGGTGATGTGTCTGCTCACGCTGCCTGCACGCCCCAAGTCGGCCCTCTGATTGGTTAATAAGGAACACCAATCAGAGCGCTGACTTGGGCGTGCCGGTAGCGTGATGAGGGGCTGCTCTCTCCCGATGACGTCAGGGAGAGAAAGAACAGCAAAAACACACCTCTCTATCCCAAAAAGATGGGGCTTGAACGGAGTGATGCCCCTCTCCTCCAATGGCTGGCCTCCGTTTAGGAAGCCACCCAATGGAGAAGAGGGGCGGGTTCAAGCCCTACTCTAGGAAAACATAAAATCTCGGCTGCTCGATACTGCTGCGCAGTGTACGCTAGGCCGAGACCTAAAAAGGGCACCCAGAGATTCCCAAAGCTCTGGGAACGCGGGCAGTCAAAGCAATCCCTATATGGAGTTTTACTAGCTGTTAACTCTGTAATTGCTGCATGGATTTGGTGTGATTTGCAGCATTCAGCTCAGCTCAACCTTGCATAGAAACCTGCCAGGTCAAGAGACTGGGCCATAGGAAACCCTGAGTGCCTTTGGATGGCAAGTAGGGGTGCACTGGATGGGTCATGGACAAAGGGGGTTTACCAATGTCTCTGAAGGTAGTGATTTTACTCATGGTCCCATAAAGTGAAATCTATGAATCAGCTTCTGTTCCTCAGTGATTTTGTGTAATTGAAAATATAATTTTTTATCGAGCAACTGATGTCACAATCAGTAATAATGTAATTAGAAACTATACAAATATTTTCATATAAAATAAAATACATCTTTAAAAAGTGGCAATAATCCTCACTTCTCTATGTAACTTGTCTATGTCATGTGCCGCTGTTCCAGTTATTTGGAAACAGGGTTATTGGTTTTTCTATTAACAAAGCCACCGGATGATCCATCCATTAATTTTCAGTCTATTTCTCTATTGCCACTCCCATCCAACAATCTGGAATAGTAATCAATCCGTAAAATACATTACAGTGAATCCTCTTCATTGATAAACCATTTTCAATCTGGCCCTTACACAGCACTCAATCTACTCTTCATCTCTGACATGCTTATCAGAGAGTTGGATAAGGGAGTAGAGCTGTAGTCCTATTGATGTACACTCAACCTTTGATATGGCATCTATTTCATTTAATCTAGTGTGTCAATGTATCCAAATCTGAATCCAATGCAAATGTTTACTTCGTTTCTTACATCTAGGACCCAAGCTATTCAGCTGTCTTCTTTCTACTCCTGCTCACAAACTCTCACGTGAGAGGATTCTCAAGAATTTTCTCTGAGCATCATCATCTTATTAAATATTTAGGTTACCCCATTAGCTAAACTGATTCACTACTTTGGCCTTCAATTGGTATCATATGCTGATGATTCTCAGATTACTGTCACCTTTAATAAAGGCGCCCAGTCCTCTGCTGACAACTTCAAAATATGCATGTCAGAGTTTACCTCATGGATGACTGCCAACTCCCTCAAGCCAAATGGAGATAAAACAGATGCATTCCTCTTTGCAGCTCCTCCATCCATCTGGTCCTTCGGCACCAGTTTCTTCTATTTGAGCTTGTTGTGCAAACTTCTACCTCTACCCCAATTTAGCATTGCAAGTATGTAGTACAACCAGTTAGTCTTTCCTATCTGGACTACTGTAATCCTTTCTATCTTGGTATCCCAACAACCTTATGATTAAATAGGCTTCAGTTAATTCAAAATATGCTGCCGGACTTTTACTAGGCAGTCTCATCTCATCTATAATCTATCTCAGTGCATTATCGAGGGCTATCTTGGCTTCCAGTGCAGAAGCATTCTGCCTATAAAGCTCTTTGTATGTGGCATAGGGATTTCTCAAGCAAAGGACCCTCTTCAGATTAAGGCTTGCATCACTCCTTGTCGTCCGCATTCTACACTCGGCTTTTGGATTTTTGATTTTCATCCCTAGAATTAAAAAGACCCGCCTAGGTGTGTGATCCTACTACCGTTCCTCCAAGCTTTGGTACAAGCATTTTTTAATGTACAATTTGAAACCAATGCCTGCTTTTTAGTAGAAAAAAATAATAAAGTCCTGGCTGCTATTTTTTACGGAGTTTTATATAGCACAAACTTGAACCGAAGGAATCGGGTATCAGAGCATTTTACACGAGCACCAGTTGCGTTACATGAGGACACATTCATTAGGTCTCGGCCTAGCGTTACACTGCGCAGCAGTGTTCGCGCAGCCGAGATTTAATGTCAACAGTATTGGGTGCTTAAACCCGCCCCTCTTCTCCATTGGCTGGCCTCGTAAATGCTGGCCAGCTATTGGAGGAGAGGGGTGTCACTCCATTTAAGCCCCGTCTTTTTGGGACAGAGGTGTGTGTTTTTGCTCTTCTTTCTCTCCCTGACGTCATCGGTAGAGAGCAGGCCCGTCATCACACTGCCTGCACGCGCCAGTCGGCCCTCTGATTGGTGTTCCTTATTAACCAATCAGAGGGCCGCCTGGCGCGTGCAGGCAGCGTGATGAGGGGCCTGCTTTGTTACGATCTTCCCTGCTCCAGTGCCATTCTCCATACAGGTGGTGGGGGAGACAGGAGTCCGGAAAAGCCCAAGGGAGGAGACGCCGTTTAAGAAAGCGTGCAATGTATCTTTCAGCTCACTAAGGGGCCCGAAGCGGGTAGGCATGCGAAGCAAGTTCACTTTGTGAGTACGAGTTTGAATGAGCAATTCCCTTCCAATTATGGCGCTCTGGGTGCGTTGGTTGTGTGTTGTGTAGGGGGTTCCAAGGGAGGTTGCCAGCCGCCGCCTGCGGACGTGAGGCGTCTGTGCTGCACCTCCCCACACACTCGGGAGAGGGGCACTTCAAAGCACGCAAGCCAGCCCAGTGATGGCAAGCTCCTCGCCTCCGTGTGTGTCGCCGTCCGTTGAACCCACTGCAGATAGTACGAGATGGCACATGTGGAGGCTTTCAGAGTCGAACTTTTCTTGATATGATCATTGGTTAGAATATACGGCATGCGGACTTAGGCAATCGGTACTGCGCCCCTCGCATAGGACGTGTCACCTAAATATATACTATAGGACTTATTTTATTTTATTCAGAATCGTGCATTGGTAGGCCGCTCACTAATGGATGCCGGCTGAGGTCTCAGCTATCCTTCAAGCTTTTAAATCGATTCATGTGTCGGCACTTGACGTCCAACGCAAGAAGAGGGTTTGTGGGTTAAGGGCGGCCCTCAAACATTTGTTTCGGTGCAGCGCGCCAGGCCACATTTTCACTGCGGTTTCTGCTGGAAACCGGAGGCGTTCATTCATGGTGGTTGCTCCAGTGCGGGTCGTTCCTGGATGCAGGTTGTACCCGCAGAAGTGCCTTGTCACCCCCTGTCCCGTTCACTGACTGTTGTCGCAGCCACATGACCTCTGCTCGGTAAATACGTGTATGAAGTGCGTGTTTATCTGCGCTGCAACCAAACCCCTCTGGAGGGAGAGCGATTGCCCCCTGCAAGGGTAGGGTGTTTGATATGTACTCTCGCTGGGATCGGGCGGTCGACCGTCCCTCGCCCCCCTAAATGGGCCACTTCCCTTCAGTGCTTGTGTAAACTGGAAGCGTAGCAAAGAGCTATTTATAGCCAGGCTGCTGCAGTTAGGGGAGGGCCCTGGGTCACAGGGGAGGTCACATCCAAGGGAGTCTCCCCGCAGTACACGCCATCGGCAGCCGCCGCCTGTCTTCCTTGCATGCCGCCTTTTCGTGCCCTGTAAACGCTGCAGATGTACCGCCCCACCAATATGCGGGTGGGGTGCACTGGGTCTCTTCGTTCCCAGACTGTACCTTGACCAGTGACATTCTAGGGCCTGGCATATCGTGGTAGCTCCTCCAGCTCAGGGCGTGCTCCCCTGGTATGCCATTAATGCTCATCTCTAGCCAAAGCTATAAACAGGAGTAGACCTCTGCGCTGTGTGTGTGGCTCTGTGTGTGTGTGGCTCTGTGTGTGTGTGGCTCTGTGTGTGAGGCTCTGTGTGTGAGGCTATGTGTGTGTGTGAGGCTCTGTGTGTGTGGCTCTGTGTGTGTGTGGCTCTGTGTGTGTGGCTCCGTGTGTGTGTGTGTGGCTCTGTGTGTGTGTGTTGTTCTGTGTGTGTGTGGGGGGGCTCTGTGTGTGTGTGTGTGTGTGGGGGGCTCTCTGTGTGTGGGGGGGCTGTGTGTGTGTGGGGGGGGGCTCTGTGTGTGTGTGTGTGTGGGGGGGCTCTGTGTGTGTGTGTGGGGGGGGCTCTCTGTGTGTGTGGCTCTCTGTGGGTGGGTGCAAATGCAATAGGTCTCGCGTTTGCGAGAGATTAAGCTATTGACATTGTAAATGACAATGCCATTTATTTATCTGTTTTCAAAACCAACACATAAATAAAAAAAATTGTCATTTACAGTGCCAATAGCTCTTACTTTGGCAAAGGCGAGACCGTTGCATTGTAAATGCTTGTTTTTGTTGGGCACGAGGAGATGAAGTGACTTTCCCAGAATCACAGGATGTTGCGCGTCCTTGCTGAAACTTGAACCCAGTTCCCCAGATTTGAGGTCGACCGCCCTAGCCATTTGGCCACATCCTCTGACGCCTTTTCTCCCTTTTTAAGTTTCAGGACTCCCTGATTGGGTATGTATTGTGCTATACATTTTTCTTTCTTTCATTTAGTCCTTGAAAAATGAACTGTCGGTTAAATATGTGAGGCGCTGATGTAGATTTTTAAACATTCTATTGGCATTTGGAAATGTCTCAATTTTTTATTAAAGGAATGTCAGGAATTTTTATCAAGTTGTCAGTGTTCTATTATTGACAGGATTCCAAGAGAATATTCTTGTGACACTAATATATCCTTTAAGTGTAGGTTTAAAAAACATCTTTAGAAAACTAGTAGCAGTAGCTTACTCATGAAAAACAGCTATAACCCTTCACAATTGACTTACTGTATTGGCAATTGTTACCTACATGCAGGATCCTGTCAAAGGAAGAGAAGTGTTATTTAACAGTGTGAAATAACAGTAAGGGAGTAGGGGAGAGGATGTAGCCTTATGGCTAGAGCGGTAGACTTCAAAGCTGAGGAACCATGATCAAATCTTGGCAACAACGCTCAACATCCTGTGATTCTGGGCGAATCACTTAACCCCCCCTGCCCAACGAAAATGAATGTGTCTGTAACACAACTGGTGCTCATGTAAAGTGCTCTGATCCCTGGTATCTTCAGGTCTAGTTTGTACTATATGAAACTCTAAATAAAAATAAACAGAGTAATACAAAAAATCAATCTTTTTTAAAGACAGGAATCTCTATGAGGATGACAAAACGTTGCTTTACATGAAAATTGTTTACATTTTAAACAAAGTACCTGATCAAAACAATCAATAAAATAAGAGTTTTATAGCACGGCTTATCACCTGTGAGGGTATACAGCCTCTGAGGATTCTTGTTGCGCAGACTCAGTTGAACAGCCAGGTCTTGAGTAATTTCCTGACTTCCAGCAGAGAGGGTGAGGTCTGAAGGTGAAAATATCAACAAGAGAGAGAGGGCAAGGATAGGCACTCCTATACCCCAATCAATCTATCATAAACAACTAAGGAGTGACTCCGTGAAAAGGATAAAGAAAGAAAACATTTTTTTTGGTTTAATTTTGTTTGATAATGGCCCCGAAAAAACAAAGGTGAGTCCAATAAAGGAAATAACCACTAGGGGCAACCTATGCCCCTGTGTGTTTGTAAAAAAGAGAAAGACAAGTCTTTCTCTTTGTAAAAGGACCCTCACTCACCACTAGTTGGTGACATGCTTCATCATTGGGTCCCCGCTGGGGTGGCCGAGTGCCTCCCCAGCGTGCTACAACGCCTGAGTTACAGCGGAGCAGGATGGTGTTGAGTGCGACAGTGCTCTAACTGAAATGTGAATATAATTGTGAGTGCAAAGTTAAAAAATACTAGGTTGAAACCTATACAAAAACTTTTAATAAAGGTCAACTCGTATTGGATTAAAAACAGTGTGAGCGGACAGTCTAGGTTCTATATTAGGAAACCTGTGTCCTTAATTAAAATAGATGGTCAACATGTTTCTGCTGCTAGATATGCAATTTCGCTCAGCATTCGTCAGAACCTAAATACGATAAGAAGATGGTCCTCCGGTGGTGTGCGACAACCCTGAGTGTAGGTGCCGAGCAGGGAGTCGCGTGTGTCTAAAACTGACACCGCGTGAATGTTTCCCGCGTCGTCAGAACCCAAGGAGAAAGTATTTTCCTCTCGCTATGTTTTTTGCTCCTGTGAATCTCAGTGAGCTGCCACGGGCAACAACCGTGAGTTATACCTTTTTTCACATTAAGAGCCTCACGGGAAGGTGCGCCTTAGCGCGCGCACACCACCGGAGGACCATCTTCTTATCGTATTTAGGCCCTGACGAATGCTGAGCGAAATTGCATATCTAGCAGCAGAAACATGTTGACCATCTATTTTAATTCAGGACACAGGTTTCCTAATATAGAACCTAGACTGTCCGCTCACACTGTTTTTAATCCAATACGGGTTGACCTTTATTAAAAGTTTTTGTATAGGTTTCAGCCTAGTATTTTTTACCTTTGCACTCACAGTTATATTCACATTTCAGTTAGAGCACTGTCGCACTCAACACCATCCTGCTCCGCTGTAACTCAGGCGTTGTAGCACGCTGGGGAGGCACTCGGCCACCCCAGCGGCGACCCAATGATGAAGCATGTCACCAACTAGTGGTGAGTGAGGGTCCTTTTACAAAGAGAAAGACTTGTCTTTCTCTTTTTTACAAACACACAGGGGCATAGGTTGCCTCTAGTGGATGTTTCCTTTATTGGACTCACCTTTGTTTTTTGGGGGGCATTATCAAACAAAATAAAACTAAAAAAGTTTTTTCTTTCTTTATCCTTTTCACGGAGTCATTCCTTAGTTGTTTATGAGAGAGGTCTGAAGGTGACCAGGGAAGTCGTTCCAGGGCCTGGCTGCCAGGTAAGAGAAGGAACGACCTCGGCTGTAGATTAGACGTATGTAAGGGGTGTGAGCGAGGTGCAAGGAGGCAGAGTGCAGGTGTCTGGAGAGTCGGTAGAAGTTCAATCGGTGGTTGATGTAAGCTGCTTCTTGGTTGTGCATGGCCTTGTATGTGTGGATCAGCATCTCGACGTGGCATCTCTTGTGAAAGGGGAGCCAGTGGAGTTTCCTGAGGTGGGGGTAATGTGGGGCCACTTGGGGAGGTGGAAATGAGCTGGCCACAGAATTCTGCATGACTTGCAGTCTCTTCATGAGGTGAAAGGTGATTATTGCATTGAGTGCATTGCCATAGTCCAGCCTGCTGGTGACTAGTGCTTGGGTGACGGTTTGTCTGGTGTTGACCAGGACCCCTTTGAAGATCTTGTGGAGCATGCAAAGAGTGAGGAGGTAGGCGGAGGAGACGGTGTTGATTTGTTTTTTCATGTTGAGTTTGCTGTCCAGGATGATGCCATGGTTGTGGGCATGTTCTGTAGACATGGGTGAGGGTCCTAGTTCAGCTGGCAATCAGGAGTTGTTCCACGGGGAGGTGTTGGCCCTGAGGATCAGCACTTCCGTTTTATCTGTGCTGAGTTTCAGGCAGTTGTCTTTAATTGAGTGGGTGATGGCCGCAAGTGCACCTGCGGAAGTTGGCTTTCGTAGTGGAGGTCTCTTCAGCCAGCGATAGGATGAGCTGCATGTCGTGGCATAGAAAATTGAGTTTAGTCCATGGGTTCTGATGATGTTGTCCAGGGGGATCATGTAGGTGTTTAACAGGGTGGGGCTGAGGGATGAGCCTTGAGGGATGCTGCAGATGATTCTCTTGAGTTCGGAGGTGAAGGGAGGAAGGCAGATTGTCTGTGTTCTTCCAGTGAGGAAGGAGGCGATCCATCAGAGGCTGTCTCCTTGAATTCCGGTGTGGTGGAGCTTATTGATAAGGGTGTGGTGGGGTACAGTGTTGAATACTGCTGAGAGGTCGAGGAGGATCAGGGCTGCTGTTTCTCTTCAGCCAAAAGGGCTCTGATGTCATCGTCACGGAAATGAGGGTGGTTTCTGTGCTGTGGTTGGTGCAGAATGCCAACTGGGAGATCTCCAGACAATTGCTGTTCTCCAGGTGCACTGTGAGTTAGCGGCTGTTGACTTTTTTGAGGACCTTGGCGGGAAAGGGGAGCAGGGAGATGGGACAGAAATTCTTGTGTTCCCTGGGGTCAGCGGATAGTATCTTGAGGAGGGGTTTGACCTCCACATGTTTCCATTCATTGGGGAAGGTGGCCATGGTTATAGATGCGTTGAAGATGATTGTGAGTTTGTTACTGATCGACTTGATTCCCAGGTTGAAAATGTGGTGGGATGGGGTTCGTAGGTGCTCCTTAGTAGACGGAGTTGATGATGGCAGTGGTGTCTTAAGTGGTGAGCTGGTGCCAGGTGGTTAGCAGGTAGTCAGGGCTTGCATCTGTGGGAGCCATGAGGCTGAGGATCTTGGTGGTGGTGGGTTGGGGCGCGAAGTGTTTGTAGATGTCAGAGATCTTGTCATAGAAGAAGTCTGCCAAGGTGTCTGCCAAGGTGTCGTGATACCTCCTCCCGGGAGGAGGTGATAATGTTTTCTGAGCCTGAGGGGTTGGAGAACTGTCTGACGATGTTGAATTGTTCTTTTCTGCGGTTGGAACAGACCTCCATGTAGTTGAAAAGGGCTCCCCTTTTCGTCCTTGTCAGGGGTTTGTGGTATTGGTTGAGTGAAGTTTTGAAGGGGTTTGGTCTGTGGTGTCCTTGCTGGTATGCCACCTTCTTTCAAGTTGTTTGCACTTGCGTTTTGTGGCTCTTTGTTCCGTGGTGTACCAGCTGGCTTGTTTAGAGGGTCTCTTGGGTTTAGCGGGCTTGATTGGGGTGACTCTGTCGACACAGTTGGTAATGCAGGAGTAGAGGTTCTTGACAGCCTGTTCTAGGTTGCTTGAGGTGTCCAGTTGGGAAGAGTTGAGAGCGTCATTCCAAAGGCTCTCTGATATTTTGCTTCAGCTTCAGTGAGAGGTGCTGGGTAGTAAGGCGGTTGTGCCAGGGGAACCTGTGATGGTGAAGTGGATGATGCTGTGGTCTGTCCACGTGAGTTCGGTGACGTGGCTGTACTTTGTCACTGACCGTGAACATGAGGTTGAGTGTGTGTCCAGCTGCAACGATGTGCATGGGGTTGGTGACTAGTTGTGTGAGGCCAATGGTGTTTATGCTTTTGAGGAGGTTCACACCATGTAGGGTTGTCGAGGTGGAAGTTGAGGTATTCAAGGAAGATAAAGTGCTTGGAGTCATGGTGAGCGGGCGATTACATCAGGAATGGTGTCACAGAAGCTAAGGTGAGGTCCTGCAGGTCTGTAGACAAGGGTGCCTCTGACAGTGGTTTTGCCGTTGGTGAGGAGTTGAAAGTTGGGATGTCCCATGACCGGGGTGTTGGCGTCTGTCATGGTGGTGCAGTGGATGGTTTCCTTGTGGATGATGGTGATTCTATCACTGTGTTTGTTGACTTGTCTCTGTGTATTATCTTTTAGCTGTTCGGCATTGCTGAGGCAATATCCGGTGCAGATGCAGGGTTGAGCCAGGTCTCAGTGAGGAAGATGACGTTGGGGTGAGGGAGGTGATGGTGTCCCAGATCTCAGTGGCTTGCTTGCAGAGAGAGTGTGCGTTGAGCAGAAGGCAGTGATGATGTTCTGGGGTGTTTGTGGTTGGCGTGATACCGGTTGCAGTACATGCAGGTGTTCCGGTGTTGCAGTCGAAGAAGCAGTGCCAACAGATGAAGGGTCCTACTGTTGCTCATGGCATGGTGTGGCAGTATCTGATGTTGCACATTTCAAGGTCCAGTGCTCGGTGAAGATGTAAAATTGGGTGGTGGGAGAGCCAGGGTTCCTAGGGCTGAGCCTGATCCAGGTGTGAATGTGTGCAGATGGACTTGCCTTTGACACGCCGGTGGCGTGCAGGCTGCGCGCATCTGGTGCATGGCCGTCCTAGTGCCTCCAAAAGTAGGTCCTGGGAAGAGCGCTGGAAAGTGGTGGGCGTGGCTTACTGAAGGCAGGAAGATGAAGGCAAAGGGCAGGGAGAAAGGCGGCAAAACAGAGCAGCTATGCAACAAGAAACAATTTGGTAATACTAGCACAGACAATAATGGCTAATCAACAAGAAACAACAAGGTAATACTAGCACAGACAATAATGGATATGCAACAAAAAACATTAAAGTAATACTGACAAAAAGCATTGAGAAACAAAATGGCTAGGAGTGAGTGGCAAGCAGCATAGTCACCTCAGAGCCACAAGATAACCCCCCGCCCCCGCACATTCCCCAAACGCGCAAAATAATACACAGACATAGTATTAGTTTGGGAAAAATTTGCTGCAGGTTTTATTACATACAACATATGTAATGATGGTGGGTAACATTACGGGCGATCCTGGGCAGGCTGCATTCTCGCCACCTGCCCGCCTGTTGAGCCAAACAGCACAGTGGCGAACCACCCAACTGCTGTACAAATAAAATATAACTACTGACACGCCCCATGCGGGGCGTGACTAGGCAAACCCCCGGTTGCACAGGCCCACAACCGCCCGAAGGACTACTGGGGCGCCGACACGAATTCCTGCACCTCCCCTGAGGTTACAGGTTAGGCTCTGGCACCCCTATGTGCCCGCTGAAGTACATCGTTCGTTTGCACCTCTCTTCTTCCGGATCGCCCAGTAATTCCGCTTAACTCCTCCTGCAACGATAAAGAACACATTAAAAACCTCCACAAATCCCCACATCCAGGCACTCTGGGTTAGAGGAAAGGGAGGGGAAAAAGAGTGTCCTGACTGTTCGCGACGGCGTCCGGGCGGCAAAGAGGCCCTCCAAAGAGGTGCAGGGACCTAAGTACCCTGGGAGGCCCCTCCCCGCTGCCCCGGACGTGCATCTCCATCAGCCACCTCCTCCAACCAGTAAGGAGGAGACTGAACATCCTGTTTGGGGGGCGGGACAGCCCTCAGTGACTAGTGGCCCGCCCTCTCAATGGCCACTGCGTGGCCTCGGGCAAGCGCATAGTCACCTCAGGGCCACAAGATAACCCCCCGCCCCCGCACATTCACCAAACGCGCAAAATAATACACAGACATAGTATTAGTTTGGGAAAAATTTGCTGCAGGTTTTATTACATACAACATATGTAATGATGGTGGGTAACATTACGGGCGATCCTGGGCAGGCTGCATTCTCGCCACCTGCCCGCCTGTTGAGCCAAACAGCACAGTGGCGAACCACCCAACTGCTGTACAAATAAAATATAACTACTGACACGCCCCATGCGGGGCGTGACTAGGCAAACCCCCGGTTGCACAGGCCCACAACCGCCCGAAGGACTACTGGGGCGCCGACACGAATTCCTGCACCTCCCCTGAGGTTACAGGTTAGGCTCTGGCACCCCTATGTGCCCGCTGAAGTACATCGTTCGTTTGCACCTCTCTTCTTCCGGATCGCCCAGTAATTCCGCCACAGCCTGTGCGGTGGTACCCGCTGCCGCACAGGCCCCCCCACCACTGCTACTCCTTTCTTCCTGCAACCTACGCACATAACGGCTTCCTTCAGATAGAGGAGGAACAGGGCAAGCCCATAAGCATGATGGCACCCTCAGCCGCAAAGGAACCCCGACCTAACCTAGCTCCGCAGAGCCTCTCGTCAGTCCAATGAACAAGACCCAACTACCAGGTGAAAGACAACGTGAAGAGGAGGGGCCCCTACACCGCAGGTGCTTCGAAACGAATAGGCGTTCCAGCACATGCCCAGCAACTCCACCACACCCTTTCACAACACACGTCAGCAGGCTACACGACAAGTTACAACACCTGCTGTACGCCGTTCTCCGCATAACATGGAGAAAGGGCGCTTACAAAGATGCTTGTGCAGCTATACTTGAACGAGCACCGGGGCATTGAAGGGATAAAACATATTATACTATATAACTTGGGCGACGACTTTGCATATGCCAATACCGGACAGAACAGGTATTAACAGCAGGCGACACCTGCCCTCTCGGGTTCAGTCTGCAAGCAGCATCAGGCCACGCTACCTGTACATAGCTAGTCTGTAAGTATGACTTAAGACCACCGCCCAGGGATTGCTGGGACAAAATACCAAGTGCCCCCGTAAGAACCAGACCTGCAACATGACACGCCCGCTGACACCACAAGCCCCCTGAAATTAGTCAGCAAATACCCCAGGGAACAAATCCCACTACAGCAATAGTGTAGACTAACCCAGGTTCTGGAGGTAATACCCCTGGAAGGAGCCCAAGAGATAAGGGGATCCCCCCTGCTGATATCGCTCCCTAAGCAACAATAGGAGAACCAGCGCATGACACTGACCCCCCCCACAGCTGCACACAAAGCAACAGCAGACTACACCCAGTATTGTATAACTTCTGCCGCAGTGCAGTTATAAAATTCAACTGTAATTGAGCTTATGTGAACGCTTGTGCAACTGCCTCAATCAAAGTACAGAGGGATATTTCAGTGCGTAATGCATAATTAGTATAACTTGCGGGTGGACTTATATTTTTATACAGGAGTGCGAAAGTAAACCGCTGGTGTCACATGCCCCCTAGTAGCCTGGAGGCTACCTAGACCATGCTAACAAGAATAGCTTGTCTACAAGTTGACTTACAACCTCCGCCATAAGGGATTAATATGCTGAACCCAGGTACTCCCAATATTGGCGATATCAAACCACAGGTCAACTTCTCCCCTTGGGAGGAGTCAAAGAATCTGAAGGTTACTGTCAAACATGGAATGAGTGCAACGCTACCGGCAGAGGACCCTACCAACTACTGTAAGGCAGCAGGAGCTCCCGATCTGATGGCTCAGCGGGTAGGCTGTCTTCCACGCGACCGGGCCTTGGAAGCACAGGCAGACAACAACGGAATATGGCAGAAAATGACCAATGTCATGTGACCTTATCTTCTCATGGTGACCTTATCTTCTCATGGTAGAGCTACAAAGTACCGTTCCCAGGGAAGTTCAGGGAAGGTAAGTACACGAACCAGACTAGCTATGCCTCAAGGGAAGGCCCCAGGAGGTCGATATGCGAAAGGGGAGGGGGATGTGGACCAAATAGCCTAGGGCTAGACCTAGACCAAGAATTAGCTACATATCCTAAATTCGGCACATCCGAGATGGACTACCCTACAGTCATACCTTGTCATGACAGTCAGTAAGATACGACCCAGAATTGTAGCCCCCTCCCAATTATGCGACACAGGAGTACGCGACTCGTGGGTCGGGTGAACGCCGCGCAGGACCCCGGATTCTACATATCACATGTTTAAGTACGC
This sequence comes from Lissotriton helveticus, assembly GCF_964261635.1. NCBI lineage: Eukaryota > Metazoa > Chordata > Amphibia > Caudata > Salamandridae > Lissotriton > Lissotriton helveticus. Next base: position 1,361,219,720 of record NC_136065.1, read on the forward strand.
CTCAACAGAAGAGGCCCCCAGGGGCAAATGCGCAAAGGTTTATTATGATCCTGTTAGCATAGGGCTAGGCCTAGCACTTGGTAGATACCTACCCTAGGCACAACAAAGACGGTATTCCCTACGGGCAACCATGACAGGGCAGACCGTCAGATACCCAAAGAGAACGCCCCTCCCAATAGTGCGCCACCGAAGTGATCACAGTAGCAAGCTGTAACATGTATGATATAAAGGTGCCAATACAATTATCCACACTGCCATATATGAGCCACAAAACGCGGCCCGGGGATCCCCCTCACCCACAGGACGTGTTAACCTATGGAGAGCCCGTTGAACGAATTCAAACAGACCCAAACATACCAAGAGCGTACCCTTGACTGAAAATTAACACCTATAGGCACATTGATGCCATACTGTCATGGACTCCGTACACTGGTCTGGCTGCCGCAGCATAATCTAGTTCTGAGATACATGTCAGATGGAAACCCGACATTGATACAATGGCCTTACGGGTGTATGCGGGCAAGACTCCATCCCCATACGTGTACACTGAGCGCGCCACGAAGCGCCTCTCCTGGCCCGTGCAAATTCCAACAGTCTGGTGTGCACCCATGACCCATGCTCGGTCTCTCCCCATGTGGCAGACAGGCGCTCCATCACATACGTGCCACGCACCACTACTATATACCAGCAAAAGTGTGCGTATTGACCACACTAAGCAGTAGCGTCTGCTTGGCTGGTGTGTCGCATACATCGTAGACTGGATACTCAGTCACATATACATACAGGTCCCCCATGCAACGCTGGCTTCCAGGTTGTCTAAGAAACACAAATCTCTACCGTGGGCACGCAGCTGCACGTGCTCATACGTTACCTCACACCGTCCGAGCTAGCTGCATGCCTAATGTAACACACCTCTAGCTTACTGCATGCCCAATGTATTACACCTTTTCCACAGAGGTCGCCATTCACACGTCCACATCGGCGGCCTAATGCCGAGCATACAGGCAGAAGGCCTGCAAAGCCGCACCACAACTTGCAGGTACTCGGACCCGTAATATACTGCATAAATCATCCCTACACATATGCAGACACCCAGGATAAACATGCTGCGCAGTGCACCACTTCTGTAGTGGGAAACATAGGCCGCGTCCAAACGCGTTGACATACCCGTTCAGCGTGACCCTGCAACCTAAACTTCAGGAACCCTCTAGCTTGTCCTTAGCTCAATGCCCTATGGGGTGCGGAATTTGTTATGTAAAATGAGCATGAGCAACAAGGCTCCCCGGTTGTGACTGTTTCTACTAATCACCAACTCGTGCTGCTTACACCAGATAGGACTTTAGGTTGACAGAATTTAATGAAAGTGATTTTCCAAGATATGCACCTTCGTACACTAGGCGCAGCACACAAACGCCATATGACAAATACAGGTCGAAAAGCAAAACAACTGGCATAGGGGATTGATGCATTGACGCGGGAAGGCTCCTGTTCTAAGAGCTTTAAAGTGTGTGATCACATGACCAGAATGCAGCCCTTTCCGCCCCTGTGTAACAGTTCTACAATGGCGAAACCTTGGTGCTCGAAGCACTGATGGCAGAAAGCAAGGAGCTGTGTCGGCCCTATGGGGATGTCAAGATTTCATATGTAGGCTTTACAGACACGTAGGCCACCTGCCTGAAGTACTCGGCCAGATAAGCTTTCTGGCCCTTTGAATGGAGCAGCCAGTGTCTTTGATGACAAAGAATACACCCGACTAGCTTAAATTTTCTTGCTGATGTACAGGCAGGAGATTCTCCCCATCGAGAGCACCAGGTAAAACACCCCCGAGGCATCCCCCCCCTCCCCCCCCCCCCCGCAAGGCTCTACACTTGTGGCTCATGCAGGAAGGCAGCAGACGGGGCCATGGCTGGAGAGCCACACATGGCTGCAGATGTGGAATTTTATTTATCCACTAATTATTCATTGTGGCCACAATGCAGCGCCGCTAAGGAATACGTGTTATTGCCAACAATGAACAACGTATTAGTCGTAAGAACATCACAGGCCATCGATGGCTTGCTGGGGACTAAAGGGGCTAACGGAATCACCTTGCCTGCTCACTTTACACTTTCGGTTGTTTATAACTGCATTAATGTAATCGATTTGGAACATGGTGTTTAGTAATGGAGCCGCCGAGCAGGCTTCAAGTTATGCAAAATCGTGCCGTCAATACATTACAAAAGACCCGCCCAGTACTCGTTGTTTGATAGGGTTTAGCTCGCAACATGAGATTACCGAACCCCCCTAGTACGCTTTCCAGGACGGACTAAACATGTTATGATGCGAACGATAATATTTCATATGTATCAGTTCTGTTCCTATTATGGAGCGCTCTGACGCCTTCGGTTAAGGAGGTCCGCGCTAAAATGCATAATAAATAATGTTATCCCTGTCGGGGCTGCGGCGTCGGCCCGGACCTGCGCCCTCAACCCCGCCGCGTGTTAACATTTCACATCCCTGCGCAGGGGATAAATGATGTGCCCAGAAACACAGGAGGTGGGCGCGACCTAGAACCTCGCACCCTGGTTTCTCGCACCAGCGTCGGCCGCTTTGCTGACGGCCCAACTCCTCTCTTGATATTACCATTAGTGCAACCTGCCCCGAAGGTATCGGAGCGCATTACTGAGCACCAAATTACATGATACATCCAGGCACGGAGAGTTTAAGTGATTTGGCCAGAAGCACTGGATATGGACACCACCATGGGACTCGAACCCCGGACTCCTGCACCCGGTCGGCAGCCCTTCCATTGGAAACACGCTCGGCTATCCTCGCAAATACGGCATACGTGCCGCAATTGGGCCGTCCATCTGCAGACCAGGTACATATGCCCGGAGTCCGAGCGACAAGCCCATCCAGCATGCGCCGTGCACAAGCGGCAAATTCAGGCCAGCGCAACCATTTCAGCGCGATGAGCAAAGGTGTTTAAACCTCCCGCCGCACTAGCGCTCCGCTGCTCAGTGACCCAAGCTGCGACCTAGTGCCTACCACCCGCTCGCGCTGGTGAGAGGAGGGTGTCTGTTACTCCATGTCCCCTCGGAGCACCGCACGGCATGTCGGTACCACTAATGAGGTCATGTTCCCCCTCGCGGGAAAAATCAGTCCCCGAGCGATTTGCCCAGTGGCTCGCGAATACAAGTAGCTGTGGGTACCGCCGTGGCCTGCAAGTACCCATTTTTGGATGTACACACTCCACCGCCTGCCGGGGGTGGGGAAAGGTGGCCCACAAAGTGAGGGCGGTCTGTGAGAGCAGGTAAACACTGCCCGCAATAACCGCTCCGGGCGGGCGCAGTCTACCATATCACATAAGGGGGTGATTCCTACGTTAGGAGCAAGGCAGCAGATAGATGTTAGACCGTTGAGCTATCCCCAGGATATCCTACGCAGCCCCACCACAAAGGCCCCAAAACCCACATGGGGGGGGGGGGGCGCCTACTGCCTTTGGCTAGTCCCGCCTACCGTGCTGTGATACGAGTCGTTAAATTAATTACGGAAGTTTCTGGGCCAAAGTTCCTAGAAGCTACATCGGAACTGCCCCCAATGCCCCGGACGCGACAGCCAGCTTAGTGCAGGGCAGGCGGTGCCAAACTGCGCTCACCCTTCACGGGCCATGGCTGTGCCTGGATCCGCCCCCGCGTGGAAATTGCAGCATCGTCTCTATGAAGCTGTGTAATACCAATGCTAGGAAAGACCGAGCATTGCTGAACGAGGCGAGTTACACACTCCCTGCTTTGGCGGCATGGATACCTCCGTCACATCGCCCCCGACCTAATCCCTCACCACTTGCCCCCCCCAGCGGGACCATCATCTGGCCACTCCAGAATAAACCTTCGGGACCGATACCACCCGAGCAAAGGCTGGTGGGTGAAACCAGGGGGGGGGGTAAAAGGGTGGGGGGGTATTTCCGTCCATGACGCTTCGAACCCGATATATGGTGGGATAGCGCGCACGAGGCTTCTAGCGGTGTGCTTTAGTGTGCCTCGAGCCTGCTAAACCCCATCGACAGCGCCAGACTCAGCATGCTACCCCAACAACGGGGAGCGGGCACCAGGGGAATAGAACTGCTGCAATTTGGGAAACCTCTGACCTGCCTGCCACCAGCCTCAGCGGGCCGCCCGGCCCAGCTGCAACCCCCATAAGGGGGGGAGCGGGCACGAAGGGGGCTCTGAAATGGGCTGCGAGCAAAGATGATGCAGCGAGGCAGGCGCAAGACGACCGAGGCCGGACAGCAGTCGGGAAGGCAAAAGAGTGTCCCGTTGCACCACATGCGCGTTCATAGCGACAAAGGTGGTGTGGGGGGAGAGGGGGGTGGGTGGCTTGCGAGGGCACTCCGCTGCCAAAGTTTAACGTGCCCCTGGACCCCACCACCCAAAGGTTTCCCCCCCTCCCACCGCGACGAAGACACAAGACGGGACAACGATCCGGGTAGCCCGGCCTGGGGACACTCCATCGTCACGGCCGCAAAAGCCGTAGCGAGGCCGACAAATTACAGGCCGGCCCGCTAAACCCCACCCGCATCAAAAGGGGGGGGTGGCGGGGCAGGAAACTGAGGCCACATCGGGGGAAACGAACACTCCGATACCAGGGCGAGGGGGGGGGGCCTCCCGTAGTGGAACGTGCACCCGGACCACTCCACCCGCAGATTGGCCCCCCCCATCACACGGGATAGGGCGGACTCGGGCAGAGCATGGAACAGTGCGTCCCGAAAGCCGCGGCGGGTCCGACAAATTAAAGGCCGGCCCGCTACACGGAGACCACCGGGGAAACAGTCGAATCCCCCCCCCCACAGCAGCCCACGCGTCATGGGCCGCCTCGCCAGGCTCGCAACGAAAGGACGGAGCAGGCGGAGGGGAAGGGGGGGGGGGGGGGTTCGGATAGGCCGGTCCGCAGACAAAGACCACCGGGGAACAGGACGTCCCCCCCCACAGCAGCCCACACGTAGTGGGCCGCCTCGCCAGGCTCACAACTCGGGTGAGGGAGCAGGCGGAGGAGAAGGGGGGGGAGAATCGGCCGGGCATGGCCTCGCTCACCTCTGAGAGTGTCCCAAGAAAAAGAGTGTCCTGACTGTTCGCGACGGCGTCCGGGCGGCAAAGAGGCCCTCCAAAGAGGTGCAGGGACCTAAGTACCCTGGGAGGCCCCTCCCCGCTGCCCCGGACGTGCATCTCCATCAGCCACCTCCTCCAACCAGTAAGGAGGAGACTGAACATCCTGTTTGGGGGGCGGGACAGCCCTCAGTGACTAGTGGCCCGCCCTCTCAATGGCCACTGCGTGGCCTCGGGCAAGCGCAGTTCAGGGGATCTGGCACAGGGACCTGATCAATGGGGCCGCGCTGAGGCCTCCATATGTACTTCATGGGAGGAGGGAGGGGCGTTGAAAGGCGGTAGGTGAGGCTTAGTGGAGGCAGGAAGTAGAAGGGAAAGGGTGGCAAGAAAAGCGGCAAAAATGAGCAGCTGTGCAACAAGAAAGAATACGGTAATACCAGCACAGAAAATAACGGCTATGCAACAAGAAACAACACAGTAATACTAGCACAGAGAATAATGGCTATGCAACAAGAAATAATATGGTAATACTGATACACAGTAAAGAGAAACAAAACAGCTGGGAGTGAGTGGCAAGCAGCAGCAAAGGGGAGCTTGCACAGGGATCTGCTCAAAGGGGCTGCGGTGTGGTCTCCATAGGTAGGTCCTGGGAGGAGGGAGGGGAACTGGGAGGCAGTGGGCGGGGCTTACTGGATGTGGGAAGCGGGCAGGGAACAGTAGTGAGAAAGGCAGCAAAAAGGAGTGGCTATGCCACAAGAAACAATACGGTAATACTAGCATAGAAAATAATGGCTATACAATAAGAAACAATATAGTAATATTAGCACAGAAAATAATGGCTACTTGATGAAGGGACAGTATGAGCTTTGAAATACATATACGATCAGAGGATAAAGGACCAAGAGTAAAGTTCTCTATCAAATTCATTATTTGGTGTAGGACTCAGAGACTCCATTACAAATAGCCCAATAATTCCGATGTGTGCCGGTAACACTAGTAACCGGGCCCATCAGAATTATGGGTTGAAAGCAGCTGAAATCACAGTGTGAAACACGGGGATAAATATGCGGGAATCGGTCTGCAAATACTAATTTGTGCATGCTATTCCACAAAATCTCATAATCCCCATTATTCCTCCATACCCGGTACTAGTAATTCCGGAGCAAAGAAATAACAGAAAATTCCGGTTGTATTGGTGACCAAGATTCAACTTGCTTTGTCGACAAAGTCAGAAACCGAAAATGTTGAGAAATTTCATCATTATCAAAGTAGAGAAATTGCATCATCAGTCATGCCATAGAATAGCTACAATATAGAAATCACAATGCCAATTCCTGGGGCATCGCACAAGTGGTCCTTGGGGGCGAGCAGCTTGAAAGGCAGTACAATATAACTTGGAATCTAGCTGTCAAGAATAATTTGATGAAGCTCAATGTGGTCCCAAGGATCACAGCATGGTTGTGCCTTGCAGTAAGGATGCTGTAGGCAATTGTGCTGTAGACTGAGCATAGATGGAGAAAAATAAGTGTCCCAATGGTGCTGACATCCAAATGATGAATTAGACTGCCCTGATGTTGTGCTATCACAGGTTCTAAGGCCAACGGAAGAGTGCTTTTCACACCAAGTTGCAGTTGTTAGGAGAGCATGTCCTGGCGAGACTCACGGAGCCCCCAGGGAACGGAGATTCAGACTGCTGAGTGGGGGGTGCCTGGGCCCGCTGCCTCTTTAAAATGATCTGCCCTGTCTGCTGACTCAGCTGGGTCACTGGATGCAGGTCGGGGGGTGGAGCCGCGACTGGAGGACGGTTCCCGGCGGTTGTATTGGTATCCCTCGCAGTCTGCACTGGAATTGAGCTGCAGATGCTGCAGATTAAAGAGGTAGGAGGGCAGGGGAATCTTTTGCCAGAGGGCGACTGAAGCCATTTCTTGCAGGTGGCCCTGGGGACAAACCATATGAGCCTGGCCGTGTGGGGCTGAGAACATTTAAATAAGCCTCAGGGGCAGAGATTCCGCAAGGCGAGGCCCACCCACACTCCACAGGGGCCTACACAAATGATGCTGTCATTGTGGGACCAGTCCTTCCCCATAAACCGCCGTGAAGCCTGTGGCCCTGTTGGGCTGATTGACAGTTTGATCCGTGCCCGGGAGTGGTGGTGGGGGCCAACACCAGTGGACCGGGGTTGTGTTGGTAACTTTGTAAATATGCTGTTGGCACGGGCCCTTGTTCGACTCTATTGATGTTCTAGAGTCTTGGGTCCGTGCCGTGTTGTTCGTGGGGCAGTTGGAGGCTGGTCTTCAGTGTAATCGGATGCCTACTGGTGGTGCTGTTTATCCTGCAATAAATCCTGCTTCTTACATCATTTGGAGTACGACTCTACTTAACAAGTTTGGCGACGAGGATGGGATTCATTGTGCATGATACGCTAAAACACAGCAGCCGGCGAGGAAAGCCCCAACGGCATTCTCTTAAATTGGAAACACCCGAAAGGTCTAACAAATGCAGTGTATTACTTACAACCTTCATCTAAAACAATTTGGTGGGACGCTGAAGATAAATCAATACAAGAAAAAACTTTGGCTTTATCTACCAAAGCCAACATTTCTGTATTGCAAGGTAGGGGAAATTGATCGATTACAATATTGTTAAGGTGGCGCAGATCAATACATAATCTGATATTACTGTTAGATCGTCTGCCGACGACAATGGGAGACACCCATTCAGAGGATTCAATTCTTTCTACAATGTCATTCTCCACCAATTTATTAAGTTCTTTTGTACCTCATCTCTTACTGTGATAGGAATATTTCTTGCTTTATAAATCTTGGGACAAGCGTTGTCTTTCAAGACAATTTTGTGTTTGAAATTAATTAACTCCCCAATACTATCTTTAAATACTTCGGGGAACTTATTCAGCATGGTGCTACTACATTGATTAGGTTCTCCAACAAACATAGCAGGTTCTGGACTATTAGGATTTAGAATGATGTCGAGCTTTCCTTGTTCAAACCATCCTAAAACAGAAGGTCCATGTATGGATACGTACAATTTGGCAATACACTCACGGTCCTTAAATTTAAAAACGAGTACTGTAAAACCAAGAATATCAAGTTTCTCACCTGAATACCCTTGAGGATTAATGTCACCAGGATACAAAATAGAACCAAGCGTGTCAATAAATTTTGCTCTAATTTATTATGGAGTAAGGAGAACCAGAATCAGCGTAAATTTGTATCTCCACTCCACCAATCATCATGTCACATATGGGTTTCTTTTTGATAGCATTATTATCGATGTTCAAAATGATAGAAGGACCAGCCCTAATATTTAACATGTAAGACCTTTCAAATTCATTATCTTTAATGTCATTGTTGCTCTCACCAGACTCACCTTCATCAACACACTTTACTTTCTTATTATTACGTTTTCTACACGCCTTAGCTACATGTCCTATGACACCACAGACCGAACACCTTTGTTTAATAGCAGGACAACCTTTGAAATTAGCCAAATGTGAACTATTATCACACCTATAGCACCTGAACTTGTTACGGTCACTAGTATATTCCTTTGTAGTTGCATTCTTTTTGTAATGAGTCTTAGGTTTAGTATTTTCAACTTTAGCTAATACACTGCTAGATTTGCTGTTCTCATCAGCTTTAACCTCTTTAGCACTTCTGCAGGACATTTCCGCTTTTCTAACAATGGCTAGGATATCTTCCAACTTTGAATCACCATTCACCCACAATCTGTCTTGAATAGAAGTGTATTTTACGTGCGTAACGACCTGATCCCTGATCAAATCTTCTTGCAACACCCCAAATTGGCAATCCAGACAGAGTGCCCTCAAAGCGGACACGTAGTTATCCACTGACTCATCTGCGTTTTGTTTTCTTTGGAAAAATTTATATCGGAGGATGCCAATGCATACTTTGGGAGAAAAGTAACAATGAAAGTAATTAATAGCAGCAGAAAACACATTCTGGTCACTGCCACCGCCAACTTTAGTCATTTGATTGTAGGCTTTGAGACCTTCAAGCCCAATAGAATGTAAGAAAATTCCTTTCTTTTCAGCTGCAGACATTTTACCTTTTGCATCCAAAGTCTCAATGTAGTTGAGAAAATATGCCTTCCATTCTGGCCATTGCAAGCAAGGAGTGCCACCCGCAGTCTATAAATTATAGTTCTGTGTGGTAGACATATTGAAGAAAATAAACTAAAGAAAAGAATATACTTATGTCTTTTCTTTTTCCTTAAACTGCAAAACGCCTTTAATAAATACATCAAACAAAGTAGGTTCGCTCATTTTTTTTAAACTCACCTAACTGTTGCTTGCTGGTCCCCCTGCTCCCCGGTCCACCGCGGCTTGCCAGTGCCGATTGTGTGGAGGGACAGGTCGGGCGCCATCTTGGGAGTCCCGGACCCCTACTGGAACGGAGTTAGCGCTCCAGCTCGGGGAGGGGCTTGTGCATTAAACAGGATCAGTTCTGGCAGTTCTGGGTGTTTGAGCGAGGTGGTGGCAGCGCCTTGCGATAGCGCTTGGAAAATTGAGGCGAGCAGACTGCGAGTGAATCTCTTCTGCCCTCCTTGTCTGCACAGTACTAGCGCAGCAGGCGCTTTTAACTATTTTTAATCCTTTTTAAAAAACGAGTTCGTTTTCACTTACTCAATTGAATTGCTAATTGTGTAGTGTTGCCATAACGTGTGTGCTTTTTAAACTCACCTAACTGTTGCTTGCTGGTCCCCCTGCTCCCCGGTCCACCGCGGCTTGCCAGTGCCGATTGTGTGGAGGGACAGGTCGGGCGCCATCTTGGGAGTCCCGGACCCCTACTGGAACGGAGTTAGCGCTCCAGCTCGGGGAGGGGCTTGTGCATTAAATGGGGATGTCTCCTAGGACGCGCAGCGGCTGCGCGCAGCGGGCGCGCCGTCTGCGCGCCGAAGGAGCGCCAAAGGAGGGCCCGTCTGTGCCCGTCCGTGCCTCGGACGGGCCCAGGGCCGGCCCCTCTGCTCAGCGATCCTTGGGGATGGCCACATCAGAGATACGCAGGTACTCACGCCATGACCTCTTGAGACTTGCTCCCCCAGACAATAGTATGCTTTGCACACGTGCGGATTTGAACTGTGATATGCTCAAATGCCCCACCTGTGATTTTTTGCCCCAACCACTCCCCCCCCCCGCTCTGTTAGCATCGCCTCGGTTGCTTACATCCGGGCGGGACTGATCAACGCTAGATCTGCGGTTAGGCATGCCGCTGAGATCTTTGATCTACTGGTGGACGGCCAGCTGGAGGTGCTGTTCCTCACGGAGACATGGATGACCAGCACCTCCGCACCTAGCGTAGAACTCGCTGTCCCCAGGGGATTTAAGATCGTCAGAGTGGACCGACCCTTGGGCAGAGGGGGCGGATTAGCGATTGTTTTTAAGGAAGAGTGGAACTTTGCTTCTGAGCCTCCGATTGCGGATGTAGGGGGTGAAGTACTCCACTTTTCTATTAAAACATCTCCTCATTTTACCTTGGGAGGTTCTCTGATTTACAGACCCCCGGGTCAGGCTACCCACTTTTTGGACTCCCTAGAAGAATATTTGGTCCCGAGGGCCCTAGGTTTTCCTAGGTTTCTATTGGTTGGGGACCTAAATATTCACATGGATGTTCCTGACTCCCCTGAAGCCCACAGGCTTGGTGAAATTCTGGAGCTTGCTCAGCTCAAGCAATGGGTGACTGCCCCGACGCATACGGGTGGCCATCTGCTTGATCTGGTATGCTCCAATTTTCCCATCCAGGCCGTAGCTATTGAAAAAACGACCTGGTCTGACCATGATTTGATCAGATTTAAATGGGAGATTGCGGAGCGCTGTCCACCGTCATCTATATGTCAACCCCAAAAGATCAATCTGCCAGCGTTTAGACAGGCATTGGTTAAAACTCGCCCAAATTCCAAGCTGCCTCTGGCCGATGCGGTGTGCGAATTTAATGAGTGGGTACAGCAGGCGGCTACCGCCTCCACTAAGCAGACCACGCTGACCAGATCCAGACGTTTTCCCTCCCAACCTTGGTTTTCTCCTGAATTGAGGGAACTAAAACTGGGGTGTAAAAAGCATGAACGTGAGTGGAGACGTGGTTACAGCCCTGAGGCTAAATCCACGCTACGGCTTGCCCAAAAAAATTACTATACAGCTATCAAGACTGCTAAGGGGAATTACTATGCTGGGCGTATTGCCTTGGCGGACAATAACAGCAGAGAGATCTTTGCCATTGTTAAAAGCTTTGTGGCACCTGTCGCTGAGGCAGTCTCCCACCCATCCTCGATGCAATGGTGCGAGGAGCTGTCTTCCTTTTTTGTTACCAAAATAACAAGGATCCAACAAGACCTACTAGCAGCTCTCCCCGCCGATGGCCTAATAGCTGATTTGTGTCCCTCCCTATGCCCTAGTCCTGAACAGCAGCTCACGAACTTTGAGCACACTTTGGAGGATGTTACTCTTCCTCTACTCCAGTCCCTGAAATCTGGCTCTCCAGCCGATCCATGCCCGGCCCGGGTGCTTTCGGAGGTAGCAGATATAGTCTGCACTGAAATTACGCAGATAGTGAACCTCTCTCTGGCTACGGGCGAGGTTCCTCCTGTCTGGAAGCAGGCTAAGCTTCTGCCGCTCCTGAAGAAACCCGGACTGGACTGGGCGGCCCCTGGGAATTATCGACCCATTTCCCTTTTGCCGGCTCTGACGAAAATTTGTGAAAAGGTGGCATTTCGACAATTAGAGAGCTTTGTCGAAACTTCCAATGCCCTCCATCCTGCCCAATCGGGCTTTAGGGCGACTTACAGCACCGAGACGGCCCTGCTGGAGATGAGCGAGGCCATCCGGGACTGTTTAGACGGAGGTGGCAGAGCGGTCCTAATTCTATTGGACCTCTCTGCCGCGTTCGATACCGTCCCGCATGAGCTCCTCCTTGGCCGGCTGGCTGACATAGGCATTGGGGGGATTGTGTTAGACTGGCTGTCCTCCTTCCTTTCTGACAGGACCCAGCAGGTCTGGCTGCCTCCCCATGCCTCTGAGCCTAAACCGCTGCTTACAGGTGTCCCGCAGGGATCAACTCTTAGCCCCCTACTGTTCAATGTTTACATCACCCCCCTGGTCTATCTAGCGGAACAGTTCGGGGCTAAGATCATAGGGTATGCAGATGATACCCAACTGCTGTTCACCTGGCCAGATGATAGCCTTGATACATCTACGGTCCATTTGTGTTTGTCCTCTGTATTTCGCTGGCTGGCCAAGGCACAGTTGAAGTGCAATGAGGACAAATCCGAAGTGCTTTTTTATGGTTCCTTTCCCCCCTCGTTCAAGAGCTCCTTATGGCCTCCTGACATTCCCAGCCCGAAGGAGATGGGGAGACCTGCTAAAAATTTGGGCATCTGGTTTGCAGAGGATTTAAAATTTGAACATCACATTAAAAAACTTACTGGCACCTGCTTTTCTACTTTAAAAATGCTTCGCAAATTTTTTCCCCTGTTCCCAAATGAGGCCAGGGAGTCTGTTGCGCGGGCGCTCATACTGGCCAGGCTAGACTATGCAAACGCATTGTTCAGTGGCATCCCTGCTTACCTGGTAAAACGCCTACAAATTATCCAGAACGCGGCTGTCCGTCTACTATTTAACATCCCTAGATGGAAGAGCGTTCGCGCGGAGATGCGCTCACTCCACTGGCTCCCTGTTGCACAGCGCATCCTGTTTAAATCTCTGGTTCTGGCGTTTCGTGCTACCCATAGTCTCGGCCCCCAGTATCTGAGAAAAAGATTTATTAGCTATGCCCCTGCGCGTACCCTGAGATCCTCCACTCTGTTTAAACTGACCCTTCCCCGCTTCAAACGTGCCAGACTTGGCGGCCAGTCGATCTCGGTGGTGGTGGCTCGCGCCTGGAACGCTCTTCCTTTTCATCTGCGCTCCACACCTACAGTTGCTGCCTTTAAAAAACATTTGAAAACGCATCTGTTTAATAGTGTAAACTAAGATTCTTTCCCATGTTCTGTTATCTGCTTTTATTTTCCCCGCGCCAGGATACTCTCCAGTAACGGAGCGCGTTATAAAATGGTTTATACTATACTATACCATAAGTGACAAATATCCGCTCCACAGAAGAAGGAGAACCAAATAAGTAGATTTGTGTGTAATAGGCCGTGCAAAAATGCCCATGCGATGGTTGCTAAGTAATCTTGAAGCTTTGAATAAAATCAAGATGGCGGCACGTTGCGTATGTACAGAACGCCCGTAAACATAGAGAGGAACGTGGAGGCAGGAGAGTCAGTATTCGGTACGCGCTGGTAAGGACAGCGTAGAACACTACTCCAAGCCTCGCAGAATACGTAGGAGTAAGAATAAGTTGTACTCATAGTTTTAAAAAAAAGAAATTTTTTAAGGGGGGAAGATGTGTTGTGTTGGTAACTGTGTAAATATGATGTTGGCACGGGCTCTTGTTCGACTCTATTGATGTTCTAGAGTCTTGGGTCCATGCCGTGTTGTTCGTGGGGTAGTTGGAGGCTGGTCTTCTGTGTAATCGGATGCCTACTGGTGGTGCTGTTTATCCTGCAATAAATCTTGTTTCTTACATCATTTGGAGTACGACTCTACTTAACAACCGGCCTTGATGTTGGGGCCCAAAGATTAGGACTGGTGAAGCAATGGTGGTCCCCAACATGCCGAAGGACTGGTATGTGCGATGGCCTCGGTGGCAGGTAGTGAGCAAGTCTTTCCTCTTCAGCTCCTGCTGCAAAACAGAGTGACTGTCTGTGAGTCAGCCTGCCAAGGCCCCTGCTGCAGTGGGAATTGCCTTGGGTGCTACATACTGCTGGATTGATGCACTGCCTTTGAGGTTGTGGTGGGCAGGAATGGCGATGCGCTGGAGTATACCATCACAGGGAGTGAAGGAAAAGCCTCTGTGAACTGGACTGGGGGGTTGCAAGAAGTGGAGAAGGGCTGACATCCTAAACTTCCTTCACTTGGAAACCTGTTGAGCGCGGTGGGCCCTGCACTGCCACATATAGGGATCCTGGCTGCCAGGGCTTTAAGTGGGAAAAAAACCTGGGGGTGCTCTCAAAGGGGGAGGGGCAAACCTCAAAGGGGTGTGGCCTATCTAAGTAGGGGCGTGGTCTAAATAAAGATAACTAGTGTAGCAGTACCCCCTGCTCAGACAAGTCGTCAACTCTAGGACTCCTCAGAGAACAACCACAGTACACACAAACATAGACATGACACAATATATTACGCCTAACCTCCATGCAGGTAGAATTGTGACACAGGTTGTCGAAGTACATTTACTTCAGTACAGCCTGCCGTACACCTCAAATCACATCTACCACAACCCAGCTGGGCCTGTAAACATGGATTAGAGCACTCCCTACTTTACTCGCCATGCAGAATCAACATAAAAACTATGCTTATTTATTTGCATAAGTACTATTACATTATCATTCTTTTAAATTCATAACTTTCTATTGCATTTTTGCTTTCATCATTATCAACAATTATTATTATTCACAATGATGATAATATTAATAATAGCAGTAGCAATGGAACAATAATAATTATAATAAAATGCAGGTTAGACAATATTTACTTTATAAAATTCGATATACTGCGTTCCTATGTAATCCGTACCACCGTTTCTTTTCCCCATAATCACCTAATTAACAAAGCTTGATAATATATATATATTTCTCCTCACACTATTCGTTTTTCATAATAGTATAATTGAAGCTGGACTGTGACATGTACCCGGAGGAGCCACAGTGGGCTGCTCGCTGCCTGTTTTCTCTCTAACACAGGGCCGGCGCTAGGCATGGGCAGGTTGGGCAGCTGCCCAGGGCCTAGTACTCAGCCTACCAGCATGGGGCCCTGCACCGATCATGTGCCCTGTTGTTTCCCTGTCTCCTTACAATTAGGGTCCATGGGGGGGGTCCCTTCCCTGGGCCTCTCAGGGACGGTGTCTGGAGGCCTAGGGGAGGGAGACGCTTCATTTTGTCCCAATTGCAAGGAGACCATTCAGAGACACTGCAGGAGGCCTATTGTACAGGATTTTAGCACTCCCCACAGTGTTAACTCTCAGCCCACAAGCAATTCTTACACCCATCTGGCTGAAGGTGTGAGAATTGCTTGTGGGCTGAAAGGTAAAACTGTGGGGG
Organism: Lissotriton helveticus; assembly: GCF_964261635.1. Classification (NCBI taxonomy): domain Eukaryota; kingdom Metazoa; phylum Chordata; class Amphibia; order Caudata; family Salamandridae; genus Lissotriton; species Lissotriton helveticus. Next base: position 1,361,234,971 of record NC_136065.1, read on the forward strand.
CGCTAAAATACTGTACAATGGGCCTCCGCAGTGTCTCTGAATGGTTTCCTTGCGGGGTCACTTAAGTAAATTAGAGGGGCCTCGCATATTCCGTTTTGTCCCAGGGCCCCGCAAATCATAGAACCGGCCCTGCATCTCCCAAGTGAACGCGGGGTCAATGAAGAAGCACCGCACGTGCATGCTGCAGCCGTATTGTGGATTATGGAGAAAGCCATCATGATAAAAAGAGTTCGCCCCAGCTAGCTAATTTCCACATATATATATATATATATATTAAAAAAACATTTGCGTAGTCTTATTTTTGCACAGATGGTAGGTCTGGTGGGCGTACGAGAGCTGGCCAGCGTACTGTTTTGGGGGAGGGGGTGGGTGTTTACAATCTTCTCTGTACGCTGCGTTAAGATTCACCAGCTAGTGCGTCATCCTCCTGACAGGAGGAAACCATGTTGTCACGGAAAAACTCTGACATCAGCTACAAACCCGTACTCCTAGGTCGAGAAGCGGGGCCAGAGACTAGGAGCGTTTCATTCGTAGCCTCCGATGCCGTGCCTGTCAGTGAAGCTGCGGAGACTCAGACCCTAACCTGACTGGGAACCAACCTAATCCTACCTTTCAGGCCAAATTCTCCTATGCGAGAGACAACAAACCGCAGCGGCTGCCGAATCACAGGTGTCATGTTAACTTATGCAGGGGCCGTCACACTGCAAGAAATAACAAAACACAGACCCTAAGCAACTCGGCAAGAGGTTTCAAATCACAACCGAGATCAAAAAGCCGATAAATCACATTGATGTGCATTCTCTCAAGAAAACGGAATACCTCTGCGAGCGCCTGAAAATAGAGCCCGATAGAGACCTGTTGTGAGGCCCCCTGAAAATAACTTCTGGTGCTCAGACCCGGACAGACCCGGCCCACTTAAAGCCCTGCTGGCAGCAGTCAGCACCACCCCCCCCCCCTTAAGGTCTTGGGTGGGTCTTTGCCAAGTGGTAGACCCGGGCCTAGAACACTGACCACCTGCCGCAGATTAACTTTGGGGGCACAGACTGGTGAAGGATAAACCTGCGAAAACTGCAAAAACTGTATAGTCCAATAAGATAGACAACTATGCCCAATTGCTGCCCCTGGAGGGTGCAGTGGGGGAACAGGTGAAGCAAGCGCCTGTCCCCATGTTGGCTGATCTCATGGCAGAAAGAAGGAATCACAGGCTGTCCTATTGGTGAAGATTGACACAGAGGCCCTCGAGGTGGGTCTGCTCTGTGCTGACTTCCGCAAAATCCTGGAATGGGTAACAGAGACAGAGGGGCATGTTACAGTACTCCAAAAAGAAATAGAGGCCTTGAAAACAATCAGTGCCCATGCTACAGATGCTCTCAGCACACATGGAGTACAGAATCAGAGATGCGGAAGGGCGTTCAAAAAGGAATAATTTCTGCCATGTTGGCTTCCCCGAGTGGGCGGAGGGACAATCTGTAGTGTTGTTCCTTGAGGAATGGATCACGACCGCCCTGAAGCGGAGGTTTCTCTCTAATTTCTTCACTGTCGAGAAGGCCCATTGTGCGCTGGCATAGCTGACTAAGCCTGGGGCCCCACCTCGAGCCATCAATGCCAGGCTGTTCAACTTCAGAGATAGGGATGCAATATTGCAACATGTGAGAGTCCTAGTTTGGGGGAGAAATATTATGAGCTTTCTAGACTACACCCGCAGGGTGCAGGAACTCCGCAAGAACTTTATGTCAATGAAGAGTAGTCTGCGGGAGTGAGACCTTCAATACAGTGTCTTTTTTCCAGCGAAATATAGGGTACAATATGAGGGAAAAGTGTACTATTTTTACCTCCCCTGAGAAAGCCAATGACTGACAGGATTCGTTGGGTGGGGTCCCAAGTAAATCTTCGTCTAACCATAGGGTAGGGGGAAGCTGTGCCAATCGCAGAATAACGAGATCACGCAGGTACTCCGTGGATTCTGAGCGCGTTCTAGTTCATAATTGTCTGCAGACTTGGGAAAACGACTGAGATTTGTTTTCAGTGTCTATAGACTGCTATGTTCATGTTATAGTGATTTGCCTTTATTAGGTCGGACAGGTTTTTAATATGTAAATATTATATATATGACACATTACCTTTACTTTACTTTCAACCCTCACAAACGCACATTTATCCTTAACACTCTAGTTTTCTTCTACCCTGAGCACTATTCTCCCAAGTGTATAGACAATTGTGATGTACTTAACAATTGATTTTTTGAGAATAAACTGCATCTACTGAAGACGTATGAATATGACCTTCTGAATGCTTTCATTCATTTTTTTATGTTTACTTTGAAGTTTTTTTGCTATTGTGACCAACTTCTTACTATACTGCTGTTCTTACCCGGGTCAGGTAGCATTACAGGGTACCCCATTGATACTTTAACTGAAATTTTACATGGCTGTCACTGGTTATGCATGCCCCTATCCTCAACTGGGACCAATATGCACTGGCGCTCTTTAATATCGAGCAAGCGTTCCATTCATTGTTTTGGAAGTTCGTGTGGAGAGTCCTGTGGAAGGTGTGCATGGGTGAGAGGTATTTAAAATGGGTGCAATTATTTTATAGTGACCCAATGGCAAGAGTGAGGGTAATGGGGATGGTGTGTCGCGGCAGGTCACCCTTCACCGGGGGACCAGGCAGGGATGCCCTCTGTCACCCCTCCTGTTCTAACTCGTGATGGAGTCTTTGGCATCACGGTTGCACGATGTGCAGAGAGCCGGGAGATACAGGTTGGAGAGACCGCACATATGACCTCGCTATACACTGATGATGCTTTGATCCATCTGTACCAGCCTGTATGTTTGGTCCCCATCATGCTGGCTGCACTTGCTGAGTTTGGCGAAGTGTCTGGATTACACATTAACCCCTCTAAATCCAGACTGGTCACGCTAGGAAAACTGTCTGGTAAACTAGAGAAAGATCTTCCTTGATTGGACCTCCTATGGGAGACGGACTGGGTTAGATACCAGGGGATCAGGCTCACTCATGGCGCACCGGAGTTAGAAGCTGCAAATATTTGTAGGGTGGCGGATGGGTTACAACCAACGTGAAGTTCTGGAATACACTTTGCTTATTGTTGATGGAGAAACTGGCATTCGTTAAAATGGCAATATTGCCCCAATGCCTTTACATTTTCAGGGGACCCTGTATGAGATTTCTAGGAAATACTTAATGGAATTAGATACGTTGATTGTGGAACTCCCGTGGGCCTCAGGGAGGAAAACTGTTAGCCTGGCCACTCTTAAACACCCTTGGTGTAAGGGAGGGGTCTTGAACTACTAACTTTGGAACTTTATTATTTCACAGCCCAACTGCAACACACAGTGAATTGGTTAGATGACTGTGAAACATGGGAGAGTAGATTGCTGAAGGGGACTTGTATTGACATTCCGCTGGCAGAACTATTGATGACAGGCAAAAATGAACCTACCTCCATGCCATATGTGGTCCCCCTGGTATGTAGGGTGTGGGAAAAGATGGTTAGACTCATATTACGAAGGGCCCCATTTGCACCAGACATGAAGATATGGGCATTATGCCCATTTACATTTATTGCATGGTTGATGTTGATAGCCAGATGGCATGCCGGTGGGTGTATGAGGCTGCAGGACCTGTACTCGAATGATCCCTTCATCTCTTTGACTGAAGCCATAGACTCATTTCGATTGGGTTTGGGCCAATTCCCACTGTTTACAAAAATAACGGCAACTACCCATAACATCTGGCTTTCGTTCCCGGAAGCCCCCCAGGCGTCCCAGACTCTGGTAACTATGTTAGACATGGCTGGGGGTCAGCGACTGATTTCCCACATCTTCAGGGAACTATGAGAGGACATGCCGAAGGTGGATTTGCCAGTCCACACCAAGTGGCATGCTGTGCTGGAGGTACCTCTTTCTGCCAAAGAGTGGGAGGGGATCCATGGAGGGGTGAAGACAACTTCTAGTAATGCAAGGTTTAAGTTGAGTCAATATAATGTGATACACCAGGTCTACTTCACCCCTCGTGTTATACATGCAACCTACCCGATGAGACCTTCCTCCTTCCCCCACTGTGAAAGGCAAGATGCAGAATTCCTACATATGTTTCACAGTGTCCTAAATTGAATGGATATCGGGATGTGGTCATGACTTCCCTGAACGCAAACCACACAAGATGATGGACGGAATGTTGCACAATGGCAAAACATTCACCCCCAGTCACAGATATAGGTTTAATCCATCGTTATTTTGCTCACCAAGCCACACCAGTTCAGACATGGCCATATGCAAATCAGTCTTGTGCCTGTGCCTCATGGGAACAGTCCAGCCCGAACTGCCAAGCCATGTCTTCCCTGGACCAGAATCAAACATCCTAGGACCGGTTTCTGGCTATCAGCCGTCTTCAGCCAGGATAGTTTGACTCCAGCGGCAGAGTGAGAACGGGACCCACGTCTGGGCATACCCTTCCCACATAGGGTGAACAGCAAAACACACAAGATGATGGACGGAATGTTGCACAATGGCAAAACATTCACCCCCAGTCACAGATCTGGGTTTAATCCATTGTTATTTTGCTCACCAAGCCACCCCAGTTCAGACATGGCCATATGCAAATCAGTCTTGACCCTGTACCTCATGGGAACAGTCCACCACGAACTGCCAACCCATGTCTTCCCTGGACCGGAATCAAATATCCTAGGACCGGTTTCTGGCTATCAGCCGTCTTCAGCCAGGATAGCTTGACTCCAGTGGCAGAGTGAGCACGGGACCCACGTCTGGGCATACCCTTCCCACATCGGGTGAACAGCAAAACACACAAGATGATGGACGGAATGTTGCACAATGGCAAAACATTCACCCCCAGTCACAGATCTGGGTTTCATCCATCGTTATTTTGCTCACCAAGCCACCTCAGTTCAGACATGGCCATATGCAAATCAGTCTTGACCCTGTGCCTCATGGGAACAGTCCAGCCCGAACTGCCAAGCCGGAATCCCTGAACGCAAACACAGGCTGGTCCGTTCCCAGGGATGTGGGGCACTGTCTGCTGGGACGAATTTCATTAAGGAAAAAAAAAGAAACTGAGTAGGAAGTTCCTCCTGCTGGACCTGGTGCTGATGAAGCACAGGATAGCTATCAGATGAATGTCCCTGGTAGCCAATGATCTCAGAATGGGTGAGAGACATGGCTGAATGGGTGAATGCAGAGGAGTACCACCCGCATAAAACCTGCAGAGAAAACAAACTTCTGGATGACCTCCAAGCAAGGCAGCAATGCTGACTGAGCTTCTAGACCCCCGGAAGCACCGCTCCACTGAGCGCGAATGAGAAAGTTGATGGCGTAATTAGAATGTTGGATTGTGGAAAGGGGGAGGAGAGCACCACGCTACCGCCTATAGAGTAGAAACATTTCCTCGGATGGCCTCCTACAATACACCCGGTTTGATACATGGGCAGATTTACAAGCCCCCTGTGCCACCAGTACGTCACTTTTCGTGACGTACTGGTGGCGCAGGGGGCTCCTCCATATTTACAAGGAGAGGAAAAGCCACCCTGCGTGACTTTTCCTCTCCTTGTAAATACGGCCTCTTCACACGCAGCACTTTGTGTTGAAGGGGCGTTCTATGGGTGTTGCTGTGGATGTTCCTACGCAACACCCATGGAACAAGACACATCTCCAGATTTACGAGAAATCGTAAATCTACAGATGCGTCTGAATGCTACGCCACCCTAGAGGTGGCGTAGCGAGGCGCGACAATGAGAAATGTTTAATTTCTCTTCGTTTTTTCCTCTTTCAATGCATGCTGCATTCTACAGCACGTATTGAAAGAGGAAAATGCCTTTAGTGATTGTTTTTATGCAGGAAGGTGCCCCATACTGCACAAAAACAATCTCCCCACGACGCAGGCATCCTTGCACCATGGTGCAAGGGTGTCTGCGCCAGCGCAGGAGGTAGCACAGAGATGCGACATATTCTTGTATATATATTGCATTCCTGTGCTTCGGAAGTTCCGCAGCAGGGCCCATAGTGTTTAATCCTGTATTAGGGTTATCATAAGGGCCTTAGGGAAGGGGAGAAGGAGAGACTTACGTTGCGTAAAAAGTGGATTTATCGATGGGTTCATGCAAAATGCCACTACTGTTTTATTTACTGTGAAAATGCCAATAAAAAAATACAAAAAAAGGTTTCAATTCTTCAATAATGAAATGTCAGCAATGTGGTCAGTTACATCAACGTTTGAAACGGGGGGGCATTTTGAAACCTCTGCTGGTTCAGCCCTGTAGAAAGACTGGATGAAGAGTCTTGGTTCCAGGGGAAAATTGCAACTGTATCCTTAACGGGGCAAGAAAAGCGCAAGCGTACTGGGCATGCAATGGTTCTGCTAGAAGCTGAGGGGAGTAAACTAGAGGGAGTACAGTCAGAAAGGGTCAAGCTGTGGAAGATTACAGGTGGAAGAGTATAGGAAGGTGCCAGGAAGGCTACTGATCAGGCAGGTGCGGGTGTCAGAGGAGAGACTCAGTCTGCACTCTTGCTGGATGAGGAATACCGCCAGAGTTATTGGGGGGCACTTCTATGAAAGTGACATCGCAGAAGCAATTGGGAAGCAGAAGAGTGACATCAACAACAAGACATACCTGTTTAGTTATTAGTGACATATTTTCCTAATAGCAAAGCCCAGTGAAGAGAAGCAAGACGAAGGGAGAACCTCCAGCCCTTGCCAGGATGGGCTGATCCAACACCCACCTCCAAAAAAGAAGGGGCGGTGCTACCCGCCTCCAAAGTCTTACTACGTAATAAATGGGTGCCATCCAGTCAACAATGGTGAAAAGCAAGCTGTAAAGCATTAATGTGAGGGTGCAAACCTCTCGGAACAAATGTGAGTAGTCTGACTGTAATAGTTCAAGCAATAAAGAATTTGATTTACGGCAAAAATACAGAATGCAACAAGAAGTTCTAAAACTTTTAACGCTGCTACTCAGCTGTAGTAGACAATGGCCAGAAAAGCAAGAAAAAAATGGAGAATCAGGAAATGTTGGGCTGAATAAGAATGATGGAGATCCCGCCAGCAACTGAGAAGGAGGAGATTGTGAAATGCATGAGCGCATCTCTCAACAAGCACATTTATGTGGAGGGAGAACAATGCAGACAGATCCCTGCCACCATCCAACTCCCAAAGATGCGAGAGCTGTCGGTGGGAACACTAGCTGCTCTGTACAAAAAGAAATCGTGTTGGAGTACAGGGCAAAAGGATATTCTGTTCCCCAACTTGTGCACGTTAATCCCTGGCATGCAATGGCCTGGCTGCTTCTCTCTGCTACTATTTCCACTGACTGTAATGCTTTTGGCACTATTATTCAAGAAAGCAGAACATTGAGGATATGAGAAAGGGAGCGAGAGACAATAAGTTTCTGCTTCATGATAACAACTATGTCAAAAGTGCAACCAACGTTACTGTAGACATGTTTTGGGCTGTTGAGAAACACAAAATTCATTTTGAGAAACAGAGCTAAGAATCTGAAATACCCCAACTTAACACTTGGTAGCAGTGGGTTATATTATCCGCACAAACAATAAAACATAAGTCAATAAAGCACAAAGCATACAATGTAATAGTAATGAACCATATGTAAATAGGCGATACATCAGGCCATACCATACCTATGGTACCTACAGACTACACATGGTCGTATGCCACACTCAGTATAATCCTAAGAGGGTCCACAGCATACCTTGTTATTCATTGACCATCCCGATGGAGTATGTATTTGGTCTTTTATTCAAGTCCATAATAGAGCGTGTTTTTAAGAAACGTCAGTAACCACGAAACTGGTGCTCATGTAAAGCGCTATCAATCAATCAATCAATCAATCATGGACATTTATATAGCGCACTACTTACCCGGAGGGTCTCAAGGCGCTTGGGGGGGGGGGGGTGCTGCTACTGCTCGAACAGCCAGGTCTTGAGCTTCTTCCTGAAGGAAAGGTGGTCTTGGGTAAGGCGCAGGTCGGTCGGGAGGGAGTTCCAGGTCTTGGCGGCCAGGTGGGAGAAGGACCTTCCTCCTGTTGTCGATCTTCGGATGCGGGGTACGGCGGCGAGGGCGTGACTGGCTAATCGGAGGTGGCGTTTGGGAACGTAGAAGTTGATGCGGTTGTTGAGGTAGCTCGGGCCTTGGTCGTGTAGGGCTTTGTGTGCGTGGGTGAGGAGACGGAAGGTGATTCTCTTGTTGACGGGGAGCCAGTGCAGGTCTCTCAGATGTCCGGAGATGTGGCTGCGTCGGGGGATGTCGAGGATGAGTCTGGCTGAGGCGTTCTGGATCCGCTGGAGTCTCTTCTGGAGCTTGGCGGTGGTTCCGGCGTAGAGGGCGTTGCCGTAGTCCAGTCGGCTGGTGACGAGGGCCTGGGTGACCGTCTTCCTGGTCTCGGTGGGGATCCACCGGAAGATCTTTCGTAGCATGCGCAGGATGTTGAAGCATGACGAGGAGACGGCGTTGACTTGTCTGGTCATGGAGAGGGAGGAGTCCAGGATGAAGCCCAGGTTGCGTGCGTGGTCTGTCGGTGTGGGTGCGGTGCCCAGGGCGGGGGGCCACCAGGAGTCGTCCCAGGCAGAGGGCGAGGAGCCCAGGATGAGGACTTCCGTCTTGTCTGAGTTCAGTTTCAGGCGGCTGGTCGTCATCCATTCGGCTACATCTTTCATCCCTTCGTGAAGGTTGGCTCTGGAAGCGGCGGGGTCGTTGGTCAGTGAGAGGATCAGCTGGGTGTCATCGGCGTAGGAGATGATGTTCAGGTTGTGTTGGCGTGCGATGGGTGCGAGGGGGCTCATGTAGACGTTGAAGAGGGTGGGGCTCAGCGAGGATCCTTGAGGGACGCCGCAGATGACTTCGGTGGCCTCTGACTTGTACGGTGGTAGACGGACTCTCTGTGTTCTTCCGTCGAGGAAGGAGACAATCCATTCCAGTGCCTTCTCTTGAATTCCGACGTTGCTGAGGCGCCGCACTAGGGTGCGGTGGCAGACAGTGTCGAATGCCGCGGAGAGGTCTAGGAGGATGAGGGCCGCTGTTTCTCCGTTGTCCATCAGGGCTCGGATGTCATCGGTGGCAGCGATGAGGGCGGTCTCGGTGCTGTGGTTGGCTCGGAAGCCAGACTGTGAGGGGTCGAGGGATCCATTCGTCTCGAGGAAGGCGGCCAGCTGTTTGTTGACGGTCTTCTCGATGACTTTGGCTGGAAACGGGAGGAGCGAGATGGGGCGGTAGTTCTTGAGTTCGGTGGGGTCCGCTGTTGGTTTCTTTAGTAGAGCGCTGAGTTCGGCGTGCTTCCAGCTCTCCGGGAAGGTGGCGATGTCGAAGGAGGTGTTGATGATGTCCCGCAGGTGGGGTGCGATGACAGTGTCGGCCTTGTTGAAGACGTGGTGAGGGCAGGGGTCGGTCGGAGATCCGGAGTGGATGGAGTTCATCATGCGGACGGTGTCATCGGTGCTGATCGGAGTCCAGGCGCGGAGGGTGGTGGTGGGTGGCGTTGCTGCGGTCGTTGTGTGCGATGGTTGACTGCTGAAGCTGTTGTGTATGTCCGCGATCTTGTTGTGGAAGTAGGAGGCGAGGGAGTTGCAGAGGTCTTGCGATGGGGTGATGTCGTTGTTTCCGGCGTTGGCTATGAAAAATGTAAATACATTCAAAGACTTCTTAGAAGAGAGACACAGCCCACACATGTTTCATCTAAGCAACTTTTTCAAAGCTTAAGCCTCTTGTTAAACAGGTAAGGACACAGGATGTTTGTTGAGTAACCAATATATCCAAGATGGCGAAAACTTCAACTAAGGTGAGCGTGTTCTCACAGTATTCTGTTGTTGTATGTCGCAGTACAAAGATGAGTGGATAGATAATCGTTGTCACATAAAAGTATGGGCGGACTTGCAGTAACAAGATCACAACTGTGCTGGGTCTCGGCAAATATAATTTAGAATACAATAGAGACCCATCGAACAAGGGCTCTTCCACTTAAACCATGCGGACATGCATGTTATATCAAGAAATTAAAAAAAAATCTTTATAGAGAGGGAATAAACAATAAACCTAAGAATGGTTCATATCATATGACCCTTTTTCCAAGGCATAGTAATTCATGATTTGGCCCATATCCAGAGTTATGGCTCTTTAAACTGTCCCAACACTGGGGACAGTTAACCAGTCTCTCCCCTTGTCCTGACCATGCAGGATACGGTAACAGCACAAGATGATGGTTGGTTTCAGGTTATCCTCATCCTTCAGCTTCAGCATAAACGTTGCCCTGGGGGCACAATGCTGCCAAATCCTGTGGGCATCTGTTGTGTACAGAAAATTATATCTGTTCCCGGCCAAAGCAGTTCTGACTGATACATAACCTGTGTACTCTTTCTTCTGTTGCGCAGGGCACTGCTTAGCAATGTGTTGGCCATGGCTAACATGATTCAGACCTCTCAAGACTAAGACACAAACACCCAAAAGCCTGACAAGCACATACCAGCTGCCCGCCTGCCTTGCCACTGATCTACAAAAGGCTGCAGAGATGCACTTTGCCCTGCCTGGGTGATTACTTTTTAAACTCAACTTTCCTTTTGGTTGGCCCTGGCTTTCCATTATTGTCCCAAAGGATAAACACTGACCTCCATGCAACCATTAGTTTGGACTTTGAGGAGACTCTGTTGGTTGCCGTTTTACTCCAAACCAGGACGTGGCATAGAGTCTGTCCCTACGACCTGCCTTGGAAGAAGCAGCTGTTCTGACAGAAGTAAGGAGCGTCAGACCACTAGCCAGGAAGATATGGCGCAAGTTCCGGCAGACTTAAGCTTGTGTCAAGGTCATCTTCACGGACCAAGCCACCTAAGACCCAGAGGGCACTTGCAGTCTGTCTGGTCATAATTGATCCAAGAAGCTTCTGCAACCAGACGCCAAGGAACTGGAAAGAAGCATTCCAGAACTATAATGAAGCATTTCAGAACTATAATGAAGCATTCCAGAACTATCAGTGAAGTGAGATTTTATGTTCCCCAACCTAACCGTACCGTCCCTGACACAGGAATCTCCCCATTTGCAGCTCTTGAGGAATAAAGAGGTATTTCTTTTCACCCACAGGGCTTGGGGAAGTATGCAATTGGTCTATCATAAACATTTCCGAAATTTCAACCATTTCTATTCATGCTTGGCTCATTACCCTAAATTCCAATTTTCAGTCTAAGCTGGTGAAACCTGTGGGAGGTCTGGCTCACTTGAGTGCTGCAGGCAACTAAAAATCTTGACCGGAACCGGATACATTTTAAATTCAGGTCCATGCATTTTGGTACCTCAGATATTGTCCTTTTGGGTGCTCGTCTTATGCCAGCACCCGAATCCTGTGCATTGACTTGAGCCCTGTAGAGCTCCCAACAAGTCTTACGGTTGAACTATGTCTTTGTGGATAGAGATACCAGATTCCCAGTAAACCTGTTAATTTGACACACACATTTTGAAAACTTGTCTTTGACAATAATAACAAACACTTTTCATTCAGGTAAGATCTGCGTTCCAGTTTCCAGGGTGGGTTCTTGAGCATACTGTTTTTGGGCTGTTATGCTTAAAACTAAGGCGCAGGGCTCACGCCCTAGAGTTGCCAGGTCTTACACTAAAAACAACTAACAAGCCTGAGGCAATGTATTCTTCTGTCTGGCTTTTCTGATCCATGTACTGGATGGAGTGAACAAACATTTACTAAGCTCAGGATATCATAACAGCTGTTGCCCACTCATTAACTCCTCCCATAGGCTGACACTAGCCATAGCGGCCCATTGCACTGGAGTTACTGTGACCTCTCATGTACAACTGGCATCTTATGTTCTTTTATGTATATCTCCAGTTTAAATGACTTATGTTTCATATATGTATACAAAGACGTCACTCCAAATTCACAAAGAAAGCAGGAGAAGCGCAGGCAGAGATGTCATGGAGGGGTCCTACTCCAGCTGTGCGTAGTTTTCTTTAGCAGAGACCTATGCACAGGGGAAGGGAATTCCCTATGCAAAAACCTTTTTATTTCAAAACTAATATGTCACACTGCCAGCACTGTTTATTTGCAATATGACTGCCAAAGGCGCGGAGATACTCCTCCAGTACGTGATCCTAGCGCGATACAAACCCGTAAATATATATATATTTTTTAAAATACAAATTTTTTTTATCCACTAGAGAAAGCACCTTCCTCAACACCACTAAGAAATCGGGAATTGATCCATTCTCCTTTCCACCCTAAAAAGGGTTATGCCAATCCTTGGTCTAAAAATCCAACCCTTTCCAGGATGAATTGATAAAGACAACAGGTTTATTAATTCCAACAAACATTCATATTAATAATCATAATTCTAGATTTCTAAAGCTGGAACTTGTCAACCCTAAGGGTATCCAGGCGCTGGGGACTGTCTGAGAGATTAAGGGCCATATGTAGGTGGGCAAATACCAGACGGTAACGGTGAAATTCGGTAAATTTCACCGTTACTGACCAGTATTTAGGCATTTGCGATGTAGGGACGGATTCAGTATTAAGGAATCGGTAAATACCGATTCCTTATTACCGATTTCTAATTTACCGATTCGGAATTACCGAACACCCAAATACCGAATCGGTAAATAAGAAACGGTAAAAATGAGAAAAGAGATACCGAATTCCATGAAATTCGGTATTTAGGGGTCGGTAATTAACACTGACTGAAAGCAGGTGGTAATCAGGTGCAGTGTATAAAAGCAGTCCCAAAATGCAACAGTGTGATCACTATGGCGGCCTTCTATGTAATTGCAAGGCGGCTACGGCTACAGGCAGCAGGAGTAAGGATCTGGAGACGGGAGGAGCGCGTTTACAGACAGTGCATCACACTCTTCCAACTGACTGAGGCTGAGATCCATGAAAGGTACAGGCTACACCCCCACACCATCCTGGACCTGACAAGGGACCTGCACCCACACCTGGAGCATCCAACACCAAGGGCGCACACCATACCACCACATGTGCAGGTACTCTGTAGCCTTCACCTACTTGCATCTGGCAGTTACCAGGGGGTGATAGCTGCGGTAGGTGGGGTGTCACAGAGTTGCATGTCCTGTTTCTTTAAGAAGTTCCTGGATGCCATGATGCAGAGAATGCATCACTACATAAGCTTCCCAAACACACAGGCGGAACTGCTGAAAATCAAGACAGACTTTTACCAAAAGGCACAGTTTCCGCATGTCATAATGTGCATTGATGGGACACACATTACAATCTACCCACCTGCAGCCACTGAGTATATCTACATAAACAGAAAATCCACTCACTCCATCAATGTGCAGGTAATCTGCGATGCTGCCAACATAATCACCGACATCGTGGCCAAATTTCCTGGGAGCACCCATGACTCATACATCTTCCAGAACAGTGGGAACACACGCCTGGCTGCCGGAGAATTTGGAGAAGGATACCTGCTAGGTAAATTACTGTGACACACCCTGATGGATACTGCAGATGAATGTGTTGGTGTATGTACACACCCGTCATCTGCTGCAAAATCATTGCAACTTGTGCTATGCTGCACAACCTTGCCACTAAGAAAGGTACAGAAGTTGAATTAACTGACTCTGAGGACGATGATGATAAATCTGCACAGCCAGAGCCCAATGCAGCAGGAGTGGCGCCAGCACCAGATGGGAGACAAAGACTGGCAGAGATCACACACAACTATTTTTGAGTAAGTAAGGAGACACAGCCAGTTGTTGTATGTAAATGACGTAGTTTTAATATTTGGGCTCCATACCACTACATAATGGGCTCAGCTTGCCAGTCCAATTTGTGACATCCCTAAGAGGATGTAATGGGTTACTTCACCCAATTCAGTACACAAAGTGTAGGCTGCATTAGCGTCTGCGGACACGCACAACACTGCTGGATGCCATCAGCAGACTGTCTTCACTGGATATGGATCCAGTGCCAGCCCCATGCCGTCTGCTGCTCCTCCGGGTCTCAGTTGCAGGGGGCGTTATGCTGCTGCAACTGGTCGTCTCCTCACTGTCCCCCACATCAACAGCACCAGTATTTGCAGCATTAGTTGTTAGCAGCACTTCAAGTGCAGTTGTTACCTTGCAAAGCCCCCTAGAGACATCACAGCTGCAGTGTGCCATCCCATCCTGTATGGCCACGGAGCACCTGCAGAGCAGAGAAGTAGCAGTTGAGAGGCCGTTCACTGCCCTAGTATGGTTTTCCATTTTCTGCCTCTCCCTGTGCCGTGCCATCCTGTCCTCATCAAGTTTGCTGCACAGCAGCATCATTGACCGGGACATGTCCCTCATGCCCTCAGCCATCTCCTTCATGCCCTCAGCCAGCGTGGAGGTCATGGTGCTGATGCCCTTCTCAATGTTCCCCATGTTGGTGTTGAGGTGTTTCATTTGCCGCTGTACAGACTGTATTGCCTTCCCTTGCAGGTGCTACACCTTCACCATGTTTGCCTTCAGCCCTGCGAAGACACTATGCCCCTCACCCTGCAAAGGTGGACTGGTTTCCAGAGCCCTGCAGCATCTGGCACCTGTGTGTGCTCTCTCTGAGGTGGACTGCGACCCTGCATTACTGCCATCCACTGGCACAGTTGAGATTTCTCTCCCCCTGGTGTCTTCCAAGGACGACTCCATCTCTTGGAGTGTGGCAACAGCACGCCTCCTGGGTCTTGCCACTGCCGGTGGTGTTGCTGCTGGTGGTGCTGGCAGTGGTGGTGACGCTGACAGTGGTGGTGAGGCCGGCAGTGGTGGTGAGGCTGACAGTGGTGGTGATGCTGGCAGTGGTGGTGATGCTGGCAGTGGTGGTGAGGCTGGCAGTGGTGGTGATGCCGGTGGTGGTGGTGTGGTGCGCCCTGAACTTGCACTGGCCTCCTCTGATCTTTCCTTCCGGGGTGCCCTTCCTGACTTGTCTTGTGCAGAACTGCGCGATGTCTCGCCTGTGGACACAAATTGTACATTAGCTCAGTAGTCCGACAGGCCTGCACAGCAATAATACATTTTCATTTCTGGCACACTATCTTAATGTCCTCTGCTTGATTATCACTGATGTGTGTCACATGCCCTGATGTTCTGTGTGATGACTGTCATGATACGTGTTTCACTGACTACATCTCCCGGAATGCATTGTTGGTGTTTACTACAACCTGTACTGGAGTGGGATTCACACAGTTTCATTGGGGAATGGGCATGGAATGGGGGGTGCTGATTGGTGTGCATGCTTTTTACCTTGTTTGGTGGCAGCTCTTGCTGAGCTGTCTGCATCCCCGATTCCTCAGACACTTTCAGGCTGTATGGTAGACTCCACAACAATCTGTTCAAGTGCAGTCAGGGCAGGTGCCCTGTTCCTTCCTCCTCCTGTTTGGCTGGCTTGTTTGCTAATCTTCGCCATCTTCTTTTTAGTGATGCTCCTGACATCATACCACCTTTTTTTAAGTACTTCAATTTCCCGGGCGGGGGGTCACTCCTATGGCATTCACTTGTGCCTGAATTCCCAGCCAGATCTTCCTTTTTTCAGATTCAGCCACTTGCAAGGACTGCTTCCCAAACAGCTTGGTATGTTGTTTCATCACCTCCTCAATCAGGACCTGAAGCTCCCTTTCGCTGAACTGCAGCTTTCTCTTCCTTTCACCTCCTTTTTTATCTGTCTCCTTGTTTAGCCATTGTGCAGGTTTTACAGGAAAAGTTCTCCCAGTGGCTCCTCTGCACTCCCAGCCTCTCCAGAAGGTTCTGATTCAGTGCACCTGCATGTGTGTGGCCACTTCCTGGTTGGGAGGTGGGATGGATGCACATGATTGGCTGATTCCTCAATTGCTGGTGTTTTGAATTACCGATTCGGTATTTATCGATTCGGTATTTACCGAATCGGTAATACAGATTCGGTAATACCGATCGGTATTGAGGAATCGGTAAAAAAAATTCCGAATTTTACCGATTCAGTAAAAAATACCGAATTATTACCTAGATCGGAGATTACGAATTCTTAATACCGAATCGGTAAAATTCGTTATTAAGAATACGGAATTTCACTTTTATCTACATATGGCCGTAAGTGAGCTATTGCACAGAGTCACATGATGCTGAACTGAGCTGCCGCAGGGGATCAATTTGTGAACCCTGCATTTCAGAGTTAGCCGCTCTGGCCGCTGTGTCACACCTCTCCTCTGTGGACGTTCACAACGTTCCAAGGCTAACCACACCTTGTAACACCCACTTTCATACCCCTTGACTAGGATGAGAAGTCAGCACTCATTGTGGAAATCTCTGCATGAGTAAATGGTCTTACGCCTGCCTGAAATTCCACTATGAACTTATTGTATGTGTAAGAAATATGTTACTGTGCCTTCTAATCACTTTGAAAACTGTAATTCTTAATGGACATTGCGCTTATTTACCATAATTATGTGTGTCATATGGTACCTGAGTTTCAAATCATCCTGGAATAAGCCTTAGCCTCATGACTTGCTATTATTGGAGACTCAAGTGTACAATGGGCATAACTTGGTTGTCCAGGAGGAAACAATAAAGTCTACAAAAAAATAACATAGTAAATACCACTGGCTAAGATTAATTCAAGCCTTCCACTACTTTTTTGTATACTTCGGTGTGTACCCTACGTTGGACGGGTATGCCCTGATGTGGATCCTGTGCACAATGTGTCACTGGAACCAAGCAATGCCTGGCTGATGAGCTTGAACGAGGTTGGAAGCGGTCCTGGGTTGCTTGTGTTCTGATTCAGGGAAGACCTGGCCTGGTAGTCGGGCTGGACTGTTCCAACTTGAGCAGGGTCAAGACTTATTTGCTTATGGCTAAGTCCAAGCTAAGGTAGCATAGTGTGCAAAATCATAATGGATCGGGATGCAGCCCATGTAATTCAAGCATTACACCTATCACTTACTTGTAAGCTTCAGGAGGCAGCTGAGGCCCAAACACACAAATGACAAACAACAGTGTCCACTATGGGTGCTGCACAATAACTTTTAACTGCCACAAGCCCGACAGAAAAGTCCTCACCATGTAATCACCATTAATTGTCGTATCTATACATGTCTCTCTTTGTCACATGCCAGTCGAACAATCACAATAGAGTGCTTTTTATTTAGCACCTAGTACCACACCTTTGCAGTGTGTAAGTGCTGTAAATAACAGGTGGTACTCTAACCCAATCTAATGGTACTCAGTTTACTAACCATGGACAGACAGAAAGCCAAGTTGGCCACAAGATCACATCCAGTGTCAGAGGCAAATATTTACTCACTGAGTCATTCTGAGTCTCAGTCCTTTACATACACTGATGTCGCAATGCCGCTTTGGCATCAGTGTATTATGCTTATGAGTGTCTCAACAGCATGTGTACAAGAGCCTGTGCCCATCACATCAACACTGCTGTCACACTGATCTGTAGTACCCCTTCCTTCACCTCTCCATCAGTGTCTCTATGACATGGCTTCTTGGAGGTATATTTGCCATGTATAGAGCAGTCACTCTATTTTGCATCTTCATGCTTACAAGTGTCTCTTCATGATGCATCTGTGAGTGTCTCTATGTTGTGTCTGTTTGTCATGACACCGACCACACAGAACCTGAATATGACTCTAAAACACACAAGGTGGGAAGGACCTGCCATGAGCAACGCTCGGTGGCAGGAATGGATTACAAGCTATTGTTTGGGCCAAAATCATCTATAAGGAATTTACTACATAGGCAGTATTGTTCTTACGCATTAAATATGCAACACAACACACGCTGCACACTATGACAAAGCAATGGATACTCTGAGGTTTCTGAAGGACCGCACCAACAGCTGCAGCTTAATTAACCACCCAAGAAAGGTACCTTCATCATCTCAAAAGCAGTCCTCTAGTCCTTATCAGCCTTCTTCATCTACGAAGACTTTAGCAAAAGCAAAACCCAACATGGCTCTGTTTGGAAAGAGGACCAGGTGATCAGAAGAGTGTTTCTTTGCTGCAAGGCAATTCATGCTGTATTTCTTTACTTTATTAAGGCTTTAGACAGGAAGTGTATCAGTAAGCCTGCATTAAGGCTGATTCTTTATTTCAAGGCCATACATACTGCATTGCTTTACTTTTTATTCAGCCTTAGACAGGATGCTGTTAATTGAACAGTGCTCCTGTTACAATGATCTGCATTAAGGGTGGCTCTTTGTTGCCAGGCAATACACACTGCATCTGTAAAGCTGATCCTTTATTCAATGGCAATGGGCACTTCATTCTCTTTACCTTACATATGTCTTAGGAAGCGAGTCATTGAGTAGTCATTTTTTTTTCTTCATCGGATGACGTGTACTCCTTAGGGCCATCAGCGGAGTATGTCAGTGTCGGAGATAAAGTAGGCTCTGCTGTGGACATACTTAAGGTCCGCTCGCCCCAAAATCAGGCGGCTGACCATGAGTCGCCGCTACAATGGAGTTCCCGCTATGCTACAACTCCAAATCAGCCCCACAGTCTTATATATGCACTAAAAGCAGTTGTATATACCTCATCACAAGCATCTGCAGACACCAGTCTGTGATAGAAATGCTGGACAGGAACAGGTGGCACCTGAGACAGTCGAGAGCACAAGGCCCTACAAATGTCAGACTCCACACTGTACACATGCCAATGGCCGATCATAGTGTGGGACATTGTTTCATACTGTGCCTTTATGTCCTCGTTCTATAACTGTATTTTGTGGGTAATTTGATGATGTCTGGTGATTGCTTTCCCCATGCTCCTTCCAGCAGACTCAGTTTCTACTAAAAAGTATCTACTTTCAACCACAAATGCTTGGATTCTCTGATTACACCCCACTGTACAACTATCTCTGTGGTGCTCCAGAGATCTCTAGAGTCTGCAGTCTCTGGGTGTTATTGATTTCTGCATCAGTGTAAGTTTACCTGGGCCTCTGCGTTTTATCACCACATTCTTCATGTCCTCTGGCGTATAAATAGGATTGTTTTATTTATGTAGTGTGTTCACACCACTGATGTGTTCCTGAAGTGATGTGCGGTGTTTGTATGCTTTAGTGTGAGCTATAAGTGAAGCAGGGGGCATCATGCCTAGCTCACTTCAGCCAATGAACTCTCTTAAAGTCTGATCTTTTGACTGGGTGTGAGTGTTTGATTGGTTCAGATGCTCCGTCCATCACCACCCCCTTTTGTACCGCTAATGAACTCTCTACATCACATCTTTTTTACATTATCCCTGAGTTGTAATATTCCACCAGGACACAAGCAGGGTGTCATGCAAGATCCCTTATTGGGTCCCTGTGTTCTGCCCCGGAGACCAGCTCCGTCCCACCTGCCTAGAGCAGAACTCCACTGGAAGAGAGGCCACAGAGCACTCCAAGTGTTGAGCAATCTATCTATCTATCTATCTATCTATCTATCTATCTATCTATCTATCTATCTATCTATCTATCTATCTATCTACCTACCTACCTACCTACCTACCTACCTATCTATCTATCTATCTATCTATCTGTCTATCTGTCTAATTATCTATCTTTTTATCTATCTATCTATCTGGTATTTCTATAGCGAAAATCTAGCCAAAAGGCAGCGGAGCCATGTACAGGGTATGACTTAAAGTCACAACACATCTCGTTTCCTCACAAACCAAGGAGAGGCAAAGAAAGACCGAACAATGGTGGCACAAGTGTAAGTATAAATAAGGAAAAGGAAACTTAAACAAGAAAATAAAAAGTTAAGACATAACCCATTCTGGCATGACTTTAAAGCCACAATACACAACCAAGCCAGACATTTCTACACCAGCGATTCTTAACCTTTTGAATTCTGTGGACCCCCGCGGAATCACCAGTGGATGCTGGGGGCCCCACCTAAGCAATTTCTACAATTTCATACTCAAAATACACAAACATACAGAAACAAGAATATATCAAACAAATACACCAATTATGAAATATTTTACTTAATTCACAAACAAAAAATGAGAACATCGACATTTTAATGGGAAAGTTGAGGCTTTCCAAACTGTAGTTTTACTTGTTAAATATGAAGCAATGTGCTAGACTCTAGCACACCACCTTGCCTTTTTTTTGCACCTAATGCATGTTCCTTTTGTGGGCTCAAACCTGCGCATACTAAATTCTGTTGGCTTTACTTGTGCTGCTCCTGTGGCTCAAGCTAAGTATACCTATTGAATTTAAAGATTGCAGTTTCAAATTTCTTCACATTTACAGAGCGTTTCAAAGCTTTCAATTTTTCTTTTTATGTATATGTACTTTATTATAATCTGCTAATGATATTTCATTTTCTAAAGAGTTGCGGACTACCAGAGTAGGCGTTGTGGACCCCCCCGGGGTCCGTGGACCATAGGCTAAGAACCATTATTCAATATCACGAACTCTCTACAGCTATAATAATTCTTGAGAAACTCCAACTTATGCCTGGCTTAGTGTGAGGTACCAGAGGCAGGACTACCTTTTTGTACACCAGGCAGACAAGCATGAATACTGTGATTTCTGCTCAAGGTAGGGTGGCGTGCACGATTTAATTTTACCCATGTTAATCTTTTGGAAGAAAATGTTAAAATTACTGAAAGACATACAAATTAAAAAAAAGCATATCATCCATACTGGGTACATCTGCAGTGCCACTTGAAGCCATAGACATCCTAAAGGAAACCAAGATTATAACACCGAGCAGCGACAGCACACAGAATATTAGCAAATCAATGCAAAGATCAAGTTGCATAGGATTTGCATTGTGAATGTTACACCGGAAACCAATAAAAGAGATGGTTGTCACTTAATCACCAAAAATAAAACTAGACAACTCTGTCATCTTTGGTCTGAAATAGAAGTATACAAAAGTGAGCTGTCTTGCAAAGGAAATCTACCCATTCACAAGAATCTGATTTACAATTGCAATACTAAGCAAAGAACTGAATCCTCCAAGATGGATCTCCTCCAGAGGTGGGTGAGAGCCCTTGGCTTGACAAGCTCTCTGGCTGAACCATCGAGCAATAACTGCTTTAGACTATGTCACTAACGTATGATATTTGCTTTACTAGAAAAACGGAATGTCTGGAGCTCCAATGAAGACAAGGGCATGGAAGAGGCCTTAGATTGGCTTTCATGAGCCTTCTGTCTCACCATTTCAAGATTTCTCACCTGTCCCTCGACTTTACAAATAAGAACTCTCTGCACTTAACGAGCAGAATGTTCTAATATTATTACGACCTTCTGTCCGGAGCACCTATTATTAACAGTCATCTCAGACTTGGTCAGCACAGCCCCTTGAAGCTGTCAGCTGACAGGAATAATGCTATCATGTTCTGAAAAAAAGGCCTAAGGATTTTGGATAGTAGTAAGCATTGATTATATGACAAAATTGGAATATCATATTACTTCTATTCTTGCAACAAAAGAACAAAATGGAACAAAAACGCTCTAATATCTATCCCCCAGATGCATCAACAACCCAATTTGCGATTCCTTAAAAGTGAAAAATACTGATTCACTATTAAGGAATAGCAAAATGGAATGCATCAAGAAATCACTGAAAAAATAGCGATTTCTTAGAATTCCTTAATTGCGACTCGCAAATTGCGACTCGCAATTAAGGAATACCTCCCCATTCATTCCTATGGGCCCATAGGAATGAATGGGAAGACAATCTCAATTTGCGAATCGCAATTAGCGAATCGCAAATTGAGATTGCGATTTCAAGGGTGCAGGCGTGTCCAAAGGACACCCTGTTGCACCCCTGAAATTGTTCTGTGCACATATGTTGCGCACACATATGCCCTTAGGGCATGTGTGTGCGGAACATGAAACTTTGAAAAATGCACTTTAGTGCATTTTTCAAAGTTTTTGCAAATTACCATGAAGTTGTACTTCATGGTAATTTGCGTGCCCTATTAGCGAATTCGCTATTTTTAAAACGTTCATGCATTGCATTTAAGGAATCTCAATTTGAGATTCCTTAAATGCAAATAATCGCAATTTAGCGAATTCTCAAATTGCGATTTTTGCATTTGGGATGATGCATCCCAAATACAAAAATACCGGTCGCAAAGGGGCAGATTCTGAGAATCTGCCCCTTTGCGAGCGGATTTTAGCTTGATGAATCTATGCCTATGTGTCTTAACCTCAGCACTTTCTTCTGATCCACTCTAAGTAACATACAAGGTGCTGTTTTTCTTTCCGTCTCAGATGCATTTAGACGCTACCTATGTTGACCTTTCATTTAGGAGAAATATGTATTGTTTAGAATAGATTTATCTGCATTAGATTTCCTTTTGTGAATCATATTTTAAAATTAACTCTTTATAATTCTCAATTGGAATGAAAATTCAGAAAAGCAAAACAATAGCATGTCTTTATATACCACTAACTATCTGGGTTTCGAAGCACTTCAGTAACTGGTATAACTATGAATTTATGAACAGTGAACAGAGCTTTACATCTTTGTAACATAATTTTGTAAAAGGCTTTGTCAGTGCTGCTATACACGATTATTACTATAAGATTAAAAAAATTGTCAGTAGGATTATGTGGGTGAATTAGATATGCAAATGAGTAGAGTTGTTACCTATCACCCACTACTGATCTCACATTCATCCTGACAAGGGCAAGCCATGGTGTAGGGTCTTGGATGTGGGGTAACATGAGTAAGTAGGGAGATGTAGAGTAGGTGTTATCCATGCCTCACCTTTATCAATGCTTGTAGCTTCAGCTGTGCTAATAAAGAATTGTTGTATTGTCTCTCTTCGAGCTAAAGGAGAGTGGGGCAGTGATCACGCGCAGTAACGCCGACCTACATCATCAGCGGAGCATCACTGGAGGCTTCGACTCAGGGCAGTGCCCATTATGTGTATTGATTCAAAAGGGGGTGGTGATGGACAGAGTATCTGAATTAAGCAGAACACTCCTACCCAGTCAAAAGATCAGGGCTTAATCCGTCACCGTTTTTTAGCTCACTGCACCATCCCAGTTCAGAACCTGGCTACATGCAAATTAGTCTGACCCTGGCCCAGTGCATCATGGGAACAGGGCAGACCAAACTACCAAGCCAATTCTTTACTGGAAAGGAAACAAGCTTCCGGGGACCGGTTTCTGGCATTACAGCCATCTTCGGCCCGGCTTGCTTGAATCCTGATGGTGCAGTGAGCAAGGGACTCACATCTGAGCATACCCTTCCACACTTGTGGTGGCCAAAACGATTCAAAAGGGGGTGGTGATGGACAGAGTATCTGAATTAAGCAGAACACTCCTACCCAGTCAAAAGATCAGGGCTTGATCCATCACGTTTTTTAGCTCACTGCACCATCCCAGTTCAGAACCTGGCTACCTGCAAATTAGTCTGACCCTGGCCCAGTGCATCATGGGAACAGGGCAGACCAAACTACCAAGCCAATTCTTTACTGGAAAGGAAACAAGCTTCCGGGGACCGGTTTCTGGCATTACAGCCGTCTTCGGCCCGGCTTGTTTGAATCCTGATGGTGCAGTGAGCAAGGGACTCACATCTGAGCATACCCTTCCACACTTGTGGTGGCCAAAACGATTCAAAAGGGGGTGGTGATGGACAGAGTATCTGAATTAAGCAGAACACTCCTACCCAGTCAAAAGATCAGGGCTTGATCCATCACCGTTTTTTTGCTCACTGCACCATCCCAGTTCAGAACCTGGCTACATGCAAATTAGTCTGACCTGGCCCAGTGCATCATGGGAACAGGGCAGACCAAACTACCAAGCCAATTCTTTACTGGAAAGGAAACAAGCTTCCGGGGACCGGTTTCTGGCATTACAGCCGTCTTCGGCCCGGCTTGTTTGTATCCTGATGGTGCAGTGAGCAAGGGACTCACATCTGAGCATACCCTTCCACACTTGTGGTGGCCAAAACGATTCAAAAGGGGGTGGTGATGGACAGAGTATCTGAATTAAGCAGAACACTCCTACCCAGTCAAAATATCAGGGCTTGATCCATCACCGTTTTTTAGCTCACTGCACCATCCCAGTTCAGAACCTGGCTACATGCAAATTAGTCTGACCCTGGCCCAGTGCATCATGGGAAAAGGGCAGACCAAACTACCAAGCCAATTCTTTACTGGAAAGGAAACAAGCTTCCGGGGACCAGTTTCTGGCATTACAGCCGTCTTCGGCCCGGCTTGCTTGAATCCTGATGGTGCAGTGAGCAAGGGACTCACATCTGAGCATACCCTTCCACACTTGTGGTGGCCAAAACGATTCAAAAGGGGGTGGTAATGGACAGAGTATCTGAATTAAGCAGAACACTCCTACCCAGTCAAAAGATCAGGGCTTGATCCATCACCGTTTTTTAGCTCACTGCACCATCCCAGTTCAGAACCTGGCTACATGCAAATTAGTCTGACCCTGGCCCAGTGCATCATGGGAACAGGGCAGACCAAACTACCAAGCCAATTCTTTACTGGAAAGGAAACAAGCTTCCGGGGACCGGTTTCTGGCATTACAGCCGTCTTCGGCCCGGCTTGCTTGAATCCTGATGGTGCAGTGAGCAAGGGACTCACATCTGAGCATACCCTTCCACACTTGTGGTGGCCAAAACGATTCAAAAGGGGATGGTGATGGACAGAGTATCTGAATTAAGCAGAACACTCCTACCCAGTCAAAAGATCAGGGCTTGATCCATCACCGTTTTTTAGCTCACTGCACCATTCCAGTTCAGAACCTGGCTACATGCAAATTAGTCTGACCCTGGCCCAGTGCATCATGGGAACAGGGCAGACCAAACTACCAAGCCAATTCTTTACTGGAAAGGAAACAAGCTTCCGGGGACCGGTTTCTGGCATTACAGCCATCTTCGGCCCGGCTTGCTTAAATCCTGATGGTGCAGTGAGCAAGGGACTCACATCTGAGCATACCCTTCCACACTTGTGGTGGCCAAAACGATTCAAAAGGGGGTGGTGATGGACAGAGTATCTGAATTAAGCAGAACACTCCTACCCAGTCAAAAATCAGGGCTTGATCCATCACCGTTTTTTAGCTCACTGCACCATCCCAGTTCAGAACCTGGCTACATGCAAATTAGTCTGACCCTGGCCCAGTGCATCATGGGAACAGGGCAGACCAAACTACCAAGCCAATTCTTTACTGGAAAGGAAACAAGCTTCCGGGGACCGGTTTCTGGCATTACAGCCGTCTTCGGCCCGGCTTGCTTGAATCCTGATGGTGCAGTGAGCAAGGGACTCACATCTGAGCATACCCTTCCACACTTGTGGTGGCCAAAACTATTCAAAAGGGGGTGGTGATTGACAGAGTATCTGAATTAAGCAGAACACTCCTACCCAGTCAAAAGATCAGGGCTTGATCCATCACCGTTTTTTAGCTCACTGCACCATCCCAGTTCAGAACCTGGCTACATGCAAATTAGTCTGACCTGGCCCAGTGCATCATGGGAACAGGGCAGACCAAACTACCAAGCCAATTCTTTACTGGAAAGGAAACAAGCTTCCGGGGACCGGTTTCTGGCATTACAGCCGTCTTCGGCCCGGCTTGCTTGAATCCTGATGGTGCAGTGAGCAAGGGACTCACATCTGAGCATACCCTTCCACACTTGTGGTGGCCAAAATGATTCAAAAGGGGGGTGATGATGGACAGAGTATCTGAATTAAGCAGAACACTCCTACCCAGTCAAAAGATCAGGGCTTGATCCATCACCGTTTTTTAGCTCACTGCACCATCCCAGTTCAGAACCTGGCTACATGCAAATTAGTCTGACCCTGGCCCAGTGCATCATGGGAACAGGGCAGACCAAACTACCAAGCCAATTCTTTACTGGAAAGGAAACAAGCTTCCGGGGACCGGTTTCTGGCATTACAGCCGTCTTCGGCCCGGCTTGCTTGAATCCTGATGGTGCAGTGAGCAAGGGACTCACATCTGAGCATACCCTTCCACACTTGTGGTGGCCAAAACGATTCTGAACTGGGATGGTGCAGTGAGCTAAAAAACGGTGATGGATCAAACCCTGATCTTTTGACTGGGTATGAGTGTTCTGCTTAATTCAGATGCTCTGTCCATCACCACCCCCTTTTCTGAATCATTATGTGTATTGGCCAGTCCATCCAAGATCCCTCCTCTTCGAAGATGCATTCTGCAGCAAAGCCGCCAATGGGCCAATAATGATACCAAGGTAGGGAAAGAACGCTCTCAACATTTTTACTCACAATGATCCCAGTGTAATGAATAGGCTTAAAAAGTTTCAAACCAATAAAACAACATTACCTTCTTATTACAACGTACTCTTTTAAGTTAATTGTGAATATTTTAAAAGGACGAGCCCTCCTTCTTAGCTTTGTGTACTCGGAGTACATTAATAAGTTAGCTATATCAAAGTGAATCTTTCCGCGCTAAGCCAGATTCTTGGATTTTTTTGTTTAAAATGTAAGTATGTTTGACCCACATTTAATATAAAAGCATGTGCTTGTATATGAGATGGTTAAAATGTGTTCACACAAAAAATATTTCATTAATGAAGGCTCAGAAGTGTAAGGTAAAGAGTTGCTGGTAATGTTCAAAGAGGTGATGTATAGGCTTGCAGTAACAGTAAGCCTGGAGTCACGTTGATTGCATTGAACTGATAGAACAATCTATTGCGTGCGCACATTCTCTTGATAGCTTCTCAAATTCATTTTTTGAATCTTGACAAAAAGGCAAGTGTTAGGAAACGTTTAAGATGAATTTAGTTCGAACAAGGTACTCCTGACCTGCATGAAATAACACCATGCTTGAGGCTCCTGACAGAACCGAATACCTACCTGTTAACGTAAGCATGCTCGTAGATGGCAGCCTGCTCCCTGGCATCACTGCCTCTGCCAATTCAGGGTTCCTTCGCCTGGCAAATGGAGGCGAGGCTCCTGGAAAACCAGCATCTACATTCATATCATTCTTCTGTGGTAATGCTGGCTTGGCTTCTGTCGAGGGGCTGTCGTGCCTCCTCCCACAAGTTCCAACAGGAGCGTTACGTGTGTCAAGAATGCTGGTGTTTGCCAGGCATGGCACTGTGTTTAGACATGTGGGCATAGTCAAGCACCGACTTATTTCACAGGGTGGAGCAGGCAATGTCTAGGAGACAAAAGCACAGATTGCTAAGTCCCCTAAATTCTTCCAGCTTACAATATGTAGAACTATGCTTATGCTTACAAATGTAAAGAAAGTGAGAAATTGAAAGAAAGTTCATATAAGAGCCCTTCCCAAGAACCTTCTTTGGTTCACTATTGTATTGCAAAGAGGTTGCAATGCACACTCAAACGAGAGCTCTAATGAACAATAGTTATCAGTTCCAGGTATCATCTCAACTTGACTTTCGAGGCACTGTAGGACTCCTCCGCAAGTATCCAAATGGCAGGAATATTCAGAACACGTGTCCAATGTTGCATGTTTGTGCAAGGGTCAAAATAATGAGCCAGTTCGCCTCCTTAGATATATTCCCTCCTTTTCCACTAAGAAACGTGTTTACTACAAACCCCAGTAGAGTGTACCACAATATTACATGGTGTGATAGCGAGCCATTTGCCAGTAGGTCCAGCGTTGTGGCGGACACCCCTTGTATTTGGATGTGGAGGCTGTGCGACCAGCTTATTTCATGGTCTTTGGAAAGTACCAGGAGCAGAGGCTAATTCTGTGCGCCCGCCTTTATACGTGTGTCAGCTACTACTTGTTCCAGGTTCTGCCCAACAGGGAGCCTCGAGCACTCTTCCATCAGGATCACCGTGGTTCAAAGAAGGACAGAGAAAGGGATCTCCATTTTCCTTTATATCACATTCGGATGGACGAGGAGTATTGTGGACATGGATACAGCGCATGCAGAGAAGCACAAGGTGATGGCCAGAACAGCAGTATGATGGTGCATCCCTGTTGCAGGATCCAGCAAAGCATGGCAACTCTGGGGCAGAATTTACAGTGGACATTTAGAAGCACAGATGTATAACCTCCAAGCTGCTAATGGAGGTAGGGTGATGACATGGCACTTATTTCAGACTCGTACATTCCAGCAGGTCATCATAATGTAGCTTAGGAGTCCATCTTGAAGAGCTGCAGTACAGGAACGGAGAAGAACCCTGCACTACTTCATAACAACTATTGTCCCAAATATGCAAGAGCACTATACGCAGATGTCAACTGTGCAGAAAGTGACATGAAGCGTATCCCCATTTTACCTGACAAATCAACTTGGTGGAACAAGGGATGGGATCTCGTCCTTTCAGTTACCGGAGGCTAAGTCTTCCTGCAGCCTTGTGTTTAAGTAAAATAGAAATCCGTGAACAT
Source organism: Lissotriton helveticus (assembly GCF_964261635.1). NCBI lineage: Eukaryota > Metazoa > Chordata > Amphibia > Caudata > Salamandridae > Lissotriton > Lissotriton helveticus. Next base: position 1,361,263,267 of record NC_136065.1, read on the forward strand.
ACCTCTTCGTGGTGAATCTTTAATTTAAATAGTAGTAGCTCCATACCCAATTCTGCAATACAGAAAATTCATCAAAGACAAATATTCTGCTGTATCCTGGTTTTAAATCATAACATTTCGCCCATACCTAATAAGGATGTGAACTATTATTTTACTGAACTTTTAGACAAGTATACCATCTATACGTTGAAGACTCTGCTTGACCTGATTTTATAAAATTCCTTAATGTACATTATAATTACAGTAGACCTTTTACAAGCAGGTGGGTAATTTTTTAAAATCATAACAGCCCCATGGAGATAAAACCTGAATTGGGTGTAATTCACAATATCACAATATTCTCAAAAACAAGCACCATTGCATTGTACTGTAAATATTTTAATATTCAATACAAACACAAACATTCAGCAAGCATGGCGAGGATCCCTCACTTCAACTGTTCACTTCCCTCGGAACTCCAGTGAAGACACTCCTACGAATGAACTTTTATGGGGGTAAGCTACCTTGCTGAATTATATGTGGGATCCGCACTTTTTTGACCCCTCCCAGTTTAATCCTTGTGGTCTTTGTCTTAGTTCTCACTGATGCCAAAATATAGAACCCAAATGGCGCCAAAATATAGAACCCAAATGGCTCATCGCCTCACAACCCACAGCTCTCAAACTGATGAAGGGAGTTTGATTCACTAAAGCCCAGTTTATGGTCTTAAGAAACTGGAATCCATATCAGGATAAGTCCAGGAGAGCGTCTAGATAGGGCTCTAAATTAAGAGATACCCCTGGGCTACCTTTCCGAAGGCATCCTCCACGCAACAAAGAATCCATGTATCTTTTCGACGTCCCTCTGCCAAACATATCCTTTACCTCAGCACCAGCTCCAACATTCTAATGACGGCATCACAGAAGGTTCAGCTCTGGTTGGCAGTGGAACCTTCTGCACCACAGAACCCACATATACACATTATACAAATACATTAGCAGCTAAAACCATGGGCCAATGGACTCCCATGCAACAAACGAAATGTGTGAATTGCCATATTATTGGGTGGTATAGGAGGATTGTAGCTGAAAGCTGATGCCTGTAGGGGTACCTGAAAGAAATGTGCGAGCAGGTGAAAGCTGGGACCAAAGGTTAGTGGAGGTGTGTGGATAACGGCCACAGTATGGTTCTTTACACAGTGAGTCATCCATTGCAGATCCTGGAACATTGTAGTACAGTATTCGGAGAGAACAGGACTTTACAGTATTGGGTGTTGTCTATATCACTGGTATATGCCATCTTCTCTCTCCCTTGCTCCATCACCCTGCCTTTGAACACCATCTTAGACCGTAAGTGTTGTTTGGAAGATAAGGTTCTATTTGAATGCCTTTTGCTATGAGGCGGATCAGGGAAAGACCAGGTTTTGATGTCGCTGTATATGAAAAACATGTTAATCTCTACAGTTCATTATTATCTACCTCATTACGACACTGGTGAAGAGCTTTGGTCAGCTGTACGGGGGACAACTCCCACCTTCTTTACCATGAGGATTTTCTCACCTGATTAAGTCCACTTCTAATGCTGTGCCACAAGTCTGTGTGGGGTTAATTACTAGACTGAGACAAGCTTTCTTCCAAATATATAATCAATGAATTTTGCTGTAGCCTCATGAGCGTGTCTGTGATGCCATGTGTGCTTGTGACAAACTTTTCCTTACTTTTCTTGCCTCATTCAGGTCCTCTCAGTCTACAGACTTTCACAAAGAAGTGGAACGAGGAAGCCTTAATCATCAAACAGATAAGACCTCCGTAGTGAGCAGTGCCTTCACCTTAGCCGCCACCACAAATAATTAATGTAAAGAGATTGGAAGATGGCAGCTGAATGCTCTCAACTATACCCCTTTACAGTGCTGGAGAGGAGAACTTACTGTTATTATGAAAGGATTGAAACAGGATGAGTGTGGTTGGTGTTTAGAGGAGGATAGTATGCTTACCAAATACCAGGAGCAAGGCAAATGGATGTATTTAGAACTTTCTGGAATAGATGAGTTCATTAAGCTTCATGGATTGGAGAATACTTAAAGAAAAGAAAACTGTTACATCAGAATTATTGAGGTAAGGAACTGTTATTTTTTATGTGTCCTCATTCACCTCAGGCTCCAAACAGTCACCCTTTTTTAATGGGGATGGACGTAGAGTTGTTTATTTTTTTTCGGGTTACCCAGTCCTTGAGCCGCATTTCATGAGCAAAACAGCGACAGGTGTAATCATCGAACAGTTATGACCCTATTGCATTTCTGGCTATTTTAAATATGTGTATGTATGATAGACACTTTATTTTGGCACAAAGCTGAATGTTTCCCGGCCACGTAAGTGCAAGAGAGAATTTCTGCGAGCACCAAGTTTATCAAAGGACTGAGAAACAATACTTAACAGCATGTAAGTTCATTTGTTGTGTTTGTTCTCTATGTTGTATGTCCCCCTCTTTTTTCTCTTGCAGATTTTACCAACTGTGGGTCCGTAATTACAGTTCCTCCACTACACGCACAGCACACCTTAGCGCTTGTGCTGTATATCACCAACACACATGTGGCTACTTCCATTTTTTGTAGCCACATCACTGCTTTTTGTTCACTAAGAAAGCCTTACTAATTCATGATAGACTGAAACATGTCAATCAGTACTTAAGAGATATAGAAGAGCAATTTTATCTTCACAATATCTCATCTTGTTTTTAACGTGTCCTAGGACCCTGTAAATAAATCAGTACCAGATTGGGCATCCTTGAGACACTTTTAACCAGTACCACTTTTTGAGCACATTTTCACACTCGCAATTCAAAAAATCACGCTCCGCTGTAATCCAGCCGTTGAAGCACAGCTGAGTTGCAATCTGCAGCAAAGCTGGGAACCCGATGTCGAAGCATGCCATCAACTAGGTTGGTGGATGAGGGTTCTTCTTAAAAATCCAAAGGATATTTTGTGCTCTCAAGCACTATACTCAGTCGGAAAATCCTAGTCCACAACTGCGGGTCCGTCCAAATTGTTTTGTAAAGTTCTTTTATTGGGAAGAGGACGTACCCCTCATTACTCCTTCCTTGCTCTCTCCTTTGTTCCTTGCCCATTGCATTTCTGCCAACTTTACCTATCATTCCAACCCATCCACTTCATCAAGGGTAGTCAGAACGTATTACTCTGAGATATCCCTCCTGCAGCGTCTATTTTATAGATAGAAGGAGACTGCATTCTGCTAGTCGGTACAGAACAGAGGGACATCAGCTACCTACTTCCTGCATATTTCCCTTCGAGACAGTACTGAAATACTGAAAGCAACTTGCTTTTGTTGCCATTCAGCCATGTCGGCCCCTCTGCTGCCCCAAAGATAATTAGACTGAGGATTACCTTAATGTCTAGCCCGAAAATGATCATGGCAATCTTACCCGCATTTATCCAAAATTGCTGGATCCAAAGGCTTTTCATGAAATTACAGATGTAATTCGCCTTCTCTAGCCCATATTTCACACACTTAGTTGTGCCCCTTTTCTCCCATCTTTGAGATCCTGTGGGGCATCCAGTAGGCTCCAAGGAGAGAAAAGAGACTATTCCTCCAAGAGTGGGTTTGACAGTGATATTTAAAGTGTGCATCAATACTTACCAAAGGTCTTGTAACTGTGCCCTCGCTAGTATCCTCCCCAGGGCTCCTCTGATAGATTAAAATAACCATCCACGATATTCAACAACTCCCAATAGCATGATGAAACTTCCTTCTTCCCTAATGGTTTTCCATCAGCTGTTCTTCCAATTGGTTTGTAGTTCCCACTTCAAATCCCAGGCTCTGAGTCCAACTTTTTAACTTCAAGTATTTAAACCTAGAAATGTTTCCAGCCATAGCCGCATGTAGCTTATCCCATGGGAATAGCTTTCCATCCACTGTTAGTTGTCCCTACCTTTGAATGCCTGCACTCATATTGGGAGTGCCAATTTATCTTAAATACTCTCTGGGGGGCCCGGGGAGTCCAAGATATGAGGAAAGCTCCTATAATACTCCGGTTCCATATCACTTCTAATACAAAACCATATCCAGGCCATTGCTTGATGTACTTTCAGCCTCACTTTCTTGTAGAACTTCATGTCCCCAAATGTAAACAAAAAATGGCTATTGGCACCCCCGGCATTTTTTGGGGCTGTTGAAGAGCATTTTTAAACTGAAATGCCCAAGCACAGTGTCAGGCAGCGTTAGCCGCCCATCCCTCCTTCTGCTAAGCTTCTTCCACGAACTCCTCGCATCTCTAAAGGCCCAGATGAAGGAGTTGATAACTTGTTGTATTTTGTCTAACAATTCTTTCTTAAAGTGCAAGTGGATTGTGTTAAAGAAAAAGGTGTATTTCGGTAGGATAGCCATCTTAAATAAGTTTGTTCTAACAAAAACCGCCAATGGGAGGAGCGCTTAACCCTTCATAAATCTACTTGTGTCTGCTAGAGCTTTGTCAATCTTATCTAGGTCCAGTGCGATCTCTAGACCCAGGTATTTCATCTCGCTCTTAAGTCAGTATTCCTCCCCAGGTTCCAGACCATGATCTCATTTTTTTCAGTATTAACTGAATATCCTGACACCTTGACGAAATGTAATGTCAAGTGGCCTATAACGGGAGAGCGGTATGTAGGTTACAGGTGTATACCATAAGATCTTCCGCCTATAGGGAGATTTTTTTCTCCCACCCGTTGTAGATGAAAGGGGAAATGGAAGCCTCTTACCTCATTCTGCATGCTGGCGGCTCAATGTAAATGCTAAATAATAAAGGGGAGAGTGGGCACTCTTGGCTCATGCCTCTAAATATTTTGAAAGCTGAAGTTAGACTTCCATTTACAAGAATTCTTGCTAAGGGGTCTTACTAGATTAAGCGCACAGCTCTACAAAAAGTTTCATCCAAATTATAATGTTTTAGCATGGTACCCAAAGATGTCCAATTTACCCTGTTGAAAGCTTTTGTATCATCTAGTGTTAGAACTGCTATGGGATATTGAGGGTAGTGGCCAGATCAATTGAGTCAATGAGGCCATATGTTAACACCTGCAGGGATCTTTCCCTTACAAAAACCTTCTGATCGTTATGCAACAGCCCACCAATTACTCTATTTAGCCTCTCTGCTAAAACCTTTGCAAATACTTTATAATCACTGTTTACGAGTGAGATGGGTCTGCAGAATTCCCACATGGTGTTTTTTTTTCTGGTTTCAGAATGAATGTTACTGTGGGCTCATTCAAGGATTGTGGCAGCTGATTCCCTTTGTCGAAGATCTCCCCAAATAGTGTTGTGATAATCAGTAGAATTGAATCAGCAATGGCTTTGTATATTTCGACTCACAGACCATCAGGGCCTGCAGTTTTGCCCCCTTTACTTGACATAATAAGCCTCTTTACATCTGGCTGGCTAATGCAATAGTTCAAAACAGACTGGCCATCCTCTCCAAGTCTAGGTGGTGCATCTACATCTATCCATTGATTACACTCCTCCTCTGTTATCTCCGTGTCTACAGTATACATATTTTCAAAAAACCCATGGAAAGCTCTCTCTATATCATTGCCAATGATCAAGTTTAGGCCAGTCACACACCACATTTTTATTTCCTTAATCATATTCCTTGCTCGGTCTGCTTTAATCGTCCAAGAAAGTAGCTTCCCACCATTCTCCCAATATTCAAAGTGGGCTAGCTTACTTGCTTCCCCTCTCTACCTCACTCTGGCCTCCAGTAGTGCTTCCAAATGCTCTCTTAACACATGTAGCCTATTCTTGGAGGCTGAAGCCTCTTTGGTCTTTAGTTGCACTGCTAATAGCACTTCTAGTTTCATCATTTCGGACTCCAAGGTACTGACCTCGTTTTTGTACCTCGTGTTCCTAAACTTTGATAAACTGATGATCTTTACTGTTTAAAAAGTCTTAAGTGAGTCCCATACCACTGTCAAAGGGGCAGCACCTATAATGAAGTTAAGGAACTCCTCTGTCTCCAAACGTAGTTTGTTAACCAAGTCCATACCAGTAGGGTACAATCTAGAGTCCATCTTCTTGTCTTGGACTTTAAAAAATGCTTTAACGTTAATGCTATTGCAGAGTGATCAGACAAGTGATCTGCTACATGCTTAATTTCCTGGATTTCATCCCTTATGACCTGGTCTATTAAATAAATAGCCAATCCTAGAGAAATGACCATATTCTTTTATTGTGAAAAGTATAGCCCTGTACTATCCCTGCTCTTTCCCTCCATACATGACATACCCCGACATAGTCCTTAACAAGGCTAAGGCTAGAGCAAGAGCCACTGATAGGACTGAGTTGTTAATAACACACACAAGGGACACCAATCCTAACAGACCAGTATTTGTGTCGAAATTCTCCAGCAGGAGTAATCAGATTAAAATAATTATTCTAAAACATTGGCCAATGATTGAAAATGAACCTGATTTCAATGGTAACTTTACCAAACCACTATTCGCCTCCCAAAGATCGAGAAACTTGAAAGATATGTTAGAATACAAACCAACTGAACACAACGTCACATACACTGGTACAATCCCCTGTCTGAACTGTGGACACTGCAATAACATAATACGTGGCAACTCTCTTAACCATCCAACCACAGGTAGGCCTAGTAAACTTCACACCAACGCCACCTGCGACACAAAAAATCTCATTTATTTGTTGAAATGTCCCTGTGGACTCCCATATGTTGGGAAAACGGAAAGAAAAATTAAGACTCGCATGACAGAGCACAAAAGCACCATTAGGAACAAAACAGTGAAGGCACCGGTAGCCGCACACTTTGCCGTCAATAATCATAACGTCAGCCAACTAAGATTCATAGACCTGGAGGTTGTTTCTGCAAGACAAGGCGTTGATAACAGGAAGAAGTTATTGCAACGCAATATGTACTGGATAAAGATATTGGACTCATGTAACCCCAAGGGGTTAAATGACCGTATGGAATACAGCTGTTTCTTAAAATTGTTTATCATGGTTTGTTTACATTTACAGATGGTTAGTATTCACGCTACCCTGACATCACATGCCTACATGTCCTCCACTTTTTAGGTTTTGCCTGGCGAAAGCTGCGCTCTGCGCAGCTTTTTCGCGCAGGCGAAAACCTAATGAGAACTGTAGTGTGGGTTTGGGTCGGCCCTCGTCATTCATTGGCTGGCTCCATAAATGGAGCCTAGCCATTGGACGAGGGGCCTGTCCGTCAATGCCGGACCAGATTCGGGGGCGTTCCCGAGATTCTTTGGCTTTTGCCGACGTCACGCGACGTCAGCCGAAAGCCGGGAACGCCCCCGAATCTGGTAAGGCACTAGTGGCACCCCGAGCGCTCGGCCGCCTCCTACTACGGTGCAAACGCTGCCTCCCTGATTGCCGCCGCTGCCCGGGGCCGAGAATAACTTGAGGATCTCGCCGGGGCCGCGGAGAGCAAGAACGAAGGAGGCTGCCCTCCCATTGGCTGAGGCGGTCGAGCCCCCTCAGTGCCGCCGCGCTAGGAGTGGTTATTGAGCCGCCGCGTCATCGCTGGAGCCGCGCTGCGATTGGCCGCAGCTTCGCCACCATCGGAGGCTCGCCCTGAGAGCGGCGCATCCATCGGGAAACTTCGCCGCCCGCCTGCCTGAGCTAGAGACGGGCCGCCGCGCTGCCCGCGGCGACCCGGAAGTGACTAGCCGGCCGGCCAATCCTAGCGCGGCCGGCCGGAAGTGCCCGCCCCCCCAGCCCGGGGGAAGAAGGAAGACGGCAGCCCAGGAGAAGACCTGGAGGGAGCCCCGGGAGAAGCGGAGGACGTTGCCGGTCTCCCATGCTGAAGAGGGAGACCGGAGAAGTGCCCAGGAGATTGCCGCCGTCGCAAGGAGCCCCCGCCAGGACGGCGGCCCAGGAGAAAAAGTATGGCGGTCCACGCGGGGCTCCAGTGGCCTGGAGGGAGCCCCGGGAGAAGCGGAGGACGTTGCCGGTCTCCCATGCCGAAGAGGGAGACCGGAGAAGTGCCCAGGAGATTGCTGCCGTCGCAAGGAGCCCCCGCCAGGACGGCGGCCCAGGAGAAGAAGTATGGCGGTCCACGCGGGGCTCCAGTGGCCTGGAGGGAGCCCCGGGAGAAGCGGAGGACGTTGCCGGTCTCCCATGCCGAAGAGGGAGACCGGAGAAGTGCCCAGGAGATTGCCGCCGTCGCAAGGAGCCCCCGCCAGAGTGCCCGGTAAGTTAAATGGGCTACCGAGCGCAGCAGCAGCACCACCAGAGGCTTGGGGCTCGGAGCCGCACCATGGTGGACCTGGGCGGCTGCCCCAGGAAACACCTCTGCGAGCCCCTGCTGCCCCCCGCCCTGCTCTGCTGGGCCCTGCTGCTGCTCTGCTTGGGGCTCAGAGCCGCACCATGGTGGACCTGGTGAAACCTTAACAAAGGCAAAACCATTGCATTGTAAATGCTTGTTAATTCCTATCCCCACTAATTCGGGTACACACACACACAGTACTTCCAGCAGGTCGTACCTTTTCATTAGCCCAATATAATTGTTTTCACTGTTTTTTTCACTGTCGTTTCCCCGATTTACCTTTCCTAAATGGCCGCCGCCATCACTACATCCGATATCGTCCTGCCATATCACTGGTTTACTCCAGATACAACTCCAGATACAACAGACAGACTTTCATTTACACGAGGTTTATTATCTTCTTCTCACTGTACATATTTAACACACTACCATTTACCCTACCCTTGACATAGATTCACCCGCACTGGTTACCCCCACACATAATTTGTCTTTTACTTTATTAATTCTCTACCAGCGTACACAATTGTGATAGTCCGTTGTTGATGACACTTACGGACCGGCGTCTCATGCATGCGCTTTGTTAAACATTGCGGTACTATCGCGTAGGAGTTTTTTTACTTCCACCCCGTACTGAGAGCTGGATACTGTTGATTGGTAAGACTATCGTTACGAACCAACACGTTTCTTTAACTTTTAAGGCTATACCGGTTACTCGCCCGAGCGGTGTTAATTTCCAGCATTGTAATGTGGCATTTGATTGTGCACGCCGAACCTTCCGCTCACTTCAGAGTTTGTTTAAAGCCCGTTTACCGTCACCACTCCGATACACTCGACTACTTCGATCAGACTTCGAGCCACTGTCTAATCACCATCACTCACTTGGTTGCTTTTCCCCAACGTTCACACGTGTTTATTCGCATGCACTTGTTAGTATTCATTTGGTCACTCTCAACAGTATTTTTTTACGCTCACCAGTGCACGATTGACACAGACCATGACATGGTATGTGCATGCTTACCTTCTGCTAATTCTTATTATCTTATTTACCTTGTTGAAACCATGTGTCTACTTCCTTATCGTTTTACACACATTCATTTTACTTTATTCATAGATGAAATGTAGTTCCCCTGATGAAGTGCTGCGGCACGAAATGCATTGGGAATGAACGTGCACAGACTAATTATTTGGATATTACCACGTATTTACTAGAATTACATGGATAATGTTTGTGAACATCCTGAAGCTGTGATGTAACAGTGCATTTGAATAAAAATTAAAAGACATGAACTGTTTGGATTACCCACATTGACGCATTTGAATTATATTATTTACACAAGTGATTAAGTTTGTTGAAGACATCTGTCTCATTAAGGAGTGCTGATGGACACACTGGTACGGTTAGCAGTGTCTTTGATTGATCTTTGAACCTAACTCCCCAAGGTCAGAGGGAGCAACCCGCCAGCACCCAAACATTCAAGTATTTTCCACGTGAAACAATTGGAGAAACAGAATAATGAGAATACACCCAGAGTGCCACACACACACGCGACTTTGATAGTCATAGTTGTCCCATCATGTTTTAATATACACTTGTATTTTTAGGAGAAACTATCAACCTATTTTTGGCTGACTGTAACGGGGAAGCTAGGTGGGAGGAAGACAGGCGGGTGGAAGAGCCCTCCCCCTCTTACGATTGGTGGGTCGCTGACTCTACCTCCCCTCCAGAGCGACTGGAGTTCGTATCCCTTGACAACCGCGGCGGAGGAAGAATGCAAGGAGGGCGCCTTTAACTGGGTCTTTGACAAAGAGGAAGCCGCGCCCCCACATGACATCAGGACAGCCGGATTGGTGAAAACTCAGGAAGACCAGCAGCCGGTGTGACGACACCCCGGAGGAGTTTGGCGAAGGAGCGTGGCGGAGAGGAGAAGAAGACGGAGACGAGAGCGGAGTGCGGAAGAACGAGAGAACCGAGAAGGAAGCTGCGTCAGGAAGCCAACGACCCTGCGGAGCGCCGTGCCACACTCCCGAGGGAGGAGTGTGGCTGAAACAGGTACGGCAGCGATTTGCAGACTGGGTAGGGAGGCGGGGAGACTCTCCTCCTTAGAGCTGCGACCGAGATACTACTGCCTTGTGTATATACCTGTATATATCTGTAAACACCCCTGTAGATAGACCAACCTCTCTTACCGCATTCCCCAACCACCCTATCCTCACTTTTGTCCTCCCACACAGCCCACATACTGTATATATCACTTAGCAGTGGTGACCCTTGCACTTCCCGGTTCCTCTTGGGCGAATCAGTAGAGACCTTGAGCCCTGACGGCGTCTCCTCTGTTTGTTTATGTTTCATACCTGCCCGGAGGGGAGCCAACTCAGAGCGAAGACGGAAAGAAGGCCCAAGCGAAGCCAAGGAACGAACAGCATAGAAAAACCTGGTAGAGAGGGCACTACCACGGAGTCTGCCAGTTTTGCCCGTGAGAGACTAACATCACGCCAAAGAAAGACTCTGTCCAAAATAAAACCTTATCTAACCAGAAAAAGTCTCCAGTCCCTCCATACACCCACGTCACACTGACCTATCCAAATTATTGTCCATTAGCACTTTGAAATCTTCAGTCATTATAATAAATTGAAGTTAAACAGATTGAGAGGTCATTGTCATCAGAATTCAGACCATAAAAGCCCACTCGCGTAAAATTTTAATCATATCCTTACAACTTAGTGATAATTAGGCTCCCGGTTTTATGATATTTATGTTTTTTAACACTTCCATCTGTATCTATCCATATTTATTTTGGGGCCATCTTATTGGTATTTATCCATATTTATTTTGTGTTTTGAGAATAAATGGAGTCGTAAAATGGTACATTTCTACATTTATTTAACTGATGAACATGCACTCATATTTTGATACCTGTCACATTTTAGCAAATTAAGCAGTCAAATATAAGAAACATTACGCCCACAATTAAATATTACCATTATACTTCAGATATGCGTTAACATATACTTGTATTTGAGGAAATCTCATCCTGTTTTTTAACTCTGATTATTTTCACATCCTATCAAAGAGTAATACAGGGGACATGTCAAGCACTCGAGAAAAAGTTTGATTCCTTGACAAGTAGGTCTCAGGTAGTAGAAGATATAGGGGCATATTATCAAGGGCCTTATCGCTGCTTTAGCTGGAATTTTTCCCGCTAAAGCGGCGATAATTTCATAGCCCTATTAGCAAGCTGTCGCTAACAGCAGTTAGCGACAGTTTGTAGGCGATAGCGAGGGGTTTGGGGCCCGCTTTGCATGTCAGCGATATTTATCACTAATGATATGCAAAGTGGGCGTACCCAACCTGTTAGCGACTGAAAGCAGTCGCTAACATCGCTATCCCCTCTTATCAACGCTGGCGTAGCGATTAAAAAATTTGCGGTAAGCGCAAATATCGCTGAAAACTAACGCCTGCTCAGACCACTTCTTAACCTGTATATCCAATGGGAGGTGGATATTCAGGTTAAGACCCTATTGGCGTTAATGCCTGAATATCGCTGGATTTCCAGCGATATTCACGCATTAAGCCGCTATTGACGGATATTTTATCGCATTTGAGATAAACGTTGCTAATAGCACGTTATCTCTGTGATAAAATCCAGCGATGCAGGGCGATAGAAAAAATGTCGCTAAGCTTATTTAGCGATAAATATCGCTAGTTGTTGATAATATGCCCCATAGTGACAGAGCTAAAAGACACAGTGGAGAATATCAATGCAGAGATCCGTGCATTAAGGCTTAGTAAACTGGGTTATCAGGAGAAGTGAGTCACTGGAGAATAACTCAAGAAGGGGCAACGTAAGAATCTTGAATGTTTCATAAGGGATAGAAGGGGAAGATCTAAAGGCATATGTGGTTACTTTGATAAAGGTAGGGGCTCAAATAGAAGACAGTGAGGAAGACATTGTTAGGGATATCCAAAGAATCCACAGAGATTCATTTAGGAGAAACCCCAATAAAAGTAAACCCCGAAAGATCTTACTGAATTTTCATACTTACTCTTTGAAAGAAAGTGTCATGTCGAAAGCTCTGAAGTTTAAAATGCAGAGAGCAAATGGGTTTTCATTCAAGATCAGGTCTGACACCCTGAATAGTCAATGGAAACTGGGGAAGTGAATAGAGGAGTTAAAAAAGCTTTGGGCTACTGCCCAGCTAATATTTTAAGCTTCCCTCCGTGTTATGCACAATAATAAAATGAATAATTTAAGGGGCCATAGAGAAGCAGACGAGCTGCTGGAAGCCATTAAAAATAGCAATCCACTGGGGAGAAGCTTCGCGCGCGTCCAAGATGGCCGCGTGAGCTCGGGGCTCCCGAAATCCCCGCAGCCGCCGGGAATGTCCTGTAAATTATCCTGATCTTTGGACACGGGCTTGACTGACTGATTGATGGTGGCACTGAATGAGACATTCCACGACCGGCTCCGACGACGGGTAGTGAAGTTGTGGGGTCCGAGAGTTTGGGGCCTGTGCCGGAAGGTGACCGGGGTCCTGGGTGAGAGGCGGCCCGGTCCCAAGTTGAACAACATTGGATCGATCGACCGGAAGTGGCCGGTCCGGACCCCCATTTTGATTTCCGGTCGCGGATACGTGGATTGTGTGTGCCCCCCTCTCGGGCTCCCCCCCCCTATGGATGTGTCCCCTCCTCGAGCACTGGTCGATTGTGGACGAATGGGCTGTCCTTGAGGTGGTGCCCTGGTGGGTGACGACGATTTGCACGAGCGAGGACGGAGAAGTGGAGGGCCGTTCCGTGCGTTGGTGGTAGGACTGGCCCTTGCGATGGCAACCAAACCGGAGGTGGAGAAGGCCCAGGTGAAATCGGCCAGGACGAGCCGCACAGTGCAGTCTAATAAATTGGACCGATACACGGTATCGAAGGGTTCGCCTAGGGTGTCTAGTCGGGCACAGGATGGCGGTGCGGAGGGCCCGGGAGCAACATTGGAACCATAGATGGGGTTCATACTTCTCTCGGTCAACAGATAGAGGCTTTGGACCACAAGCTGGACACTGTGACCATAGAGGTCAACATGATCCGGGCAGATCTCACAAAAACGAATGAGAGGGTGAAATCCCTGGACATTAAGACAGCGAGCATGACGGACGACGTTGTGGAGCTCCAGCGGGAAGTATGCAACTTAAGGGCCGCAGGAGAGGTGCGAAGTCGACAAATGGATGAGTTCGAAGGGAGAGCCAGGAGGAATAATGTTCGCCTTACCGGGGTACCGGAGAATGCCGAGGGGCAGGCTCCTGATCTATTCGTGGAGGACATTATTTTGAAACATTTGCAGCCCAAGGGCTTGAGTTCTTTCTTCACGGTTGAGAGGGCGCACAGGGTCCCAGGAGGGAGACCGCGTCTGGGCGCTCCTTCCCGACCGATGATTATGACGGTCCTTAATTTTAGGGACAGAGACGCTATCCTGCAGGCCTCTAGGACGTCTGAAATTTGAGAACTCGTCGTTGAACTTCTATCCTGACTTTACTCAAAAGGTGCAAAAGCAGCGGCAGAGTTTTTTAGGAGTCAAGCAGTGGCTACGAGTCAAGGGTTATAAATAAGCTATGATGTATCCAGCTAAGCTCCGAGTGGAGGTGCAAGGGAAGGTTTGGTTCTTCGATAATCCGGAGGTGGTGTCAGATTGGGTCGATGGATTGCCGACGCGGACGGAGCCGCAGGAGCGCAGTGGCGAGGCAGCGGAAGAGGCGGAGGACCAGTGACTTTGTTTGGGACAGTGGACCTACAGTTTGGTGGGGGGGGATTGGTGGGGGGGAGGGGGTAATGTTGAGTGCATACTCACCTGATTGACTTTGATACCAGTGTTGGACATGGCGGGGGAGGGAGGCATCGGGGGGGCTGGACTCCTCCTCGAATCTATATTTAGATAGTGGTTTGTTTGTGAATGGGGCGACAGGCACACTGCGAGTTGGGGTTTGGCGATGGCCGAGTGCAGGGGTGCAGGGTGGGGGGAGAGGGTTGGGGTGTATTGTTGAGAGTGTGTTTTCTTTTACTTTTTTGTTTTTCGATCTCAGGTGTCGCCATGTTATTGTATTTGGAACTGCACGGGCACGGAGACACGTAGTTCTCAGGGGTCGGGATGAGGGTGATGAGCTGGAATGTGAATGGCTTGGGGGACAAGATCAAGAGAGGGATGGTGAATCAGCTTGTTAGGAGACATGGGCTGGACGTGGTGCTTCTTCAGGAGACACACTTGATTGGTAATAAATGTCTGGCTCTTCACAGGGGTGGATATAAGTTGATGGCGCATGCAGGCTTTACAACTGGGTCCAGAGGAGTTGGGATCTTGGTCAAAAACTCCTTTCCGTTGTCGGTGCAGAATACTTGGGTTGACCAGAGGGGGAGATATGTAGGGGTCTCGGGGCTGGTTGGGGGTCGCACTGTGACTTTGGTGTCGGTGTATGTGCCACCTGGCCTGCAGGCTGAAACTTATCGCAATCTGGGGAATGTTTTTCTTTCGTTTCCTTTGGGTGATCTGGTGATTGGTGGCGATTTCAACTCGGTCTTGGATGGTGAGATAGATCGCAGTACTCCTTGAGTGCTCCATCCATCGCGGCGGTGGCTACCGGAATTCCTAGCAACGTTGGGTCTGATTGATGGATGGCGCGCACGTAACCCGATGGTCACACATTATTCTCATGTGTCCGCGGCTCATGGTAGTCTGTCTAGGTTGGATTATGTGTTGCTCCCAGCGGCGATGGCACCCAAGATTAGTGAAGCGCGTTACCTCGGGAGGGGTATTTCTGATCATTCCCCGCTATGGCTTGTCATTAGATTGGATTTGCCGGCGGTTGGCAGGGTTGCTCCCATTAGTGCGTGGCAATTGAAGGACCCGGTCATTTAAAAGGATGTCCTCCGTATGTCGGACAGCTATTTTCGAGAAAATGCAGGCTCCGTGGGTTCAGCGCAGACCCTGTGGGAGGCGTACAAGACTGTGGCGAGAGGGGAAGTATTGTCCCTGGTGGCGGGGAAGAAGAAGAGGGCGCTGGCGGGCATGGTTCGGATAGAGGCAGACATTTTTAGTCTGGAGGAGAAGTTTAATGAGTCGAGGGCACCGACGGACCTGCATCAGTTGCGCCTTCGTGAGGAGGAATATCGCGTGCTAGTACGCAATAAGGCGGTGGCTAGTCAGGCTGCCGTTCAGAGTAGGATCTATGAGCACGGGGACAAGGCCGGTAAATTGATAGCATGGCTTGAGAGAGGGGATCGGACCTCGATGTTGGTGCCGGAGTTAGAAAGTAAGGCGTTGCATTTGTTAACGGACCCGCAGGAGATAGTTGATGAGTTCGCAGATTATTATCAGACGGTGTATACGGCGGGGAGTGCCTATACGGAGGAGTAAAATGGTGAAATGATTGGGGATATTGTCATGCCCCGTCTGTCAGAGGCGCATAGGAGTTATCTTGACTCCGCGTTCACGGACGATGAAGTGGCCCAAGCGATTAGGCAGGTTAAATTGGGTAAAGCGACTGGTCCGAATGGGATTCCTATTGAATTGTATAAGTTGAATGCTAACAAGTTGGCTACGTATGTGCGTGCTATGTTCTTGGAAAGTAGAGACGTGGGAGAGCTCCCGTACGATCAGCGTATAGCTAATGTGGTGGTTCTTTACAAGGAGGGCAAACCTAAGACGCAGTGCTCTTCGTATAGGCCTATATCGCTGCTGAATGCGGAGCCTAAGATTCTTGCGAAGCTCCTGGCGACTAGGCTAGTTAAGGTGATTACGACCCTGATCCACCGTCAGTCGGGGTTTATGCCACGCCGAAATACGGCGCTGAATTTATGACGGTTACAGGGGGTCCTCTGGGGTGTTTTGAAACTACACGAACCAACGGTGTTAGTCTCTTTGGCTGCGTTGATGGCTTTTGATCGGGTGGAATGGCGATATTTGTTCGCGGTCTTGGGAAAGTTGGGGTTTGGCAGTGAATTTGTTGGATGAGTTCGCTTATTGTACTCTAAGCCTTTGGCTAGAATAATTGTCAATAATTGCAAGTCCAGCGATTTCCAGCTGGGGAGGGGAACGAGACAGGGATGCCCGCTGTTGCCCCTGCTTTTTGCGCTTGCGATGGAGCCGCTCGCCGCGTGGGTGCGTTGGTTTAGGTCGATTCGGGGTTTGCGTTGGACGTCGGAGTGGGAGGACAAGATCTCGCTGTACGCGGATGATGTTTTACTCTACCTCACTAGACCTAAGGAGTCATTCGGAGTTTTCCTGGATGTGTTTGCCATATTCAGTAGGTACTCTGGCTTGATCATTAACTGGGACAAGTCGGTGGTGTTTGTGGTGGCAGGAGATCCCCCGGTGGTCCCGCGGTCGTGTCCGGTGCGGATAGAAAAGGTTGGGTTTCGGTATCTAGGTATAAACATAACGCTGGATCCGCGGCTGCGATACGAGCGTAACTTGATCGCTCTGTTGAGTAGGTGCAGGACTGATGTGGAACGTTGGAAATCCCTTCCGCTCTCTTTGCTTGGGAGGGCGGTTTTGTTTAAAATGATGGCTCTCCCTCGTTTTTTGTACGCGTTGCAAAATTCAATGGACCTGGTGCCGGTGGCCTATTTCATGGAGATAGAAGCTCTCCAGAGACAGCTCCTCTGGGGGGGGGGGGGTAGTGCCCGGATTGCTTACAGTAAGTTGACTCTTCCTTGGTATGATGGAGGTATCGGGCTTCCGGACATACGCAAGTATTATTGGGCCTCTCAGTTGGCTGCAGTGAACAACATAGTGTACGAGATTCCGGGAGACCCGGGTTATGCCATGGATCGGGGTCAAGCACCTGGTGGTTCGCATGAGAGGGCTTTGTACTCCAGACCGGGTACATTTCCTCTGACTGGGCCTACTGCTCATGTGGTGCGCGTCTGGCATGCTGCTAACAAAAGTTTGGGGTGGGAGGGTAAACTTACACTGGCCACCCCTTTGTTGAATTCGGAGAAGTTGGGTAGTATGTGGAAGTCTAAGGGTTTTGATAAGTGGGACCTAATTGGCATTGTGAAGATTGGGGACGTGTGGGGGAAGGGTACGGTCCATACGTTTGAGTCATTGGTAGCCCAGTACCAATTGCACCAGAACTAATCTTTTCGCTACCTGCAGGTGAGGCACGCGTTAGTCGCCCACGTCCCTAAGGATACGGCTCTCCCGGAGGCGTCTCCTCTGGAGGACCGGGTATTGGATGGCCTTATCCCTGAAAAAACGATTTCGCTGATCTATCGTAAGCTGGTGAATCATGCAGAGGATCCACTGTGGAAGATCAGGGCCCAGTGGTGTGAGGATGGGCTGGAATTGGATGACGAAGATTGGACGGAAGCGGTGGCCTCTCCCAGGGTGGTTGCGATTCAGATGAGGTTGAGGCTGGTGCAGTTGAAAATCCTGCATAGGTCTTATATTACAGGACCGCGCTTGGTACGAATGGGACGAGCTGACAGTGGTGCGTGTCGGAGGGAGTGCGGGGAGGAGGGTACCCTAATGCATATATTGTGGCATTGTGAGCGAGTGCAGACATACTGGTCGGCAATACATATGGAGTTGGGCCAGGTGTTGGGGATGGAATTGAGGCCTGAGGCTCGGCGTTGTTTGTTGAATGTCTGGGAGCCGTCCGATTTGAATGTGTCTCAGAAGCAATGGGTGACTCTGGCCTACATGGTGGCGAAACGTAACATTGCCCAGCTTTGGGGTGCTAGCCAGGCGCCCCGGGTTACCAAGTGGGCGGAGGACCTTAACTGGTGCATGGTGCGAGAAAAGTCGGTATATGTGACCCGGGGGTGCCCTCGTAAGTGGGGGAAGCTCTGGTGGGTGTGGAACGGTCACCGGGGAGACATCTGCACTCCTCCGGAGCCCAGCCTTGATGAGGAGGTGCCCGAACCCGATGGTTCCTGAGGTTTCATGGTGGATCATGTTATTCTGGTTTCTCCTACGTACCGGTGCATTGTAATGTCTTGGTTTCCCTTAGATGATTATTATTTGTTCTGTATGTGTGATTTATGTTTTAATAAAAAGATTTAAAAAAAAAAAAATAGCAATCCACAAAAAGAGTATGGTACCTGGCAAACATGGCAGATCTGTGAGACAAAAGTAAAGACTTAGGTTAATCTATAATTTTGATGCATTTGTTTCAGGCTTTCCTTCTTATTTTTTTCGTTTGTGTTTTTAGGTCATCCCAGGGTGCTCAAAAAAGGACTAACAACAGTCCACGTGGAAGATGGGGAGGGTTCTTCAAGGGAGGAAGCAACCAAGGGTTAGGGGCATGGGGTGCACAGATTGGGGAGCATTTGGTTAGAAAATGGGAAAAATGATTTAAAAGCTCAGTTAATGTATACACATTTTTGCCAAAACTCTCAAATACTGGATGGGTCATGGGGATAGAGGCACAATAGTAATTCTTATATGGAACAGGAATTGTTCATCTTGTTCATGAAGGACACGTAGTAGGGAATAGGAATAAGAGAAAAGCTAAATCACAGAACTGGTGGCCAGGTACAGACTCCCAAGCATCTGCGTAGCTAGGGGGGGGGGGCGAGGGGGGCGGTCCGCCCCAGGCGGCACTATGGCGGCACTATCAGCCTTTATAATGTATTTAGACACTTGCTGACACTACTTTCAATTACTACAGTAGTGTCCGTGTCTCCAAATACATTATAAAGGCCGCAGCACACCTACTTGTTAAGCGGGGTCCCAGGGCCGTCAATCTTGTTGCGCGCCAAAGTGCTACTAATGACGGCCCTGGGCATACTTGGCCAGCCCTCGCGCTGAAATGTAGCACGGCAGCAATGACGCGTCATCACGCCTCGCAGCCCTCAGCACGACTATCACTGGAGGCGAGTGGTAAACAGAAACTTGCACCTTTGAAGCCTGGAGGGTAAAGGTTATGAGGCGGCCGGCAATCCCGAATTGTCACAGCGCGCAGTAGCTGCCTAATTGAGCCTGTACCCACTGCCTCGAGACACGGTTGTAAAGCAATGCTTGGAGTGTCTGGTTTCACGCGGCCACGTGCTCCGGATTAATGCTATGTCTGACCCAGTGCCGAGGAATGGTGTGTGCCCTGAGGAATGACGTTAGCTTCACGACAATGAGGTATGGTGTGTCAAATTATTTCAATGTGAAAACAAAAACATGGAATGTCAGTTTACGCTCCTGCTCACCTGAAAAGTGCTAGCATCGCAAACAAGAGCAGCTGCAAGACGGGCCGTCCGACACGTCCCCGCAGGGGACACACATAAGAGGGCGGCCCCCATAGTGTCACAGGATGGCACACGGGGGCAGCCCAGCTCTTTTGGGCTCGGAGGGTCCCGAGCGTCACATCCGGCCTGTTGGGGGCGGGGGAGAGTATATATTCCTCCCCCGCCCACCTAGCGGCCTCTTTGGCCGCCGTCCCCTCACCCTGACGCCGTGGTCAAGCTGATACTTTTTAGCCTCCACTTGTTCTTTTCGGGGGACACTTGGTGGTCCACTTGCGGCCAGGTAAGCGATTGCTTTAGATGTGTTACGTGTCCGCAAGGGGCAGGCAATTTCCACAGTCTAAAGTTTCTCAACAGGGGTTGTCTGGCATTGGAGGGCCCTTGGCTAAGTGCTGGGGTAAGCATTCTACGCAGACCGGAGCTATTTAGCTGTTTTCAGGTACGAAAGTTGAGATTCCTCGTGCAGCGTACACTTACCAGAGAGTACGTGGAGGAAGTATTTGTCCTCCTAGTTGCACAGCATGTCATCAGTTGTTTAGGCTGCCTGTTAAGCGCATCATAGGGGCCAACTTAGGCCAAGCATAGGGGGACGACTTGCGCAAATCCCAAACCTTGCCAGGTTATGGGTAGCCAGCTTTAGCTAGAGCCTGTGGGGGTGATAGTGTTCGATTCCCAGTCTGGGTGTTTTGGGCCAGTTTTTCATTGCCAGGCGGTGCGGGGGCAGCGGGCTCCAGGTGCCTCTGTAGATCAGGCAAGGGTGTTTTGGGACTGAGGTGCGTGTAACGGATTCTACACTTTCTCAGACTGGTTCCCGCGGATACTCCTACCCACAATTGGGGAACCTGGTGACACTCTATCTTTATTTGACTCCACCCCGGTGTGTATAAATGGGTCTCATGTGGTTAGCAGGGGCCAGGTTTCTGTGACCAGGCGCTTGTTCAGTAAGCAGCATAGGTTGACCCGTTACAAAGCCTTGCAGTGTATCATGATCAGGACTCTGCGCGCTCCAACCCTCTTATGCTGGCCGTGACACCTTGTTCATGCACCTAGGTCCTTCACTAGGGATTGCGCTGGTCACAGCAGTGTTCTATGGCACTTGATTGAACGACCACAACGATTGTACGGTGGGTTTCGCCACCAGTGCGGGACGGGCAATTTTCAGCGGTCAGATATGTCTCCATCTATAGGCAAGGCGCTAGTCAGGGGAGGCGCGGGAGCCAACACGCAGGAGGTCCTGTGCTGTGTATATTTAAAGGGGCAGAGACACAAAACTTGGTAGCCCGACACCGTTCCGGTGGAAGTATCAAGGCTCACACAGGTGGTTAGCAGGGACCGGGAGTCTGTCTCCGGTATTAGGGTCAGCAAGCAGGGTAGACCGCACCAGTTGGCCCTTCATGGAGGTTTTCAGTACCATCCACAGGCAGCACACCTCTTTCCCTCGACCTTGTTGTGACACCATGCTGTGTCACCGGGGAGCTATGGAGATCTATTGTTATTGTCTGGGCTCTGGGGCTAGCATGCACCATAGAGGTAGAGCACAAGGGGAATTGGCCACACGTTGGTAACAGGTGAGCCCTGTGGTCCGATTTCTTATTCCGAGCTCCCGTGGCTTGACGCCCTGTCTGGGACAGGGCGGCAGTTGGCTCGCATGCGGTGTGCTGCGCCATGGGTAAATAGTTGGAGCAGAGTTTTGGCCTTGTTACATGTGTGCTACAAGCCAAGCTCCATTGGTGTTGCTGGACTCTTGGGTCAGCGGTCCAGGTTGGCATGGACCTGTTTTTTCCGAATAAGGAAGAGACCCTAGTTATAGCAAGTAAGGAACAGCTAGGAGGAATGCCGGCCTTGGTGGGGGGCCCTGGCTGCGACGGTCGCCATACCCAGGGCTGTGGCGGAGTTACAGGGCGATCCAGAGGCGGAAAGGTACCCGGGAGTACCCTCTTCAGGAGCACAAAGGATGCTGAGGCCTATTATCCCCAGGAAGTCTGTGCGGTGGACCCGGGGGTACGACGGCGCCCCGCTATCCTACGGGCGGTTGGAAACCTGTACAACCGGGGGTCGCTTGAACGCTCCGCCCCTCGTAGGGGGGGGCGTGAGCAAGAGGGTGGACCAATGGTTCACCGGAATTGGGAGGGGCTATCTCCTCCCATTACCGCTAAGCAACGTTTGGCTAAGATCACGTTGCAAACTGGCCCATCAGGTGGTAGGTCGCGAGGGGCGGCTTGCCTTTGGATCGTCTGTAAGATAACCCACCTTGTTGGCATGTGTGTATGCTAATAAACCTGCAGCTACTTTTTCCCAACAACAAGTTGTCTTGTCTGTTTATTTCTGCGACGTGCATGTTGGTGGGAGCGGGCTAGTGAGTGGGCCGATATTGACACTAGACGGGCCGTCCGACACGTCCCCGCAGGGGACACACATAAGAGGGCGGCCCCCATAGTGTCACAGGATGGCACACGGGGGCAGCCCAGCTCTTTTGGGCTCGGAGGGTCCCGAGCGTCACATCCGGCCTGTTGGGGGCGGGGGAGAGTATATATTCCTCCCCCGCCCACCTAGCGGCCTCTTTGGCCGCCGTCCCCTCACCCTGACGCCGTTTCCCTCCCTACCGCATACCCGGCGTTCTCAGGGTGGGGAGTAATGTTTTCTAATCTTGTCTCATTTGTGTTGCAGGCGGAGTTACAGGGCGGTCCAGAGGCGGAAAGGTACCCGGGAGTACCCTCTTCAGGAGCACAAAGGATGCTGAGGCCTATTATCCCCAGGAAGTCTGTGCGGTGGACCCTGGGGGTACGACGGCGCCCCGCTATCCTACGGGCGGTTGGAAACCTGTACAACCGGGGGTTGCTTGAACGCTCCGCCCCTCGTAGGGGGGGGGCGTGAGCAAGAGGGTGGACCAATGGTTCACCGGAATTGGGAGGGGCTATCTCCTCCCATTACCGCTAAGCAACGTTTGGCTAAGATCACGTTGCAAACTGGCCCATCAGGTGGTAGGTCGCGAGGGGCGGCTTGCCTTTGGATCGTCTGTAAGATAACCCACCTTGTTGGCATGTGTATATGCTAATAAACCTGCAGCTACTTTTTCCCAACAACAAGTTGTCTTGTCTGTTTATTTCTGCGACATGCATGTTGGTGGGAGCGGGCTAGTGAGTGGGCCGATATTGACACTATGTCCTTGCTGAGCTGCATCCATTGAAAGTTATTAGTACAGAAACACAAAACCATGATCAGCAGTCCAGTGCTGGCCCCAGGTTTGTTCTCCTAACTGCTGAATGTATTATCTTAAGAGGCGTGCTTCTCTGAATGAAATGTGATCCGTGGTCAAAGACATTTTAATTCAGGAAATACTGAATAGCTGGACAGAATTACATGTATTTATTGTCAGCGAGGTGGTCTTTGCACAATTTAAAAAGTATTGAGGCTGCCGGCGTCGCGTGTATGGAATACTGCTGCATATTCATTTGAAGTGAGTGCCTAGAGTTATATAAAGCGCTCTGATACCCATAGGGTCTTGTGACAGTGTGCGCTATGGAAAACGGCAAAGATAAATTAACATGTAACTTGGAGAAAAACTCAGAATGCTAAACTTTAAACACTGTGAGGCCTGCTGCACTAGGAGGCCTGCTGGGCAATACAATCCTAAAACTGGAGCTAACCTTCAGACAGTGGACTGTGCATCCACCAACCTATTGATAGTGGGGTAAAAAATCTGAACTAGTGCTCCTGGAAGGTGGAGGAAAAGTACCCTGCCTCCTCAAGAGCGGAACTTGCACAGAGGGCGGCAGGGGTGTGTGAAGGGAGCTGGGAAGGTTCGGTCCTGGGTGCGGGCAGACGCCTACAGGAGGGGCAGTCAACGAGGCAGACACCTCGGGGTACCTGCACAAGCAGTGCTTTAAATGAGCAGGTACAGAGTGCCCTCTGCAAGTGAGAGTACCTGCACTTCTCGGCAGAGGTGCAGTAGTAATTAGAGTACCAACACTTCTCTGTAGTCAGTACAATACAGCTACTGTGAGTCCTCGAGGGCCTATTCTTCTGTATTCCAGTTTCAAGCATTAAGTCCAAGTGCTGTTCAACGGGTTTTTATTTTAGTGTACTCAATCGGGTATAATGTGCACAATTGGCTACAGTGCCAATTTTGTAATTTACCACCAGCATATTGAATAAGGGTACGCTGGGGGGTCACACAATTTTACCCGAGGCAGAACTTGCGTCAATATTTCATAGCTGCAAGATCGGACTGGCCTATAGGCAGGGCCACTTAAATTGTGTGGGTGGCAGGAGAGGGCCAAATTATGCGGCAAGGTTGAGTAAATTCTGCGGCAAGGCAAAGTATATAGCTTTTTGCGGCACATTTTGTAATAGCATTACTTCATTACTTCTTTAATTTTTAAAATTGGTAACACTGTCTAGGCATTGATGGCACCTCATTAGTACCAGTTTAGTACCCAAATATAGCAATAAGCAAGAGGAAGGTGGCCAGTCCTGCTTTGTAAAGGGCCTTTCACTACGCTGCAACATTTTAGTAGCTTTTGAATCATTTAAGCAAGAAACAAATTTTGTTAAAATCCGCAGATTATGCGGAAGATGATGGACTGTGTGGCAAACATGGCAAATCTAAAATTACGGAAAAGTTGCTGCGGCCGCACAATAGCACAATTTCAGTGGCCCTGCCTATAGGGCAATCTGGCAGTGCCCAATGGTCTGGTCTGATTGGTTCGTGTGTGGGCTGTCTTTTTATGTTTGTGTCCTGTTTCATTGTCTTGTGGGCCGGTTTTTAGGTTTTGCCTAGCCAATGCGTACGAAGTACGCATGCGCTAGGAAAAACTTAATGAGAACTGTGTGTGGGGACTGGATCGTCCCCACTCTCTCATTGGCTAGCTCCATAAATGGAGGCTAGCCATTGGGAGAAGGCTCTGTCCGTCAATCTCGGACCAGATTCGGGGGCGTTCCCGAGAATTTTTGGCTTTTGGTTACGTCAGCCGAAAGCCTGTTCTCGGGAACGCCCCCGAATCTGGGCCGGGATTGAAGGACAGGCCCGTCTTCCTGCTACCGGCTCTCCCAGGCTTCTGAGTGCAGTGCCCTCCTATGTCCGTGGCACATTAGATGCAGAATGCTTCGTTTCTCCAGTCACTAGCCGTGTGGTGCTTGTTTGCACAGGTTGCACCCCCCCCCACCTACCCCCACCCCCGCAGCAGGGAGCCGTCACTCCACACACCTGCCGGCACCACAGCTGAACACATTCTGTCACGTCACGAGGTGTGTTCATATAGCGCCGCGCCGTTCCCAGCCGCCCTTCGGCGCTTTCGGAGTGTGCGGGTGTAGTGCGGGCCGGGCACAGCGGAGGGGGCTGCTTGGGGTTCGCTCTTGTGCCCCCACCAGCTTCTACACGACAATACTTATATTCTTATACAGGACTTCACGGCTCACTTTCATTTCTCGGCGCTGTAAATGGCCGGGTTTAGGTGTGCTCCAGACTCTTGTACGGGATCAATATTGTGTCCTAAATTTTAAATTGAAAATAGAAAACCTACGCTGAATGGCACGATATTTTTGTACACGTTATCTAGGACATAAATATGTATGTAATTTGATATTTCTGTGTACAATCTTCTGGTAAAGGACTGCTTCTGTACAGCGCCTACTACCAAGTGTCTGGCTGCATAGCGCCTTCGCCATCTGGGCGCCCTCTGCGGGTCTATGGTCCTGGTTCACTGGAGGGAGAGCGGTGGGTTTATTTTTACCCCCCCCCCCACACCGCAGGGGCCTGCATTACGCCTCTGCCATGGACACAGTGCCATGGGGTACCTTTAGCGGGCCCTATACCTGCCAGTCCGAGCACATAAAGGGCGGTGCTTTCCTGTTTCCTGCCGCTTGGGAAGTCAGCCTGGCTTTTTTGGGCGTTGAAATGTTTCTTCTTCCATGCCACTGCACGAGGTCTGCCAGGCTTAGAGAATGATGCCCCCCCTTCCAAAACAAGAAACCATCGCCCCACCCCCACACCGCAGGGCTGCGGGGACCCACGCTGTACCCCTGATCCGTTATGTCCTGTGGTGGGGGTGTCGGCTGTATGTTTCCCTTCTCCAGTCGGTCCTGTGGGGTCCGTCTGTCTGCTGCCGCTGGCACTGCTTAAGTTGTGAAACAATAAGTGCCGGGCTCCTCGTTCGGAGACCACCACAGCTTGCACCGACCCCTGCCAGCACTGCCCATCGCAGAATCAGCACAACCGCTCACCATCACACATCTAACTAGCTCCGGAACGCGCTATTCCCTGACCTTCGGTGTACCATGAAGGTCCGGATCGAACTGGCCATTAAGTTCCACTTCTAGCCACGCTCCCGCCATTGTTTGTCTCGACCTTTTAAAGTGTGCATAGCACGATCGTTGTGAGCGGCAGCGCCAGGCACTTAGTTCTTACAACGTTTTTTTGGGAGGTGAATATAAAAATATTGTATTTGTTTTTTTCTTTCAGCGCGAGTTACCTCCATGAAAAGACCGAGGCATATGTGCCATGGTGTGGACAGGGTTGCCCAAAAGCTTAGCTAAATTGGACGCCCCTCCCCTTTCGGATTTTCCCGGCTTGAAGTTAAGACATTGTTGGCGGCTGACCCTCCCCCACGTAATGCTGGACATGCCATGCGTTCTGGCCAGATCCCTTCACTGTTGCGCCTTTTCACGTTAAAAGCAGACCTTTACTTAGATTTTTGCCGACTGTTGTGTTCGTGCAATAACACGCTGTCCATCCTCTGTACACGCTAGTCCCAAACCCTGCACCCGGGACCAGTGTCACATGCTCCTGTCTCCCACCTCTGCCCCCTAGTACCTGTGTCTCCATGCGTCTGTCCGCCCTGTGCCAGCCTTTCCTGTCCAGACAACCCCGTCACTTGCTCAGTCCTCACCTTCATGAACAACTTCCTCTTCGCTCGTCCCACTCCCTGTGGCTCCATCACTCGCTCTTCCCTTTCACCGCACTCTCCTTCTCTCACTGCCTCTCTCTCTTCTGCTCATACTCTCATCCCGTCACTCACTCTTCCCTTTCACCGCACTCTCCTTCTCTCACTGCCTCTCTCTCTTCTGCTCATACTCTCATCCCGTCACTCACTCTTCCCTTTCACCACACTCTCCTTCTCTCACTGCCTCTCTCTCTTCTGCTCATACTCTCATCCCATCACTCACTCTTCCCTTTCACCACACTCTCCTTCTCTCACTGCCTCTCTCTCTTCTGCTCATACTCTCATCCCGTCACTCACTCTCCCTTCAACACACTGTTAACTCTCTCCAATGCACCACTCTCTCACCCTAATTTGTTTTTCCTTCTTGGCTCTATCTCTATTCATTATCCCTCCCAGACTCCTCCTGATTGTATAGAGCACTTTTCAAAAAATGTTGTAACCATCGTCCATTTGCGTGAGATTACGCTATTGGCATTGTAAATGACAATGCCATTAATTTATCTGTTTTCAAAACCAACACATAAATACAAAATTTGTCATTGACAATGTCAATAGCTCTAACTTTGTCAAAGGCAAAACCATTGCATTGTAAATGCTTGTTACTGTTGATTTCCCTGACAGTAGCATAAACATGGTCTTTAGAAAGCACAAATAGTTGGAGTCTTCCATATCTTGCAGAACACACAGCGTGTTTTACCAACTTTAAAAGTGTCCCAATTTGCATACCTTTTGAGAATTTTTTAGCTTTCTGATTTACTATAGAGGCAACTTTTTATTTTCAGGCCTGGGTCTATTTTTGTCCCAGTGCAACACTGCAGAGCTGCCTTGATAAACCGTGTTAGTGAAAAACAAATTTGAGGCGAATTTCAACCTGCACCTTGTTTTAAAAGGGGACTCCCGAGGGGCAGGCTTGCTGTACTTTCGGGCTGTGAATGTTAAATTAGCATTGTCGATTTCATTGAACAATATTAGCGCCTGGCGCTCCGAGAGCACTACGAGAAATAACGACTGGTGGAGAGATCTGGGAAGGCAAGCTGAGGGGATGGGAGGGGACGGTGGTAGGTGGTGGGGGTGCAGAACGGGCCTGTGAGTGGCAGCAGGGAGGTATCTGGGCAAGTACACATTTGCAAGATTAAACGTTTTCCAGGACAGAAACATGTACAAAGGGGAAAAATGACAAATTTTTGACGTAACAAACGCTGCATCAAAGGGAGAGAGGAACATAGGGGCATATTTACAAGCCCTTATGGCCATATCTCACTTTTTCCAACATTCCTGTGGCGATAAACCCTTAGTTGAGGCGGCATTAAACCACTGAACTTGGCTTAAAGCCATCTAGTAAATTAGACCCCATTTCACACTGCATTGTGCAACACATAGTAACAGCAAAACACCATGAATCATTTAAAGAAAATGACAATTTGCAACTTCTCTGTATGCTGCATAATGAAGTTACAAATCACGATTTGTTTATGTGTAGGAAGGGACACCTTCCTGCACATAAACAGACATTGCCACCAATGTAGGACTCCGGCCACCACAGTGAGCATGTGCGTGATAGCATGATTGCTAGGCAGGCCTCGGGAGAGCCTGTGAGACACCAATAGCGGTCACTGTCAGGCAGGATGACAAATATGTTTGAAAGTATTTTAAAAAATCACACCAGTATAATTAAGCGAGTGGCCCCGGGGTGCTGTGCGCAGCCATCTACAGCTGCAAGTTCAGATACTTAACACTTACCTCCACTAGTTAATAGACTAATGTAAAACTAGCATTCCAATGATACATGTGAGAAGCATTGTGCCTGAAATTTGACAGTGAGGTGAGAATTAAAATTCGATTTGAGACTTAAGCTCACACATTGACAGGGCTAAGGATGCCAGGGGCGGCAATCTGAGGGATAGCCCCGGGCGCCACAAGCTCTAGCTACGCCCCTGCTCCCAAGGAGAACATAAAATGAAGAACTGATTTCATTGTTCTATAAGTGATAAAATCAACATAGTGAATAAATCCTCGTCACCAATAGAGGTATATATGAAACCATGGAGCAAATTAAGTTGAGACATTATTAGATGACACAACACTCTAAACATGACGTACAAGTTATGCATGTATTTGCCGAATATCACTTTTGCTGTGTGATCAACATCATTAAGCATAGCACATTCACCAACGTAATCAGTTTCCTCACACAATATTTTATAAATGAGAGAAATCCCCAGTGTCTTGTTAACTAATAAGGGGGTGCAGTTGTGTAGATCAACATTTGGGTGCGCTCCTCTGGCAAACGAAAGGGCGACAGGAACAGTGTCCCCCACTGGGCAGATTGCTCGCTGCCATTTGGAACAGGGTGACCAAGGGACTTATTCAGGCACGACCATTTGCCCCGGAGGCAGACTTCTGGCTAATGCCACACTTTCGCATTCATTGAGCGGGTCATGTCTACCGATACATGGAAGGCGGGAGGCTGTCTTATGCTGTCGACCTCTACCCGGAACAACAGTTTATATCATCTCAGGAAGCGGTAGATATCTTAGGGTTGGGATCGGGGCAATTTTTGCAATACGCCAAAATAGCGGCAACGCCACGACAACTATGGCCTACATTCCCAGAAGTCTCAGGACACACACATATCCTGGTCATGATAATTGCCATGGCAGGAGGGCAGAAACTTGTCACCCACCTGTACAGGGCGCTAAGGGAAGACAAGAAATGTGCACCTCTATAAAATAGAAGGAACATGGCAGGAGGTGAGTCCACAGGAGATTACGCCACGAGATTGGGAGAAAATTCACGAAAGTGTACGCAAGGTGGCCGTGTGCAATAGGTTTAAACAAATACAATATAATATAGTTCACATGACATACCTCTCGCCCAAGCGCCTGTATACTATAGATGGTTCGAGAGATCCAAGGTGCCCCAGATGTCACTATGTACAGGCAGATTTTCTGCATATGGTTTGGACATGTCTGATGATTCAGGTATATTGGACGGCTGTTCTAGAGGACCTGGACAGAATAACGGGGTGGAAGGTTGCCCTAGAGGTGCGTACTTGTCTCCTTGGTTTAATTCCACGAGACCCTAAATGCAAAACAAGCAGGAAGGTCCTGGTGTTGGGGCTTGTGACAGCTAGGCGGCGAATAGCGATCCACTGGCTGACACAACAAGGGCCGCAGATATCGAACTGGAAAACGGACTTGAGGGAATGGGCACTGGCGGAGGAGGGGCATATGCGAAGTACTAGAAGAGATGTCAAACTCCCGGAAGTATTGCAGGCGTGGGGGTTAATGGTCCAAGAGATAGAGGGAAGCTCCCCCAATTCCACACAGGCATTGTCGGATGAAGATAGTCACATGGAAAATGAGTCCCCCAGACAAGAGGGGAGAAAAGAGGATACCCCTAACTGAGCTTCTGTTGGATGGACCTCTAGGTGGGTGCGCCCGGTAGAGGGGAGGGGTTAGGAGGGGGGTGTTTAGTTATAAGCTTATCTTCTTAGCAATGAAAATTACCACACTAATCTTCAGTTCGGTAAACATCTTTAAGGGGCAGCCTAGACCGAAAATTTGCAGTTGAGTGGAAACTGTAATGCTCACTGTTAATGGTAATTGCAAAAAACACAGTTGATGGACAGAATGTAGAACAATGTCATACATTCACCCCAGTACAAGGATCTGGGCCTAAATCCATCATTTTTTTGCACTCCACACCACCCTGGGTTAGACACTGGCTATATGCAAATCAGCTCTGACCCTGTGCCTCATGGGAACAGTCCAGTCCGAACTACCAAGCCATGTCTTTCCCAGACCGGAATCAAGCATCCAAGGACCGGTTTCTGGCTATCAGCCTTCATCAGCCTGGATAGCTTGATTCCAGTGGGCTGGGTATGCTCAGACGTGAGTCCCAGGCTCTCCACACCACTGGAGTCAAGCTATCCAGGCTGATGAAGGCTGATAGCCAGAAACCGGTCCTTGGATGCTTGATTCCGGTCTGGGAAAGACATGGCTTGGTAGTTCGGACTGGACTGTTCCCATGAGGCACAGGGTCAGAGCTGATTTGCATATAGCCAGTGTCTAACCCAGGGTGGTGTGGAGTGCAAAAAAACGATGGATTTAGGCCCAGATCCTTGTACTGGGGTAAATGTATGACATTGTTCTACATTCTGTCCATCAACTGTGTTTTTTGCAATTTTCACCCCGAGTGGGCTGGGTATGCTCAGACGTGAGTCCCAGGCTCTCCACACCACTGGAGTCAAGCTATCCAGGCTGATGAAGGCTGATAGCCAGAAACCGGTCCTTGGATGCTTGATTCCGGTCTGGGAAAGACATGGCTTGGTAGTTCGGACTGGACTGTTCCCATGAGGCACAGGGTCAGAGCTGATTTGCATATAGCCAGTGTCTAACCCAGGGTGGTGTGGAGTGCAAAAAAACGATGGATTTAGGCCCAGATCCTTGTACTGGGGTGAATGTATGACATTGTTCTACATTCTGTCCATCAACTGTGTTTTTTGCAATTTTCACCCCGAGTGGGCTGGGTATGCTCAGACGTGAGTCCCAGGCTCTCCACACCACTGGAGTCAAGCTATCCAGGCTGATGAAGGCTGATAGCCAGAAACCGGTCCTTGGATGCTTGATTCCGGTCTGGGAAAGACATGGCTTGGTAGTTCGGACTGGACTGTTCCCATGAGGCACAGGGTCAGAGCTGATTTGCATATAGCCCGTGTCTAACCCAGGGTGGTGTGGAGTGCAAAAAAACGATGGATTTAGGCCCAGATCCTTGTACTGGGGTGAATGTATGACATTGTTCTACATTCTGTCCATCAACTGTGTTTTTTGCAATTTTCACCACGAGTGGGCTGGGTATGCTCAGACGTGAGTCCCAGGCTCTCCACACCACTGGAGTCAAGCTATCCAGGCTGATGAAGGCTGATAGCCAGAAACCGGTCCTTGGATGCTTGATTCCGGTCTGGGAAAGACATGGCTTGGTAGTTCGGACTGGACTGTTCCCATGAGGCACAGGGTCAGAGCTGATTTGCATACAGCCAGTGTCTAACCCAGGGTGGTGTGGAGTGCAAAAAAACGATGGATTTAGGCCCAGATCCTTGTACTGGGGTGAATGTATGACATTGTTCTACATTCTGTCCATCAACTGTGTTTTTTGCAATTTTCACCCCGAGTGGGCTGGGTATACTCAGACGTGAGTCCCAGGCTCTCCACACCACTGGAGTCAAGCTATCCAGGCTGATGAAGGCTGATAGCCAGAAACCGGTCCTTGGATGCTTGATTCCGGTCTGGGAAAGACATGGCTTGGTAGTTCGGACTGGACTGTTCCCATGAGGCACAGGGTCAGAGCTGATTTGCATATAGCCAGTGTCTAACCCAGGGTGGTGTGGAGTGCAAAAAAATGATGGATTTAGGCCCAGATCCTTGTACTGGGGTGAATGTATGACATTGTTCTACATTCTGTCCATCACCTGTGTTTTTTTGCAATTTTCACCCCGAGTGGGCTGGGTATGCTCAGACGTGAGTCCCAGGCTCTCCACACCACTGGAGTCAAGCTATCCAGGCTGATGAAGGCTGATAGCCAGAAACCGGTCCTTGGATGCTTGATTCCGGTCTGGGAAAGACATGGCTTGGTAGTTCGGACTGGACTGTTCCCATGAGGCACAGGGTCAGAGCTGATTTGCATATAGCCAGTGTCTAACCCAGGGTGGTGTGGAGTGCAAAAAAACGATGGATTTAGGCCCAGATCCTTGTACTGGGGTGAATGTATGACATTGTTCTACATTCTGTCCATCAACTGTGTTTTTTGCAATTTTCACCCCGAGTGGGCTGGGTATGCTCAGACGTGAGTCCCAGGCTCTCCACACCACTGGAGTCAAGCTATCCAGGCTGATGAAGGCTGATAGCCAGAAACCGGTCCTTGGATGCTTGATTCCGGTCTGGGAAAGACATGGCTTGGTAGTTCGGACTGGACTGTTCCCATGAGGCACAGGGTCAGAGCTGATTTGCATATAGCCAGTGTCTAACCCAGGGTGGTGTGGAGTGCAAAAAAACGATGGATTTAGGCCCAGATCCTTGTACTGGGGTGAATGTATGACATTGTTCTACATTCTGTCCATCAACTGTGTTTTTTGCAATTTTCACCCCGAGTGGGCTGGGTGTGCTCAGACGTGAGTCCCAGGCTCTCCACACCACTGGAGTCAAGCTATCCAGGCTGATGAAGGCTGATAGCCAGAAACCGGTCCTTGGATGCTTGATTCCGGTCTGGGAAAGACATGGCTTGGTAGTTCGGACTGGACTGTTCCCATGAGGCACAGGGTCAGAGCTGATTTGCATATAGCCAGTGTCTAACCCAGGGTGGTGTGGAGTGCAAAAAAACGATGGATTTAGGCCCAGATCCTTGTACTGGGGTGAATGTATGACATTGTTCTACATTCTGTCCATCAACTGTGTTTTTTGCAATTTTCACCCCGAGTGGGCTGGGTATGCTCAGACGTGAGTCCCAGGCTCTCCACACCACTGGAGTCAAGCTATCCAGGCTGATGAAGGCTGATAGCCAGAAACCGGTCCTTGGATGCTTGATTCCGGTCTGGGAAAGACATGGCTTGGTAGTTCGGACTGGACTGTTCCCATGAGGCACAGGGTCAGAGCTGATTTGCATATAGCCAGTGTCTAACCCAGGGTGGTGTGGAGTGCAAAAAAACGATGGATTTAGGCCCAGATCCTTGTACTGGGGTGAATGTATGACATTGTTCTACATTCTGTCCATCAACTGTGTTTTTTGCACTGTTAATGGTAGTCTACGGGATATAACTGTCTATGCATATGGATTGGACCTTGAAACCACAATAAAGAAATGTAAAAAAAGAAAAAAGAAAGGGGGTTTGCAGTTGACCTCAAATATTATGAACATTTTGTTGTGCTAAATGACTGTAACTTACACTAGTGCTGCCCTATACTGCCCAAGAGGAAATGGACTGGTAGAGAAAAAAATAAACAAATACCTACAATTGGCTTGAAAGTGTGGTGTGAATGCTAAGAAATCTCTTTCATATACGCTTTGGAGTTACCAAACCACTCTGAACAGCATAATACAGGTTTCACATTTAAAACACGCACACGTAGTCACCCCGCCACTAAGATAGTGCCCCTGTGACACAGCAGATGCCATGTGGGTTGAAAATAATCTGTTTTGAAAAGGGTAATGGCCAACCCTCAAATATACCAAGTGAAAACCTGTATGAAGATGTAAAGCTGATGAAGGGTGACACTGGTATTACCAAGAAGTGTGACACGGAGTGGGAGAAGTTCCATTTTCATATCTATTTCTGTCCATTGCAATGTTCTTAAACTGAAGAATGCATAACCTATAAATGCTCCATTTTGGTCAACCACAAGTAAGGATTATGGTGTCCAAAACGGTGGTAGCAATATTCCCAGCTCCTCTGTGGAATCGTCAGAAGAGTCTGGAAAGGTTTGACAACTTCCCAAAGTTTGATAACCTCCCAAGTGGTACAGTGAATAAGCAAAGTCATAACTAAACTTCCACCCCAGCTTCTCTACATGCTATGATGCATTCTCACAATTTTAAATTGTTTCCTTTCCCCTATTATTCCATATTGAGCTCCATTAAGGATCTACTCTTTGTATACTCTTTCTTTTCTCTTTCCAGTTCTTCTTACTCTTGTTCCATCTTCCTGCCTTCCTGTAAAATCTTATATTAGAATTTTACTACCATTTGAATGCCAAGATTGCCTGAACTGCCTGTTGCTGTGAGGCACATCAGGAAAAGGGGTGATGTTGCTGTAGATGAATAGACCTGTTAATCTCTGGAGTTGGTTACAGTCAGTGCTTAATTTGAGCAGTGTCTCACACAGGTACTCATTTTTGGAGACCAGCACTTATTGTTCCTCTTCATACATTAAATACAAGCAATAGAGATAAATATATACACCTGGTAAAGAAGGAGAAAGAGACAGATGGAAAAACCAGCACAAAGGAAGAAAGGAGGGACCAACAAGAGTGAGATAAAGAGGCAGCAGTGCCTGGTAGTGGATTAAAATGTTTGGGAGTGAACTTGAGTATACAACCTTGGTATCTGGCGACCAGATTTTTAATAGCATCACGGAGCAGAGCTTTGGGTACCGGGCACTCATTCTTTTACCAGCTATGCACTGGTTATCGTCGTTATCTCATACCTGCTTACAACAAAATATTTACATACTTAATATTCAAGTTGCAACGTCTGATTGGTCTTCCACTTCTTACCTCTCTCCTGAAATACAAATATACTTTGGTGGCCAAATGTCTCCCTTTAAAAGTTGTGTGCCTCCAGGTCGAGTCACCAACTTTAATTACTGCTCCAACTGTTATTTCACACATTGTTGTCACTATCCCACACATCTGCAAGTATTCCTGTCTTGTGTAAGTTGCCATCTGGATTACTGAGTCTTCTGCGATTACCCTTCCCCACGCCCGACTGGACTGCATGTACACAGTGCTCCACAGCCCATATGGCCTGGGTAGTACTATGTACATGCCTATGTATTTTGTTCTCTAATCCCACCCATCCCCTCAAATCCCGGGATTACCCTAGATCCAGCAGATCTTAGTAGGCAGAACCTCTAAACAGCGAGTCCTCGAAACCAACAGGAAGCAGTACAGTTCCTTGCATGCATTCTATATAATGCAGAAGATACACCATATAGTTCATAGTTCAAGCAGGGCTCAGAAGGACCATCAGCAAGAAAATTATCATATAAAAACATGTTACAGGTGACATGTTTGCACTGGTAAGGCTCAGTAAGATGCAGCCATTGGGTCCCAGGGTTAAGTAGGATAACCAGAGATAATGCGAACACCCTCAAAGCAGTAAAGGTAGTCGGATTTATCCAAAAGGTTCTGATAGGGCTCAGGGTCAGAGTACTTGGATAAGCATTGGTTTCAGGATGTACAACTAGATCTAATTACTGCAACTGTATATGCATTATTTGCTTAAGGGTGGTCCCACGTCACTCCTAGATCACCCACTAAAACACCCTGGTTAGCTGTGCCAGCAGGGTTTGTGTCTCTGTAGCTTCATGGCATACTCCATCTCTCCACATGCTCCAAGCACACAATAACAGTCTCAACTTCAGGATATGGATAACTCCTAAAATAGTAGGCATGTGTGGCTTTGTCTATGTTCAAACTCCCCAGCAACTCATGCTTACGTGCAGTGCAGTTCATTGCACCATATTTGAGGCACCTTTTTGAACATCAGGATCCTTACTCAACATATCCCACACAGGACAAGCTACAACAAACAACCTGTTCAACCATGCACTCCGAAAGGGTGCCAGTAACCCAAAGGAACTTTGAGCGCTTTGTAACCTCACCAGGCATATAAAGAGCTATATAAGTACTACAATACAAAAATACCAGTGTGCCATGGGCCCTAATACAAAAAAGGAAATTGACCCCTGAATGAGCATATACAAAACCATAATTGAGGGACAGTGGGCTGATCACAGGCATAGGCCTTGGACAGTAGAGATGGGCAAGCCAACAAAATTTACAAGGAGAGCTAACCAAAGGGTCTGGCTGGGCTCTAAGAGTCAGCGCATGAGCTGAGCCCTGAAAATAGTTCACATCTAAATTGTGCAACGAACATGTACAAATCGGATAGTGTCTTTAAAATAAAAAAAGTTACGAGTTCCACAGTAATACGTGAGATTATTTTTGTACAGTGCACATCATGAACTTTTGTATTAGAAGGTGCTCTGATAATGAAGAGAAGGGAGGCTCTGTAAAATAAAATATTTGCCTAGGATCACAAAAATTGGTCAAATGGGGAAGCCAGGATTGGCTCCAGGTTTTCTGGTTTCACATTATACAATAAACCCATTAGTTTTCTCCCTTTTCACACCAAAAGTTGATGCTTTATTTTTAATTATATGTGCATTATGAGAGAGTGAGTGGCAGGCAGAAGTCACATTAAAGCTCTGCTTGTGTTGGGCTTGACAATTAAAGAGGACCTTGAGCTGAATCTGAGCAAGAGCCAGAGCAAAAGAATGATGGATTTAACCCAGATATCTTGACTGGGGGTGAATGTTTTGATGAGTTCTGCATTCCGTCCATCAATTGTGTGTCTTTTGCTTTCTGGCCCTAAATGCGCCAGCTATGCCCAGACATGGGTCCCGGGCTCACTGTGCCACTGGAATCAAGCTATCCTGGCTGAAGAGGGGTGAAATTCTGAAACCGATCCTAGGATGCTTGTCTCTGGTACAGGTACGACCTGGCTTGGCATTTCAGGCTGGACCGTTCCCATGAGGCACAGGGTCAAGACTGATTTGCATATGGCCAGGTCTAAACTGGGGTGGCATGGTGAGCAAAAGAATGATGGATTTAACCCAGATCTCTTGACTGGGGGTAATGTTTTGATATGTTCTGCATTCCGTCCATCAAGTGTGTCTTTTTCTTTCTCGCACTAAGTGTGCCAGGTTTACCCAGACGTGGGTCCTGGGGTAACTGTGCCATTGGAATCAAGCTATCCTGGCTGAAGATGGGTGAAATCCCAAAACTGGTCCTAGGATGCTTGTTTCCGGTCCAGGGAGCACCTGGCTTGGCAGTTCGTGCTGGACTGTTCCCATAAGGCACACAGTCATGACTGATTTGCATATGGCCAGGTCTAAACTGGGGTGGCATTGTGAGCAAAAGAATGATGGATTTAACCCAGATCTCTTGACTGTGGTTGAATGTTTTGATTTGTTCTGCATTCCGTCCATCAATTGTGAGTCTTTTGCTTTCTCGCCCTAAGTGCGCCAGGTATGTCCAGACGTGGGTCCTGGGATCACTGTGCCACTGGAATCAAGCTATCCTGGCTGATGAGGGGTGAAACCCCGAAACCGGTCCTAGGATGCTTGTTTACGGTCCACGGAGGACCTGGCTTGGCAGTTCGGGCTGACTGTTCCTATGAGGCACAGGGTCAAGACTAATTTGCATATGGCCAGTTCTAAACTGGGGTGGCATGGTGAGCAAAAGAATTATGGATTAAACCCAGATCTCCTGACTGGGGTGAATGTTTTGATTTGTTCTGCATTCCCTCCATCAATTGTGTGTCTTTTGCTTTCTCGCCCTAAGTGCGCCAGGTATGCCTAGACATGGGTCCTGGGCTTACTGTACCACTGGAATCAAGCTATCCTGGCTGAGGGGTGAAACCCCAAAACCGGTCCTAGCATGCTTGTTTCTGGT
This sequence comes from Lissotriton helveticus, assembly GCF_964261635.1. Lineage (NCBI taxonomy): Eukaryota > Metazoa > Chordata > Amphibia > Caudata > Salamandridae > Lissotriton > Lissotriton helveticus. The sequence goes on from NC_136065.1 coordinate 1,361,300,931, forward strand.
CCAGGGAGGACCTAGCTTGGCAATTTGGGCTTGACTGTTCCCATGAGGCACAGGGTCAAGACTGATTTGCATATGGCCAGGTCTAAACTGGGGTGGCATGGTGAGCAAAAGGATGATGGATTTAAACCAGATCTCTTGACTGGAGGTGAATGTTTTGATTTTTTCTGCATTCCGTCCATCAATTGTGTATCTTTTGCTTACATCTCACAATGGCACTCAGATATGAAAGGCTAGTAACAAATCTATCGACACCGATTTTGGCACCGATTTTGGCGCCAAAAGCACCCATGAGAGGGGGTCACTGGGCCCTTTACAAGACCAGCCTGGGCATGAAATGGACGGGTATTGTCACGTGGCCGATAGGGACATTGTCGACATTGCTAATTTAGCATGCGCCCGACTACCGTGATGCTGCTTTTGCGCACATCACTACATGGCTTTGTTTTTGCAACATTATGTTTATGCCCTTCACATGAGAACCGTCTGCTTTGTTCATTCTCTGCCTGTTCCTGGAGTTTAGTCTGAACACTGCGAGAAAGGTCGATGAACAATGCCCCTTGTTATTCTGTTCTGGTCAGTCCCTAGCACCTAGACAAAACATGCTAACACAGCTGCTGCTGGAAACTCATACTTTGATATTATTGGGATGCATGTTTAGGTAACCGACACTTGGAGAGGGAGCTTTCCAGGCAGAAGAGCCATGTGGTTCCTATGATGTAGATATACCATCTAGGCACTAAGACATGGGGTCTGTTGACAAAGCCCAGAGATCTTCTATTATATAATAAAGCTTCTTCTTACCAAGGGGAGGGTGGTTAGGCCGTATAGTCCTCTATCCACTGTCTTTATATGATGACATCTCCCTTTATGATACATGGTCTTGCTGCAGTGCTAACTGTGTTAGGTTTGTGCATTTTGCTGCTGGTTGTGGCTTGTATACTGCATTTCAGAGCAAAATAGTTAAAATAAACAACTTAATCTATATTCGTGTTTCGGTAAGTTCTTGTTGTGGACATCTACGAGAGACTGTGCGAAAAGGTGTGTCTTATTACTGTGATTCCTGAGAGATCCGGGAGTGTTGTGTTCTGGGGTGTCTAATCATTTGCTTCTTCGTGAGTGAGTAGGAGAGCGAGTGAGACACTATAGCTAGTCGGTCCTGGGTTTGTGGGCCCTGAGGTGATGGGAAGCCTTAGCTCCTATACACCGAGGTCCCATATTCCTGTGCATAGGTCTTTGTATGTGCAGAATCCCTGCAACATGGCGCCACCAACGTTTGGTCAGGTACTTATTCGCGAGATCCCTTAGTAGTGCTTATGCGTGTCCACAATACCCTCCCACCAGATTCCGGAGACGTCTGTGGTGTGAGGGCTTAGCCTCCTTTTGATGTTTATAGGTTTTTCAAGCTTGGATTTTCAAAAATGTATTCTTTCTACATTAGCTCACCTCTGCACTACCGTTCACTAATTCCTTATACTGCTCTTCTTATGGCGGTCACTATTGCGGTGCCGAACCGTGCTGCAGTCACGGCTTATTTGTCTCAGCATGAAGTCCCTAATGGAGGGGCTGATTTTATTTTTGTAGTTGAGGCGGATGCAGCATACCGTATCGAGGTTTTCTGTTCTTCGGTTACCTTTCCGGCAGTGGACGGGAATGATAATTTGTTTCACGAATATACTGCCTCTGCGGTCCCGTGGAATTATCACCCTTATCAATTACTTGAAGTTCCGCTGACAGCTTGGCATCACACCATATGGTTTAATGGCGCCCTTCTTCACCCTGTTTCTGTGGTCCGTTTAGGCCCCTTATCAGTTGATGGGGCCACGTGGCCCGTTTTGGCTGGGTTTACATCACATCCAAATTACCTTCATGTTCCTATCATAGAGTTAAGACAGTTGCATACATCGTTGATACATATACATAGGGCTGTAATACAGTTTACATCAAGTAATGTTCAGGTGGCTCCGCCTGGAGCTGCTACACACCCACCAGGACATGAGGGGTGGCCTTATTATTAGTCCCATCATGATTAATTCAGTGATGGGTAAACGTCCTTAGAATAGGGATGATTTCCCTTACTGGCTTGCAGACAAATTTGAGCAACTCAAAGCTGTTTTTACACATACTACGCTTGTGGAGAAACACAGGATCCTTACTATGAGTTTACCTAAAGGACTCATTCCCAATTTGGCTGATGATTGCACCACCTGGGGGAAAGTGTTTGTGGGGGTTTATTCGCTGAGCTCAAGCATCCCATCCATGACCATTCTTCCGTCCTTACTTAAAAAGGTTCAAGATGAATACAGTGTTGAGGCTGCCCTGGAGTTGGGGATGAGATTGGTGGGGGTGTTCCTTATTGTTTCTGATATGATCCTTGCTAAAATCAAGGGGGAAGCAGTTAGCTTACAAGTGAGTCAGAGCCTGGAGGTGGTTGCTGACGTAGATAGGCAAAGTGAATTGTTTAAGATTATTGCTAAAGTATATCAATCCTTGGTACTCAGTAACCAGGGCATTAACCCTTTTACACAAACACAACAAAAGACCCAACCTGAGCAAGATGGACGCCCAGTCTTTCGTAAAAAGATTTGGAATAGGAATCATCTGCAGCAACAGCAGAAGCAAGGTTGCGTGCTGGTTCACAAATACCTGAAACTTCTGGGCGCAGATATGATTTGCGTGATCGGTCAAAAATTAAGTCACCGGAGAGGTTTCAGATTCCTGATCCCCGCTCGCCTCGTTCATTATAGGACTCGTCGGATTCACAGTTCGGTGGTGGAGAGTGGCAGGATCGCAGACAAGGCAAGACCCCTCAGCATAGATGTGATACGCCACACCAGTTTGACGTGAAAGCCAAACAGGAGGAACTGCCTCCTTTTCGGGCCCCATTTCAAAAGGAGAAAGTTGCCGCTTTGACAGCACAGTATGTTTCAGACGGTGAGAACCCTGCTCCTCGATTGGAGATGGGCGCTGCTCGACAGCGCAGCAGAAGTTACCATAGTGAGGGAGGCACTTCATCCTTGTCTCGAGTCTACAGCCACTGATACTTTCATCACAGTGGAAACAGCAGACACACGAGTTGCACTCCCTGATAGTCTTTATGAGATAGACCGCCAAATTGAGGGTGATATTAAACGTACAATTAAGGGAATCTTTTGGACAACCTTACCTCCTGCTATGACACTTTGTTGGGGGAGACAGATTGGCCTCCTCCATTTGTTTTGTCTTCTTCCCAGTTATACTCCCTAGTTTTTCCTGTTGCGTCTCTGAAGCTGCTAAACAAGCTTATGTTGTGGAATGGGCTTTGCCCCCAGCACTGGCTGTGTATCGTAATCAGGTGGAATGGGATAATAGGGGAGAGGATGTAGCCTTACGGCTTGAGCAGTTGACCTCGAAGCTGGGGAACTGGGTTCAGTTCTTGGCATCGACGCTCAACATCCTGTGATTCTAGGCAAATCACTTAATCTCCACGTGCCTTACAAAAATGAATGTGTCCATCTGTAACGAAACTGCTGCTCATGTAAAGCGCTCTGATACCCAATGTCTCGGGTCTAGTTCGCGCTATATAAAACTCTACAAAAATAAAGATTCACCAGCACATGAAATACCTTTACATTCTATGCCCCAGCAGCATGGCGCAATATCCGATAAGATGTGAAGCAAAGGAATCCTTTAGTGACATTTTGACCCAGTTGGGAATATCAGGATGTCATTGAACCATGTGTTTTATCCGTGAATAATCCTCTTTTTCTGCGTTAGTGAATAATATTGTTCGTAAAAAATGCAAAACAACGCTGAATATTGCCAATTGTGTTTATAGTCACAATTTAGTTCCTGGTAGCTGTGATTTGACCACATTTACCACGGTGGGCAAGCATAAGTGCTTTACGCATTTGCCTATGGGATATGAGAACCGTTCCAGGGCTTTTGCTGACCGTGTTGAGGCTCTATTACACGACATTGACCCTGATGCGTTCTCATACGTCCATGATATTTATTTGATGGATGACTAATTGATCCCACAACTTGTGCGAGTGGATCACATCATTCTCTCCTTTGCAGACTTAGGTTACAAATTTTATTTTGCCAAGTCACACATCGCTTGTCGGTTCTCTTTTTGGGTTATGAGCTCAATAATGAAGGTCTGGGGTTGCCCCCCCCCCCCCACTTTCTGGAGAAGTGTGCACAATTGCAACCTACGTCTACATTGAAAAAATTACAGTATTTGCTGAGATTTTTGAATTTCGGGAGGACTTACATTCCTGATTATGGCCAGCGTATCAAACAGCTTTATGCGTTGATACAACCCTCTTTTTCGTCTGCCAGCTGGCTTCCGGAACATACCTCGATTCTTCGGTCTTTGCAGTCAGATCTGCTTGCGAGAAACTTCTTGTTAACACGTGATAATTCTACAAACTTGGTCATAAGAATTGTGCCAGAGACAGTAGGTTTCAATTATTTGACATTTAATGAAGGTGACACAGTACCAATAGCATATAAATCGCACTTGTACACATCGGCGGAAATGCGATTTTCCACAGTTGAAAATTTTTGACTGCGGTTCAGATGCTGATTCTGAAGGAACGCTCTCTGGCACAGGGAAAACACATTCCTATGGTTTTGCCTGTACCTACTTTAGAAGCAGTGACTAAGGTGAGTGTACCGAATTCTGAAGCCTTGCATTCCCATTGGATACAATGAGCGAGTTCTTTGACATCAGCTGATGTCACATTCATTTTTGATCATTCATTGCAGACACAGGAATTTTTACAATACGAACATGTTCCTCCTCCGCCAACTGCCGGTGCTTCCCTTGGATCAGTACAGATGTATCATCTATACCGACCGATCTGCTCAACCGGCAGTCCGGTCAAAGCATGCTTATTCAGCGGCTTGAGCTTATTGTGGCTGGCTGAATTGTAAATGTTGAATTTAAGTCTTCTATAGTCCATACGCAGGTACTTCGGGACTGTACTGCACAATTGGCGGAGCTGCGTGCTTTGATTTTAGCTCTAGAATTCACAAATCCAGATGTGAACACTTTTGTGAGCGATTCTTACTACTGTGTGCAGGCTTTCAATGACAATTAATTTGTTTGATCTCAAAATGATTATCGAGACTCTAAAGGTAGCGCAATTAAGCAAAATATGCTTTGGGTCTGAGTGGTGGAACTTAAAGGATGTTTACCGCTCACACAGGTTGTTCATACTCTAGGCCATTAGCATGCAGGAACACATGCTATTGGTAATTCTTTGGCTGATGAGGCAGCCAAATCTGCAGTAGTCACATGTTCAGTAGGAGCAGTTACTAGGTCCATGACTGATATTCTTGCCGCGATAGCTGCTATGGAGAGTGGGACAGACTTCCCACAACGTTTCCCTTCTAAGTATTAATATCATTTGTCACCTGAGCACGTCCCCTTTGCCACAATACCGTCCGTTTGGGATCAGCTGATTCCCAACTAGGACCACAGACTTCCTGTGATCATAGCCGCACATGAAGGCATGGCATCTGCACATGCCGGAGTTTCTGCGGTTCTTTGATGTTCGACACTGCATATAATCATATTTTAGTTGCAGTTGATTTGTGCACTAAATTCCTTTGGGTTTGGCCACTAAGGAGTGCTGACGCTCGAAATATCAACAGAGATTTGCGTGGCTTTGTCGGGACTTTTGCCTGCGGCACCTTCCATTCTGACCAAGGTCCAGCATTTGCCGCTAAGGCGTACAAAAACGCAATGCGGTCTCTGGGGGTGCTGGTGCAGTTTTTATCTCCATACAGGCCTGAAGGCAATTCTATAGTGGAGAGAATGAACCGTGAACTAAAGCAATCTTTGAGAGCTAGAGTCTTAGGTACTGCCAGGGGTTGGCTGACTTATTTGTATGGGGTTCAACGTGCACTAATCTCTCAAGAAGATCTCTGGGTGGCCAGACCCCATACGAAATGCTTTTGGCATTAAAAGGTTTGTGCCAGACCTTGATGGTCTAGACGTTGTGGCGGCTGCTGCAACATTTGACGTAGATAGCCATTCTACTATGTTGCAGGAACTACAAAATACCCTTGTAACACTGGCTAAAGATCATTCTCCCTCATCCACTGAAGTGGTGATGCTGATTCCTGTTACTGGCTCACTTCCTAAAGTTGAGGATCTGGCGCCAGAAAATCTGGAGAACAAAAAATTATTTGGTCCCTCTTATCGTTCACCTGTCCCAGTTCTTGGATTGAAGGGTACCCATACAGTGATTTTGTCATCTTTGTCTGGTCGCATGGAAATCAGATTTATTTCAATTAACAATGTCACGCTACACCATATGGCCGATACTGAATAATGTGACTCCCAGTATTCCAAGCCAAGCTGTTTTGCTGAATCTGATGGCTCCAGCTTCTTCGACTAGTACCTGTGTTGTGGAGGGGGAGTTGGAAACTTCTATTGACTTCCTGCCTGTTGTCCCTTCATCTTCCTCCAATGCAGACATTCGGTATGATTCGCCGCCTATTGAGGTCCTCGTTGACGTTCCTGACAGTCCTCTTCGTCCTCAATCTGATGGTGCACAGCCCCCACTGTTGCGCTTGGGAGCAAGCGGATATTACATGGATTGTACAAGTTTCTCTTACGATTCATCATCTTCGTCCTTATCTGTGACAACACAATCGACACGAACCAGTCTTTTCATCACCTGGTTCAAAAAGACTTACCTGGTCCCTCCCTGGACATACATCTGGATAGTGCTCATACACTTATCTTCCTTTTCATGTGGATTGGGTTTGTGATAGTGTTCTTCTTGCTCATCAATGGTCATTATTTGCTGGAACTCTGTGCTGTGAAGTTGGTTGATGGTATTCTGGCTCCACATACATCGTCCCATATCATGAAATGAGATCAAGGACTCGTGAACATTTTGGCCTTCCCTGTTGCTGATGGCATAGTTTGGGATAAAGTTGCATTCGATATCCATGGCCCGAAGGAAGTCCTGAACATTCCATACGTGTTCCGTGTTTCACTAGGAGATGTGGTATCACCGAACATACACTAAGACAACTGGGATATTCAGGCAGTTCATTCATTATTTTCTGATTAAAAATATTATGCTGCTTTTGATGCTGAAGACTTATATTTGAAGGTGGCCAATTATGCAGATTTATCATATTACCAACATTATAGCCATTATTTATTACACAAAATTAACACATGAAGACCGATTTTTAATTTTACCCAGTAGGAACATTTTCTGATTCCTTTACTGGGGAGTTCTAATACTCTCCAGAGTAAGTTCACATACTTTTCAGATTACAATGTGTCCAATCCAGAGTCCAACTTCTATAAATTAAAATTGCCATCCCAATCTAAATTCATGTTAACTCACACAAAATTGATTTATTCTAATTTCTTTAGGACGGATTTGGCCTTACATGGGTACGAACACTGGAAAGATACCATTGATTTGAAATGCATTAGGGGCACTAAAGATTGGCAAGTTCAAGGTATTGAAACTCTGTATTGTGAATGCCTGATTCCGACTCAAATGTTGATTTTAAATGGCACAGTGCAGCAGACCACTTGTTTTGGTTTGGCTACAGCCAAAAACTTGAATGTTCCTTCCATTCCTTCATTGACTAAGTACAATATGTGGTGTAAAAACACCAATCATACGGTTGATGTATTGCTTGCCCTGTTCAGAAACTGTAGTATAAATGGTTCATACATCGACCCTTTGGGATGGTTGCTGTGGCGAACAAGTTCCAATACATGTCAACTGTGCCTGTGCACGGAGAGTCTGATATCCCGAGCTTCTCCAATTGAGCATTAATTCTCCGATCAGGCTGCCCCATAGTAAGGATCTTCTGTTGCAGTAGCAAGGAAGACTTCTCCACCCGAACTTGACAACTCTACAGCTTCTTGTGTGGAGATTTAGTGGTGGCAGTTGATAGCATTCAACCTTCCTCCCGAAGACTGTAATGTTATTTTGGTTACCAAGAAGCCCTCCACCAAGACCGTGTATGCCTGCAAGTGGAACACATTTGTAAAATATTTCACAGAAAAATCTATTGATCCTCTTTCAGCTTCGTTTTCTCAAGTTTTGCTTTTTATTTTTGCCTTTGCCCAGCAGGGCTGTGCTCTGGGCACTGTCAAAGGGAACCTTTCAGCCCTGTCTGCCTTCTTGAGGCTGCCGGACCAGCCCTCTTTATTTAAATGCCCATTGTAAATAGACTTCTTAAGGGCCTTGTACATATGTTCCACCTCCCCCTTTTATCATGCCTCAGTGGGACCTTAATTTGTTTTCGCACCTTCCTGATGTGTGCTCACTTCGATCCTCTGCACAACTACACCCTTCTGCTTCTTACCATCAAAACAGCCTTTTTAATGGCAATAACTTTTGCTAGGAGGGTGAGCCAACTGCAGGCTCTGTCATCCAAGACTCATTACCTGACCATCTTCCCTGATAACTTGGTGCTTCGCACTAGGGCCCCTCTTACTGAAAGTGGTAACACCATTCCACGTGGGGCAATCTGTCACCTTGCCCACTTTCTATCCTCCTTGACATCCCTCTAAAGAAGAGGAGCTACTCCACCGTCTGGACACAATAGAGCATAGTCGTTCTACCTTGACCACACTAAAGATTTCCGGGTAGTTGACCAACTCTTCATGGGGTACATTGTACCAAAGAAAGGTTGTGCAGTGTAGAAGAGGACTATCTTGTGATGGGTCGTCCTCTGCATCAAAATGTGCTATGCTCTGGCCAAAAAGCAGCCTCCCGAAGGCTTAAGGGATCATTCCACAGAGCTAGGGCTGCTACCACGGCTTTGCAATGTGGAGTTCCACCCATCGACATTTGTCAGGCAGCAACGTGGGCATCCCTGCACACGTTTACCAAACACTACTGCCTGGACAGTCAAGTCTGAAGGGATTACCTTTTTGGTCGCTCTGTCCTACAGGGCTTCCTGGTCCAAACTTGTTTGCAGCCCCTTCTTCGGGGATGGCATTGCTTGGGTATGTATTCAAATGTAAGGAATATGTGGCTAGATGCCTCTGTCAGATGGACAAGTTACTTACCTTTGGTAATGCCCGATCTGGTTGAGACATAATCTAGACGCAGATTCCTTACTGATCCACTCATTCTCCCCGCACTACGTACAGATTTCTAGGGTCAGGGCTGACACCCTTTCAGGGCTCTAGTTGTTCAGAAACACACCAATGACGGTGCAACTCATGGCTCCGTGCTTCATGAGCGCACCGAAGTGGTGCCTATATGACGACGACGCATGGAGCCGACCGGTGCCACCTACGGGGAAGTAGTGGTATTGCTCGAAGAAAAATCTTCTGGATCCTGTCTAACACCTGTGAAATTCAAAGGTAAGGACTCTGCAGCTACATCATGTCTCTACCAGATAAGGTTCACGGAAGGTATATAACGTGTCTATTGCACTGGATAACCCAGTACAGTAACCCTATAGATTATGATCATATGAAATACCACAGATAGACCTACACAGTGGCACAAAACTACATAGATACCGAAAAACAGTGATGTGCACGATTGTCTCAACCTATTATAAATGTATTTTGACTAGTACTTATATTGATTGTCTATTTACTTATATACTATTGCGTGACTTCCTCTGATGAGTTTGTAAAACTTACCTTTTGTCCTGAATTTTGACCTTCTGTCTTGAAGTTTTGTGCTGAATTTTGGTCTTTTGTCCTGAATTTTTACACTCACTGGTAATGGCTACATTGCTGGCCTGAATCATGCCAAGCAGGCGCACCACACCTGAGGACGAGAGGGGCACTAAAAGACTATGCCTAGATTACCAGATGAACACAGTCAACAAGGGCACACTCTTCCAGCATAATTTTGGGCTTTTCTTTGATTTAAACGTTGCTTTCGCGTGCGTTAGTTGGTTCATATGGACCACAGCTCACACAATGCGGCAGGTTGTGTTGAATGAAAAGCAGGGTAGGTGCACAGTGTCGTTGGTTACACGGAATCATTTTGTAACCTTTTGTCCCCCTCATCTCGCCGTCTCGGTCACTTGATCCCTATTGTTTCAGCTGCACTGAATGGAGGGTGCCTTTCTCAGAATGCACTATCTTTGGAACCGAGGCTCGGTACCAGAGGTGGCGCGGGGACATGTAATCATTAATTAGCCCAAACATATACGCCACACTGTGACAGCGAGAGGGGCGCCTTGCTGCCCAGAGAGACATGAACACGGCGAAACAAGCGTGATTCGCTGACAGAACGAGGTTAGATGTGCAAACGGACCACACAGTCGCCTCCCGCGTCCGCAGAAGACGGCATTCATTTCAATAGCGGAAGCGACTGTGTGAAACCTCTTCTGTCCTTTTAAATGTGCCCCGGCGCCCTGGATGGCCCGCCTCCTGGGTGACCTCACCCTCCCAGGCCCGCCCCCTCTGGAAGCCCTCCCTGCTGCTCTCTGTGTCCTTATTTCACTAGCAGTCTGTGTGATTTGGCTATTTTTAGTAGCTTTGGCAGCCTTCCAGGGAAGTCCGGGTCCTTCCCCCCCACCTCCCTCTCTCCCCCACCCCTAATGGTTTTGACCCCGCTTCCTTCCTTTTGGTAGAAAGGAGGTTTTTTTTATTATCATCATTTCTATAAAATAGAGGGGCCTCCGGGCTGGTGCCTGTGTTTCTCTCTGTACTTGTTTCTGAGCGGTCTCTGCCAGCAGCAGCAGCAGAAGGTGGGATTGTCATAAGTGGAGCAGGCGGGAGCAAGGCGCTCGCGGCGCTGTGAGTATGGCCGGCGTCATTCTCCTTCAATGGCATGGCTTGTCACCTACTTATTAGGTGTTTATTTCTGTGCCTTTCCCTTTTTGTAAGTAATACATTTATTTATATATGTTATTATGTATTTAAATCCGCTTCTCTGTTTCTCAGCTGCATGTATGTATAAATTCAGGTGATGTTCGAGGCGCGCTGTTAACCCGGGAGCCGCTGCCTCAATGCTTTGCCGAGGGCTGCATGGCATACCATATGTATCTATTGTGCATCTTCAGCGCAGCGCTACGTGGAGCAAAGGGTGACCTTTGAGCGCTTTATGCAGGAAAAGACAGAAAACGAAAAAAAACCATCAATATACAATCTTAAAAACAAATACTAGTCGAAGCCTATAGCCTAGGGACAGCTTGCTATATCGCGGATGGGCACTTTACACAGAAAACGCCATAAACGCATTACAGTGAGTGATACAGCTGTGCAGATGATAAGTACAGTGAAAACTCCGCCTCCACCCGACACCTTGCATGAAAAGCTGGTGCCCTCGCGCTCTGCTCTTAAGTATTTTTGCATTGGCATTTGTGTAGCGCACAATCTGCCGTTGGCATGGCATCGCAGCGCCCGGCCCGCGTTATACTGTGCTATGTGTATGCATGTGCACAATCGTTTGTTCTTTTTGCATGTGTGTGCATGAAGCACTAAAAAACCCACGGAGTAGCCAAGTGGTCTGTGTTGGAGGGGGGAGGGACACCTTGTTTTTCGCGGAGTGGTGTACATGGGTGGGCGCCTCTCGAGGCTGCTTGGGTGGTTAATTCGCCGAGGGGGAGGGTGGCAGCCGGGTACCTGAGACATCAGCCACCTGTGGTGAGTCTGGGAAATCGTGGATCGGAGTACGGGCGCAGGCTGCTTTTGGGATTGGCCGATTGTCAGTCTGTCTTTGGGGGCAGGGGCTGTTGTACCACAGTTAACTTGGTAACCGCATCGGCTATATATACATGTATGTTTGTATGTATAGAGCGCCTCTGTAAGCATCATTTTACACGTACTCGCTATGCATGTGTTCATTATATCCATGCAGCCTGCATGCTTACCTGCCACATCTTACGCATCCTGTTTGTCTGATCTATATGCATCTCTGCATTCTGTGCATCTGTGTGTTGCTGTACATATATGTGCATGCTCACACTTGCATTTATGACTTTCTACCTATGTGTTATGCTTGTGGCACTCTGTTTTAAGCCCGTGTGTATATACCTCTTCCAGATGTTTGTCTCTCCTGACGGATGCGTGTTTGTGCTCCGTGTCTATCCTGTAAGTGCGTCTTTCGTGCATAGTGTCATATACATATGCAATTTGCATGCCTCTTTCCTCTCTCTCCGTCGTCTATATGTAGCTCTCTGGTATGTGTGGACACTCGATATCTCTTCTCTGTACACATCTCCTGTGCCTCTCCGCTATATGTCTGTCCGCCATAAAAATACGTATGTTCTCCTTTATACATATGGGTCATATGCCATGTGTTTAAATGTGCCTCCTACGAATGTATGCGTCCTTGCTGTGCCTCTCTGGCGTCGAGCAGGTTGTTCCGGCTGACCCCGCGGGTTACTCTCGCGGTCCCTTTGATGGTACCGGATGAAGTCGGGTCCTCCAGATGCGCGTGGGGGAGGGGCCGGGAGAGACGGCGGCAGCTGGGAGGAAGCGAACGTGCAGAAATCCGCCCCGGGCTTCACCTTATTCCGTCTCTACTCTAACTCCACTGTTACCCTACCATCCTGTCCACCTCTGTTGTGGATGTGTGGAATGATTTAGGGAGGGGGCAGTGACAATCCCTTGATTGCCAGATTAACAATAGGACCCCAACACCCAACAGAATGATTGGTACCCCTTACTGCGGGAATTTAATTTCTTTTGTAGAATCTATCTCGTCGCCCGCTTCTAGGGAGTACAAGGTACTAGGTGACACAAGGGAACTAGAGATAGTGCAGATTCCGACAGAGTCTATGAACACCAGTCCCTTAGCGGGAGTCACAGATCTGGCCAATATCATCGAGGCCGGTAGCATCCCGACTGTGACGGATCCACTTATTAGGATTCTCAGTTGGAATGTGGCCGGGCTGGATAGGAAACTGCCAATGCCTGACTGGAACGCCCTGGTGGAGGATTATTCTATATGTCTGTTCCAGGAAACCTGGTGCAGGGAGCCTTCGCATAAGGCGGGATATTCATCCCACCATATACCAGCAGTACAAACAGAGTGCGGTCGTGGCCGTCCTTCGGGAGGCCTCCTTGTATGGGTAGCTACCGCACTCAATTGTAGGGTGGTTGAGCACGATACTCAATGTCCCGACCTTCTTAATATTACACTAATAAATCCTAAGGGCCGGGTCATCCTTAATATATTTAACATCTATGCCCGAGGTGTAAAAGGAGGCAGAGAATCCCCCATTATAGCACGGCTGGAAGCTTTGTTACGATCCTCGCCATACAAGCATTGCACCCTGGTGGGTGGTGATTTTAATTGTACCTTTGAGCCTCTTGGCCTTGAAGTTTTAGAGGATCAAGAGGTTGTCGACAATAGGTGGGGCATTCCGGCCTTAGAGCTTAATCCTATTAAGAAATGGTCGGAAGTGGTGCTCCAGGTCATCTCTATAACATCTGAGTTCGACCTGAGGGCACTTAATGGTAGGACCAATTCTGACAAAGAGGGAGCTCATACTTATAATAGGCCTGCGCACTCCTCTAGGATAGATTATCTTCTTCTCCACATTCATTTGTGGACTTTTGTTAAGGATATGGTCATTATACCCACTGTAGATAGTGACCATAACCTCCTTTCACTCACCTTGTCCAACAGGTGTTTAGATGATTCTGGTAGGAATAATTTGTGCTCCTCAGTCCCGGATATGTCTGTTGTTGCAAATTGTGGTCGTCGGCTTAAATGGGCCAAGTTGTCCCTTTCACCTGAGAAATTACTTTTCATATCTCAAATCCTAGCGGCAGCAGTAGGTAACCTTGATCCGCGGGGGTGCGGGGTGGGGGACGTACCCGCAAGATTTTGTACTTTAACCCTGGCGCTTAGTGATCTCTTTACTGTCCCATGTAACACCAAGGGAAAGAGACCAGGTTCTTGGGCTAGACAGGGCTGGTTTAACCGCACGTGCAGTGAGGCGAAGACTCTGCTGGTTGTTGCAGTTAAATCTAAATCTCAAGAAAGGATTATGGAGGCCAGAAGGTTATACTCACTATGCCAAAAAGTTGCAAAGAAGGAGTGGGAAGACAACTTCTGGCAGGAACTTCTGACGGCCAGTCGCGGGAGAAATGCGAGACGTTTTTGGAATTTGGTGGGTAGCAGGAAGCGTCCTGATGACACCATGAGGACGTGTACTATCACTGCCAAGGCATGGTTTGATCATTTTTTGGGTCTCTACTGTGCTATTGAAGGCCCACTTAACGACCAATTTATTCTCCCCTCCTATCCCTTGGATAGAGACATGGTTCTTTTCTCAGCCCAAGAAGTTACGAATATAATTAAAACCCTTACTCCACTAAAAGCAGCAGGCCCGGATGGGCTACCAGGGGATCTTCTTCGTGCACATCCAGGTGACTGGGGGGTGTTGATCTCCGCTCTCCTCAATGCCATCATGGGGGGAGGGTTGGTTCCAGAGTCCTGGAAAGGGGCCGAGGTAGTCCCAATATTTAAAAAGGGAAATCGGGACTTACCGGGAAACTATAGGCCCATAAGCCTGATTGACTCGACCCAGAAGGTGGCGGGAAAAGCAATTTTGGGCAGGATTCTCTCTTGGGTAGACGAAAACCACATACTATCCGAGATGCAGGCTGGGTTCCGTACTGGCACAGGAACAGTGGAACAAGTTTTCAGACTCCTGTTACTGTACTGGAAGGTGGTGGTACTGGGCAAGGGCAGTCTTTATCTGGCCTTTATAGACCTAAAGACTGCCTTTGACCTTGTCCCCCGGGAGGAACTCTGGAGGGTGCTGTACGGCCTTGGGATGCCCCCATACATCGTGGACCTCCTAATGAAATTGCACAAAGCCACCTATGCACAGGTTAGATGGGGCTTGAATGGGGAGAAGACTGACAAGATCAAGGTAGAGAGGGGTGTACGGCAGGGTTGCGTCCTAGCACCCACCCTTTTTTCGCTTTATGTGAATGGGGTGGTTGATTACTTGCTTGAAGTTCCAGCAGACGCCCCCACACTCTGTAATGTTAAAATCCCAACCTTGTTGTTTGCTGATGACACCCTTCTCATCTCGAAAACTCCCCAGGGCCTCCAAAAACTCCTGAACCGGTTCCAGGACTTCTGTGTAATGAGAGGTCTCGTTATAAATGTACAAAAAACTAAATACTTAGTTATGAACCCTCCCAGGAAATTGGGGAGCCCCCCGATTCTGAATTCGATCCCGCTGGAAAAAGTTGCCGAATTCGACTACTTGGGAATTCGGCTGAGCGACTGTATGAGTTGGGTACCCCATATCACTAAAATGACACTGGCCCACAAAAGGGTGGGGGGAGCCCTGCTCAAGGAGTATAGCACATCATCAAAACATTGTGTATCACCAATCATTGATATATACAAGGCTAGAGCGGTACCTGCATCGCTTTATGGAGCAGAGCTATGGGGTTTGGGCTGTTTGGAGTCTCTGTCCAAAGCAGAGAACAAATTCATTAAAGATTTGATGGCACTCCCGATGAGCACCCCGACTGTACCGATGCTTATGGACGCAGGTTGTAAACCAATTAAAGACCTGGCCCGTCTGCGGCCCCTCCTACTGTGGGCACGACTTTGGAGAGTCCCGGAACTTAAATCCTATGCAGTTGGGCTGGCAGAGATAATGCATTCGGTTGGTTGGTCAAAGATCAAGTGGCTCAGGGACATTAAATATTTGCTTGGGGAACTAGGTCTGGACAACTGTTGGCTTACTCACTCAGCCCCTCCAAAGGAGATCCTGAAGAAAATATACTGGGGTTGGGTGTCTACTAAGCTTATGAGCAACCAACACCACTGCAATTCCACCGCAGTATACTTAAGGATTAAAGATGTCACTGCCTTTGAACCATTTTTGGACATCATCACCATCCCAATGGATCGGGCTCTGTACATCAAGTTCAGACTAGGAACCCTACCTCTAGCAGACCTCCTTTCTAGATGGAACTTGCAAAATCAGGTATCACGCTTTTGTGCCCTCTGTTCTGATCGTTGTGAAACTGTGGCGCACTTTCTCCTTGATTGTCCAGATTATGCGCGCCCAAGATCTGTCTGGCTTAAACCTCTCTGCAACGAGTTGGGTATTCGCAAGCATTCTGAGGCCCTACGTATTTTATTGACTAATACTGCCCCCCCTATTGTCTGTGCTGTGTCCAAATTCTTAAAATGGGCTTGGTTGATACGTCTTAAAAGACTGTCTGTATCAATTTAATGCTTTTTTTAACTAAGTTACCTATTTATTCTGTTTTTACTATAATGTTTGTACAGTCTATGAGTTCCGATATGTCGTTTTTATATATTTCTGTGTAATGCTTTTATGATATACGCATATCGAAATAAAGCTATCAATCGTTATGCCACATTCCGCCCCTTCTTTCCAGAACCTTCACGGATATTCTTGGGGTTCAGAACATGTGCCACCCCTTTTATGTTATATAGCTTATGTAACTACGGTTGGTATCGCTGCCGTTATTGAGGTCATTGTACACCATGGTCAGTTTGAGGAGTTGTATACACATTTTGCATAATTTGCTTTTGTGTAATTACACAAAATGCAAAACCGTCATTCAGTGCTTAATAATATCGTAAAAACACAAGTGCAGAGAATAGCCGCCCTAGCTCTGGTCGTTTACATTGTTTCAGTGCTCCTACACTAACATGTTCTCCCTCAATTACGCCATGCGGCCTTATGGCATGATTTCGGGAATTGATAGTAAAATACCTAACGCAAAATTGCACAAGGTTATGCTACCGTACGAGAAATTTTGCCTGAGCCCGGGGCCCCTATCCCGCTCATCTTTAAATGTTTTCTCAAAGTCTGGAAAAATGTTTAGTGCTGAAATTTCAAAGAGTCGGCTTTTGATAATTGTCTTTACTTGACATTTTTTCCTGAGCAGACAGCTACACATCTCCTACCTGAATTGATAAGAAAAGGAATCCTTCAGCAAGGTAAGAAAATAGTTTGGGGCCTTGGATTATTGCCTATCGAGCAAACCGCAGGATTGTGGAAACCCCTGCCTAAACTAAGGGAGTACAGAGATTGAGATGTACTATAGCCGAACTGAGGAAGGACTCCAAACAAGCCCCCTGCCCCCACGAAGATTAAAGAATGGACAGTGACCCTGGGCAACCCCTCACTAGCCTAAAGACCTAAGACAAACCCTGCATCACTTAGCAACGGGCAGGCAACTGCTCATACACTCCATGAGTCGAGGAAAGCCTTAGATATGCCTCTGATCAATCAGAAGGTCTTGCATAGTGCAGCTTGTCACCCCGGGGCGTCTCCCGGCGTTGGTGGACTGTGCAAGCCTCATTCGAAGAGCCAGGTCTAGAGCTGCTTCTTGAAGTCCTTCAGAGAAGGGGCGGTGCAAAGGTGGAGTTTGTTCCAGGACCTGTCGGCGAGGTAGGAGAAGGATCGTGTTCCACATCTGCTGCGGCAAATGCAGGGGATGAGGGCCAAAGCCAGGGTGGAAGATTCCTAGTCAGTTGGTGGAATGTTAGGCGGTAGTTGATGTTGGCGGGTCCGGACTTGTGAAGAGTTTTGTAGGCATGAGTGAGAGCTTGAAGAAGCATCTTTCTTGGTCATGCAGCCGGTGGAGAGCGGAGGTGAGGGGTGATACTGGTCCTTTGGGGTGGTCTAGAGGTGGTTCAGGATTTGTTTGGTGATTTTGCCTAGAGTGCGTGACCCTAGTCGAGTTGTTTGGCGATGAGGGCCTGGGTGACTGTCTTCCTGGAAGAGACGAGAATCCATCGGAAGAACTTGCACAGCATGCGGAGGGTGCGGAATCAGGAGAAGGAGACAGCGTTAATCTGTTGCTTTATGGTCAGGTGGGAGTCAAGGATGATTCCGAGGTTGCATGCTTGGCTGGTGGGGATGGGTGAGGGGCCGAGTGTGGCGGGCCACTATGTGCCGTCCCACTATGTGCCGTCCCATGGGGAGGGCTTCTTTCTGAAGATAATGACCTCTGTGTTATCCAAGTTAAGCTTTAGGCAGTTGGTCTTCAAAAGGGAGTGAATCACGTGTCTTTGACAAGCCAGGGTCTATATGTGTTGTACGAAGGCCCTCATACACTCTAAACCGTGGGTAGCGGTATATCTTGATTCTCCGCTTGAAAAGGTTAGATGGTTGGTTTTATCATTGGGTCCTTTTCCGCCTGAGTTTCCCGTTCTCCAGGCAGTCAGCCTTCCTCCAGCCATATGGGTTGAAAAGGGTGGCCCTGAGAGAGGATCCTTGGGGTATGCCGCATAAGATGTTTTTGGGTACGGAGGAGAAGGGAGGTAAGTAGATCCTATGGGTTCGGCCAGCAAGGAAGGAAGAGATCCAGTTGAGTGCTTTGCCCTGGATGCTGGTGGTGGAGTCTCGTGATCAGAGTGTGGTGGGAGACGGTGTCGAAGGCTGCTGAAAGGTAGAGGAGGCTGAAGGCTGCTGTTCCGCCTTTGTCGAGAAGGCATCTGATGTTGTCAATTGCTACGATCAGGGCAGCCTCAGTACTGTGGTTTGGTTGGAAGCCAGATTGGGAAGGGTCGAGCATGTTGTTGGTCTCGAGGTAGTCTGTGAGCGGGCAGTTGATGGCTTTTTCCTAGGGGTGGGCGGAAGTCACGGAAGGGACTATCGCGGAGAGGCACGGAGATTGAACCAATCTCGGTGCCTCTCCGCGATACTTCCGTTACGCGAGCCCGCCGCCCGCTTCCCGCCCGCCTCCTGCCCGGCTTATTAAATTATATTTAAAGGCTAAACTGAAACTTAAATAAAACTTACCTTATTGCGCCGCAAACTTCCCCATCGCTTCTTCATCTTGGAAACTGTGCATGGGTGGGAGACTGCGCATGCGCATTCCTCACCAGGACTGCGCATGCGCAGGCTCCCGCGCATTCTCAGTTTCCAAGATGAAGCCGCGATGGGGAAGTTTGTGGCGAATAAGGTACGTTTTTATTTAAGTTTCATTTTAGCCTTTAAATATAATTTAATAAGGCGGGCGGGAGGGGGACGGGAAGCGGGAGGCGGGCGGGCGGCCAACTTCTGTTCCGCCCCCGAATGTGCGGAAATGTGCCCTGTTTTTCCGCCTTCTTTGCGGAAGGCGGAAAGTGCAAATTTCCGCACATTCCGTGGGTGGAACGGAAATGTCCGCCCACCCCTACTTTTTCCAAGACTTTGGGGGGAAAAGGGAGGAGCAAAATCGGGCGGTAGTTTTGGAGTTCGTGGGATGGCAGATGGTTTCTTCAGGAAGGGCTTGACCTCTGCATGTTTCCATGCATTTGGTACGATGGCTGTGGAGATGGAAGTGTTGAGGAGTTCAGTGAGGGGGTGTGCAATGATTTCTCTTCCTAGTTTTTAGATGTGTTGTGGGCATAGGGATCGGTGGGCGATCTGGAGTGTATGGAGTTCATGACAGAGATCGTGTCTTCCGTGGAGAGCTGATTTCAGTCATTGGTCCTGCAGTGGTAGAAGGGGCAGGCAATGGTGCTGAGGTGGTAAAGGCCGGTGGGTTGGGGGTCGAAGTTGCAGTAGATGTCGATGATTTTGTAGTAAAAGTAGTCGGCCAGGTTGTTTTCAGAGGGCTTGGGAGGGATGGATCATGTTCTTGGTGGCGGAGGGGCAGGAGAATTCTCTGCCGATGCTGAACAGTTCCTTGGTGTGGTTGGTGCTTGCTTCGATGCAGGTATTGAGGGCTTCTTTCTTGGTCTCACTGAGATGGTGGTGGTAGTTTGGAGGATGGATCTGTATGAGTAGAGGTTGGTGGAGGTCTTGTTGGAGAGCCACGGTCTCTCTCATTTCTTTGTGTCGCTTCAGGGTCTCTAGCTCTTGGGTGAACAAGCTGGCCTGTTTTGGGAGTTTTGTTTATGCTGGTCTTCAGGGGGGCGATGGGGTCGATGGCTGAGGAGATCCAGTTGGAGAAGTTCTGGATGTCGTGTTCGAGGGAGTCCAAAGGGGCAGGTCTTGTTACTTTTAGGGTGGTGGTCCGGAGGGTCCTGTAGCCTAGCCCCAGTTGTGGCGAAGGTGGGTAGGGAGTCTCATTGGAGGATCTCGTGAATGGTCGCTTGTGAAGTGGATGATGCTGTTGTCTGTTCAGGTCAATTTGGTGGTGTGGGAAAATTCAGCTCTGTCGAAGGTAGAAAAGATGGGGTCTAGGGTGTGACAGGCTCTGTGCGTGCAGGTGGTGACCAGTTGAGCGGTTCCTCCTTACCGCTGTAGCAGAGCGGGAGTGGTGACCTCTACCAGAGGAGGTAAAGGGCTGCTCAATGGGGTTGCGCTTGGGAGGAGGGCGGGTCAGTCCAGGCGGCTGGAGGGCAGATGGGAACGAGGAACCGGAACGAGCCGGTTGGCCGCAGAGAAGGAGAGCAGCCCACTGGAGGGGAGGAGAATAACATTAAATTAGTAGAAAATAAAACTGTTGAGAAAGGTATAAGAAACGAGGAAAAGGAAAAGAAAAAATCCGGACACAGCGGGGTAAAAAGGGCTTGGTCAGCTTGGGGCCAAGGCAGCAGGAGACCAGCAGGAGGCTCAAAAGTCCATGCAGCGAGGCAGGAGGACCTGGAGTGGTTCCTCTGTACCACTGCAGCTGAGTGGGAGAGGAGACCTCTACCAGGGGAGGTGAAGGGCTGCTCTGAGTATGAGTAAGGTGGGGGCCCTGGGAGCTCCAGCCTGTCGGAGGGATAGGATAGGGTGCAGCCACAAATCTTACCTGAGCTCACATACGCACCGTAGCAATCTTAAGCTGAGGAACGGGTAGAACACCTCAAGTATTTTTTTTTATGCGAGGAAATGTGACAGCCCAAAGGCAATCAGTGCTCTTGAGATAATGTCAAAGCCCTTGTGCCACACGCACCAGAGCTGGGTGAAGTACAGACCCCTGGGCTCTCCCCACCCATCTACGTAATGGGAAAGATACCCAGTAATTTATGACTGCACTGGAGAAAGCTGCTGCAAAAGAGGTGTTCTTCTGGGGGATAACTGACAAAATGTTCTAGTCCACAATACTATCAGAGTATTGGACCTGCTGTCTTATTTGGCCCTTATTATTTCATAAGATACCAAATACAACCAGTAATACTTGCCTGAGGAAAACACCTGCCCAATGGTTAACACATTCACAAGGGGAGGAAACTGCAGATAATAAAACATAACTTGCTATTTCTATATGGCTATCTGCTGTCATTTGATAGCACTATAAATAACAAGTGTTACTGTTCCTCAGTTCCCAACTTCAGAAAGTTAACAAGCATTGGTATTGCCAATATAGCTGGCTTTACAGGAATGTTGTTTTGGTAATGCAAAGCATTACAAGTAGATAGCATGGGAATGGATGTGTATTTCTGTGGAAGCAAAGATCTGTACAGTAATATTGGTGAGGGTTGAACGGTCAATTGATAGTTACACTGTCAAGCGAGACACCTAAAAAATCTACGTAGGTTAATGGTTGCCCCCTTCCCATCTATGCTGCTGCCAGCACAATAAATTATCTAGTTATCTAAGACACTGTTATAGCTTTACAATGTCATGTATGCCCCTGAAAATTCAAGCTCAGGTGGCTGGGTAAATAAACATAATGATTACAGCTGTATGGAGGGCAAGGACTTTGTTTGTGTAAGCACACACCTTTAAAACGTTTTTTTTTTTAGGGTTTTATTTTGCGCGAACTAGACCTGAGACATCGGGTATCAGAGTGCTTTACATGAGCACCAGTTTTGTTACATGAGGACACAATCTTTTTTTGTTAGGCACGGGGAGATTAAGTGATTTGCCCAGAATCACAGGATGTTGAGCGTCGTTGCCGAGACTCGAACCTGGTTCCCCAGCTTCGAGGTCGACCGCTAGCCGTAAGGCTACACCCTCTCCACAATCAAGACCTGTACTACTGATTCCTGACCTGTGAGCTGAGCTAAAGCCCCTTTCCTGGTGATTCTCATATTATTGTTTGAACAGCAGACTAGCTGTCAAGATAGACCATAAAAAGGAAGCTGAAAGCACTTCAGGATCTGAAGTTGTGATTCACAGGTTGCGCACAGATGACAATAGTGAACATTCTAGCTAGTCCTGAAGTATCTCTGGATAATCCCTGTATATGCAAATTGCCCCCTAGCCGTGCTGATCAGCGGGGCAGTGGGGTGTGCTGTAGCTTCTCACTTTCTTATTAACTCATCGGTATTTGTAGAGCTCACTACTCCCATTTCTTTGGTCTTTCACTTTCAGGGTCTGGGTGCACTTTGACGTCCTGGCATTGCCATTGGCTGTAGCCATGGTGGCCTGCTGTGTTTTGTAATATCAATATATAGGTAATACAATGCCGTCGCGGCCCGTGCAGGTGAGAGTGGTGGGGCCTGGTTGGGAGGGATTCTACAGACGAACAAGAGGGAAAATGAAATAATAATGAATTTTCCCTCGTCGACGTCTGTTGAAATCCCCTCCCACCCAGCACCACCGCTCTTACCTGCTTGGGCCGCAGCTGATGGAATGGAAAGATTTATATTGGTCAAACAGTAAGACCTGTCTGAAGCTGTTTTAAGCAAGAAGTACAATTCGAAGATTTTATTTTACCAAATTCATTCTAATGCTGTTTGAGTTGGTGGTTGAATATCGTCACTGACCATTTCGTAGTGAGCCTAAAAAAGCAAAAGCATTTTTATGAGTATTTAAAATTATTCTACATTTTGTATTTGTTGATCTCAGTTGAGGTCTGGATCAAATAAAGTTTACTGTTTACTGTAAGACCTGTCTGATCATGTCACAGAACTTCAAAGAATGTTATGTGTATGGAAGCGTGTGCTGAAGGACGTTGCTGCTTGTTATGTTTCACTGCGGTTCATAATTGGTGATTTATTTACAATTAGAAGGCTGTGCTGTTGAGGCATGTCATAGCCAATCAGATGGCTTCAGTGCAGTGGTGTGTGTTTAAGCTTACTTGTTCTCATGGATTCCAATATAGGTTTTGTGGACAGGGATTTGTGTCAAGGCAACAATGCTTTGTAAACCATATGGCGTTGGTGCCTTTTGCTGACAATGACATGGGCTCTATCTAACGTGTTCTGTTGGTGAAGGGTGTGTTATAAGTATATCTGAAGAGCACTGGATAAGATGCATTGGTGGATGATAAGGTGTTGCTTGGAGTTCGGTCATAGAAGAATACACGGCATCTCAGACACGTGATGGTTGTATGCAAGGAGATCCGTTTAATGTGGACCGTTGGGTCATTGTGTGCTGCATCTTTATGTTAGGTGCGTTGTGATAGCAGACTACAAGGGTCATCTGAATCTTGTAGGATGCATGAAGGAAGTTCTGTCTAGCGGGTTCTGTTGAATGATGAGTGGTCCAATGGAGGACATTCTTGAGTCAAGTATTTCCCTCCTCAAGCCTCTTTGAACTGTGTGGTTTCCAGACTCTGTACTCTCTTCTTCCAGTCTTGCTCGTACCTGGTGGGGGTTTAAGGGACATGGGGTGCCTCGTGCTAGCGCTGTGATTTTCATCAATGATGTCACCTTCTCTGTAGCGGTGGAAGGAAGATGAGTGAGTCAACTGCAAAAGGGAGCCAGACCCCATCAAGCAAGCAGGAGAAGGGGACCGAGGAGAAACGGGGACGAGGAAGGCCTCGGAAGCAGCCCAAGGTAGGAGATTCAACCACTCTAGAGTCACCGAGTGAGTGGGAGAGGGTGAGTGCCTGGGTGTGCATGCACAGTAGATCGCCGAACTTGGAAGCGATCTGAATTCACCGATTAACATATGGTGTACATGTCTCTCAAATGCTAACAAGGCCAGGCAGTCAATGTGTACTACTAGAAATGGTGCAGGTTTGGGCAGGTACTGTATGGAACAGTACTGACACACAGTAAAGGTTTATGACCAGTTATGTTTCTTAGCCATGACTTTCTGTACAATCAAAAGCCAGTATTGGTGCGATCTTTACCTTAAAAACAATTGTGCCAGGATAAACCACAAAAAAACTGCATCTAACATGGGTGACATGTTTGAAATAAAAAATGGAAAATGGAAAACAATGAAGCATTAAGAGTGTAGGTGCGTCCTAGCAGGTAGGTGTGATTAGTACAGGCGTACAAACCCGTTTGAGTTTTAATGCACTTCACAGGAGAATGTTTCTTAGTGACACAAAGAAAAGGTAATATTGTCATTGAATTACGGTAACAGGAAAACATATTTTAAACACAAAAGATACTAGAAAATAACAAATGGGTAAGGAATGGAAAAACAATCATTTGCAGAGTAAAGTATTGCCCCACCAGCCTGGGCGACGGAAGTGCACATATTTATAGGTGGATGTGCACATGTGATCAGATAAAACAGCATCGCACACAGTGAAAGAGAGCCAATGGCTGGAATGGGCGGATCTGCCGCTCCATGCTGAATGCTGTGATAGGTGGAAATAAAATGTGAATAACAGCTGAACACATCAATTGATAAAGAGGACTGACCCAGAACCTTTCTATGTATGTGCAAACATATTTTTATATTTACAAGTTTTTTTGATTACACTAGGCTTCCTTACACGTAAAGAACTGTTAAGTTAGACATTCATTCAAGGATCTCACAGCAAGCCTATGGGAATTGACTTTGGCCCTTTGGATGTGCTCAACTTTGATCCTTGGACATCTGACTTTGGCATCTAGAGATACTGCAGTTGTAGTTCGTGTGTTCCGCTCTATGAGTATGCAAAAGACACACAATTGGTGGCCGGAATGCAGAAGAAATCAAAACATTCACCCCCAGTCACAGATCTGGGTTAAATCCATCATCCTTTTGGTCACCATGCCACCCCAGTTTAGACCTGGCCATATGCAAATCAGTCTTGACCTTGTGCCTCATGGGAACAGTCTAGCCCGAACTGCAAAGCCAGGTCCTCCCTGGACCGGAAACAAGCATCCTAGGACCGGTTTTGGGGTTTCATCCCTCTTCAGCCAGGATAGCTTGATTCCAGTGGCACAGAGAGCCCAGGACCCACATCTGGGCATACCTGGCGCACTTAAGGCGAGAAAGCAAAAGACATACAATTGATGGACGGAATGCAGAACAAATCAAAACATTCACCCGTCAAGAGATCTGGGTT
Organism: Lissotriton helveticus; assembly: GCF_964261635.1. NCBI lineage: Eukaryota > Metazoa > Chordata > Amphibia > Caudata > Salamandridae > Lissotriton > Lissotriton helveticus. Next base: position 1,361,325,940 of record NC_136065.1, read on the forward strand.
AAATCCATCATCCTTTTGGTCACCATGCCACCCCAGTTTAGACCTGGCCATATGCAAATCAGTCTTGACCCTGTGCCTCATGGGAACAGTCTAGCCCGAACTGCCAAGCCAGGTCCTCCCTGGCCCGGAAACAAGCATCCTAGGACCGGTTTTGGGGTTTCATCCCTCTTCAGACAGGATAGCTTGATTTCAGTGGCACAGTGAGCCCAGGATCCACATCTGGGCATACCTGGTGCACTTAAGGCGAGAAAGCAAAAGACACACAATTGATGGACGGAATGCAGAACAAATCAAAACATTCACCCGTCAAGAGATCTGGGTTAAATCCATCATTCTTTTGCTCACCATGCCACCCCAGTTTAGACCTGGCCATATGCAAATCAGTCTTGACTATGTGCCTCATGGGAACAGTCAAGCCCGAACTGCCAAGTCAGGTCCTCCCTGTACCAGAAACAAGCATCCTAGGACCGGTTTCGGGGTTTCACCCCTCTTCAGCCAGGATCATTTGTGGAGCTTCAATCTGATGCCCGAACCGGCACGATTTGAGACTTGGAGAATGCTTGCGGATTGTGGGAGCATTCTCCAAGCCGAGAATTGTCCCGTATCTGGCATCAGATGGAAACTCCACAAATTTGGAAAGCTCATATTTGGATGGCGAGACATGAATGTCATCTAAAATATAAGCAGAGAAGAAGCCTGCGGTATTTTTGGGTCGGAAGAATCACCAAAATTAAGGGACCCACAAGACGAGTGAATAGCCCTGAAGAAGTTACGGGTTCATCCTTTGTAAAGCAATGAAAAACGTGTTGGCTGGGAATGCAAGAAACTGACTGGGGTGTATAAAGACACTGGCCACAGAAGCCAAAGAAATAAAATAACCAGAGAACTAAAGAAGACAACTGTTGTTTATATTATTGCTAATTGTTTATATAACCTCAGCGGGTGCAGGGGACTAGTGTTTTCTTTGCATGTGGTCGTCTGACCACACATTAGGGAATAAGGTGTTTTTCCCTACCTCTTTGCACCGCTCTTAACTTCAAATGTAACAAATTTCTATGCGGACCGCCTTGGAGCACCACTCACCTATATTCAGTGCTTTAAATGGGAAAAAATAAGTGCAGGTACTTATTAATATGAGCTAGAGGTGTGGCAAGTGGGCGGGGCTAGGGGCGGGGCTAAGAGCAACATATGACGATACATAGCCAGTGAGCCTACCTTTCATGAGTATTGGTACTCTCCTCAGCAGTAGAGAAGTGCCGGTACTAACAGGGATAAAAATAATAAGAAGTGCTGGTACACAGTACCTGTGATTACCAGCCCATTTAAAACAATTCCACTGCCCTTTTCCCTACGACCAAGCTCTTCCTGGTTCCATGCCTTTACATAGGCATGTCCTCTCCATTCGCCTCTCATCTTTACCCAGCCTCTAAGCTTATCTCTCTAGTGCTGCTCCTCTTCCTCCCACCTTTTTGCTTGCTCTCGCCACAAGTCTTCAATTTCCTCACTGTTTTTTTCCTACTTGTCTCCTGTTCTCCCCTCCATGCTGTACTCATCTCCTAAGTTTGCCATCTGGCCAGTATTTTGTTCTGCAGTGTGTGTGTGTGTGTGTGTGTGTGTGTGTGTCTGTGTGCATCTGTCTGGGTGTGTGTGTGTCTGTGTGTGTGTGTGAGTGTGTGTGCCTGTCCTTGTGTGTGTCTGTCTGTGTGTATGGGTGTGTGTTTGTATGTGTGTCAGTGTGTGTGTAGGTATGTGTATGGGTGTATGTGTGTGTGTGTCAGTGTGTGAGTGAGTCTAGGTGTGTGCATGTCTAGGTGTGTGCATGTCTAGGTGTGTGCATGTCTAGGTGTGTGCATATCTAGGTGTGTGTGTCTAGGTGAGCATGTGTCTAGGTGAGCATGTGTCTAGGTGTGCGTGTGTCTGGGTGTGTGTGTGTGTGTCTGTGTGCGTGTCTGTCCGTCTGTGTGTATGGGTGTGTGTCTGTGTTTGTGTGTGTCTGTATGTGTGCCAGTGTGTGTGTGTGTGTGTGTGTGTGTGTGTGTGTGTCAGTGTATGTCTGTATGTGTGTCTGTGTGTGGGTGTCAGTGTGTGTGTCTTTATTTGTGTCAGTGTGTGTGTGTGTGTGTCAGTGTGTGTGTGTGTGTCTTTATTTGTGTCAGTGTGTGTGTGCGTCTGTATGTGTGTCAGTGTGTGTGTGTGTGTGTGTGTGTGTGTGTCTGTGTGCGTGTCTGTCCGTCTGTGTGTATGGGTGTGTGTCTGTGTTTGTGTGTGTCTGTATGTGTGCCAGTGTGTGTGTGTGTGTCAGTGTATGTCTGTATGTGTGTCAGTGTGTGTGTCAGTGTGTGTGGGTGTCAGTGTGTGTGGGTGTCTGTATGTGTGTCAGTGTGTGTGTCAGTGTGTGTGTGTCAGTGTGTGTGGGTGTCAGTGTGTGTGGGTGTTTGTATGTGTGTCAGTGTGTGGGTGTGTGAATTATAAGAAATGTACGAGAGTTATGACTTTACAGAAATGTGTGTTTTAAAAAAATACAGTTTCTAAGACGATTCATGAATACAGAACTCAACAAATAACTGGTATTTTTATCAGAAAATAAGTGTCAATCCTAACTTCATCTGGCACCTAACTTCTTTACATTCATCCCACCTCTTTCCTGCTATGTTCACCTCATCTTTATCCCCGTCCAAAGCCATTGCCAGTTGTCATGTAGCTCATTCCTAGAGTGCTGCAGCGTTCCCTGCTATTCATTGCCCTATGGGCAGGGCTACCTTCACACCCATACAGCCAGTACTCAGGTCTGTCACTGGTATCTTGTAAATACAGCGATTAGTGTTGGATGGGCTTACAAAGAGGAGCAGCTTCAGTACTTAATTTGTAAAAAAATAAGTGCCGGGGCTCAAAGTTTTATTTCAGAACCTCATTACCAGCGCTGTTGACATTTGTTTCATCTACCACCAGACACTCTCTCCCTCTTTATCTCCGTTTTGCAGGTACTTTTCACTCTTACTGTTTCCTGTTGTCTCTATTTGCCAGTTGTTGCCTTCTTGCATCTTTGCCCATTTTTACCTTTCTCTCCCGTGCCTTCTGGTCACTAAAAATAAGTGCTGCTGGCCACCACCTGCAATCACAAACTCAAATAATGCACTGGAAATAGTATTCGTGATGGTAGTGTTGGCCTAGACTTTGGCTCTCCGGGCCTTACTTGATATCTTAAAGTAAGCAGCCCTCGATAATGAGAAAGAAAGCACATATTTGTTACCGCAGCTAAGTTGACATTAGTTAGTTATTGAAAGGCTTCTCCCTTTCCGTGAAACCGAGCATGTTCACCGAGGCCCAGTCTAGGAGGAGGCAGAAAGAGGCATTCACTGGCAGATTCACAGTGAAGTCGATCATAGCAGTCCCATCCAGCTCAGCTCTGGCAACAATGAGCCCAAGAGGCTGTCCCAGGAAGAGAGATGCATGCAATGTCAGGTCACCACTGCACATGACGGGGAGAGGGAAACAAGAGGTCCAAAATGAAGGTATTATTTCTAATTGGAAAAAAAAGAAGGCACAGTGACGTGTATTCGTCCACCTACCCTCACCCACCACTCACATGAAGCACTCATGACACAGGCAGTGTCTAAGGGATGCGAAGAACTGTGGGCTCCGCCCTACTGCTGGCTCAGCTGGGGAGCCACCGTCGTAGTGAAATATTGTATTAGTAGACGCTAAGCTGAGCACACAGGCTAGCGTAATGTACCCATATTTGTTTTTGCACGTCACCTTCCTTCATCGTCCTAGGCCTGCGTTTCCAAGCTTGCCTCACCCCAGCAGAGTAGCCAGCCCCTACCAATACGTATCTAATTAGAGGCTCATGCAGGGTGCCGGCCTTATGATGAAGCGGGTAAAAGTAAAAGCAGCTCGAAGATGATTTTAGAAAATTACAGCAGCCCTGCTGCATGCTTTCATTCCTCTTTGAAAAAGTGTCTGCACCACAGTTGTCCGCGTAAAAGATAGCTACAGTGCCGACCCTGAAAATATGTAAAAATATGTAAAAATATGTGCCGGTGCTAAGCACCGGCACAAATTAAGCACTGCATGTCCTGAATAAAAAGATGCAAAGCAAACCGGCTTTGGCGAAGACAGAGGATTTTGTTGGGCTGCCACTCGCTTTAGTACAGTCAGTGCCATCAATATTTTAAATACAACTGGATTACTGACTGTCTTTCTTAACCCATTTACACACCTGATTGAGAGGGGCGGGGGTGACACTGAAGCACTTTCAGCTGAATGGCCGTTGCGTTTGTGATCAACAGGGAAGGGTCTGTCTAACCCTGTCCTATTAATCACTGCGTGACGCACAGCAAGCCCTCTTAGACCCCTGCGGTCTCAGGCATTCACATGGGCGCTGCTGGAATCTCCAGCAGGGAAAGGCTTGGCGCGCTTACAGAGCGCATCTACCCTGTGCAATAGGAGAGACATAAGTCACATAACCAGAGCCTGCAGTCCCGTTTATTAGGGTACCGGTACTCTCTCTGGGCTAATGAGAAGTGCCGGTACTGAGGGCTTGAAAATTCAGAAGTGCCGGTACTCAGTACCGGTGAGTACCGGCCCATTTAAAGCACTGCCTATATTACTCCACTGATCTTGCAGCAATCACCTACTGTTGATGTCCTCACAAGAAGGATCTCTGGCCTAACATGACCTATAGATGTCGGTCTCCTTAAAAGGAATTCATGATCCACTGTGCTGAAGGTGACAGAAAGGCCTGGCAAGCCTGAGTGATAAGTGGACCAAGTCCATTCACTAGGTAATGCTGTCCCCCAGTTTTCTCAGTTCGCTGTGCATTGGTATCTACAATGTGAGAACCGAGCTGAGAGGCAAGTAGGGAATAATTCAAGATCACGCGCAGAAAGTGCAAAGGAGGTGGCTTGGGTGGTCAGGCGTGTGCTTCTGCGTTGATGTCATTGGCTGAACTCCATTTTCATGGGTGATGGGGACACAGATCGGACTGCAATGGATGCGCACTATGACTGAGGTCTGAGTGGCCTTGTATCAGGAAGCACACACACTTTCCATGGTTTCGGTCATTTTTGCAAAATTGGCTGCACGCCTGAAATCACCAGGATCACTGTGGTGTGTTCCAGACTCTTGTGAAACTTTTGAGGCGAGAAATGGTAAAAAACAGCTAAGGCTGGGATGGAAGGGCTTGCTCATGTAACCGTATTTTCTTCTCTGCTGGCACCCAACGATCTGGGAGGTGCTCAAAGCAGGCAAAGACCTGCACAGGAGCAGTAGACCTGAGGTGGCATGCTGCATGTGAGTGCGCATTTCTACATTGCATTCCATACATTTCAGTGCCTTTACCTGTGCCATCGGGTCTAAGAACACTAGGTACATCAATGAGTAATGATCTTCATAAATTAGACTTTGTGCTACACTTTGATTTTTTATTTCCATATTAACAAGGGCCCTGCTTCTGCGGATGCCACTTCAGACAGCAGTATGCTTGGTTCCTTCTCATCATGGTCTCTATAACTTTATGAGCAATAGTAACCTGTTCATCTTCAGTATAATGAGGCACCACTAACCTCTAGTAAACACAGATATATGAGTGCCATGACTAAGATTAAAAAATGTTCAAAGGAGTTTGGGACTTGAGACTTAGCTGGAGACTGACAACTGGCAGACAAGTAAACGAGTCCTCTCTGACCCAGATACTTGCAACTTGTGACTGTTTGCGTTTCTATCTATCTTATTTTAGTTTCAGATCTGTCATCTGCCAAAAAATAGCAATGCTTGTAAACCGCACGAAGTCCACTATTCAAAGCTATAAAACTAGGATCATTTTATTCATCGTGGAGGTGGCTAGATTTTCTTTGTGCTGTACTATACCTTATCCTTATTTTGAACATTTAACTGATGCATCTTACCTTCCTATATTGGTAGTTTTTGTAGAGTGCTGTGTGCTACTTATGGTAGTCTTGGAGCACTCACTAGGGTGGTACAAGCAGAAAGGTGAAAAAAGTGGCACCATAAATAAACCAGTCTGTCAGTAGATTGTGTTGAGACCAAATATAGGCCCACACTGTCTTGTATCTTCGTAACCTTTACCAATACAGGTAGGAGCGGCGCACAGCAACACGGTTCAAGTAAGCTTATTCCGGCATAGTTAGTGTGGAAAACATCAACGCATAGAATCTATGCATTTCAGCTGATTAACAGTCTTGGTCACGATGAGAGACGCCATCTTGTACTCAGTTCAGTTCATAAACTTTATTCGATTCACATAAGAATCATAAAAGTCAAATAATACATTTTAGAACATCTTTAAAATTCATTTAGAAGCAGTTTTTAAATTTGTACGGTAAATTAATAACATACATTGATTAATAGGAAAAGTTATGGCCCATTGCTATTCGATCAGGTTCAATTAATCATGAATACTTCATATCAATGTTGTGTTTAAAAATAAAACAACAGTATACCTGAGCAACAAAACTGGTTCTGGGAGCCAAAATTAGCTATACCGTTTTCTGATCATGAGTGACACACGTATAAAATTTAACATTGCACAACAAACGTCAGATGTAGACAAAGCTAACAAATGGTCATAGCCCTCTTTATAATGGCAAAGTTGTTTTTCCTTAAGGATCGGCTTAATGAACCTCATTCTCGGATCCTTGTATAAAGAACAGAAAAGAACAACATGCAACGTGCTTTGGCTATCTTTGTTGTTACAGGGACAGGGGGGCAGTCTCTCACACCAGCTCCCCTGTCTAGGGAACGCAAAAAGAAAATGCAAAATGTGTAACCTAAACCTTGTCAAATAGAATCGCCATTGCACATGATTTATAAAGGTTAAATAAAACTGGTGATATAAAGTAACCTTAAATTCTTGAGGGCTAACCAAAGGGTGCACAAGTGAGGATTTCAAATAACTTATTTTGATAACAGATTTGATATCTCCCTGAATGTTTTCAGGACTATCAAAAATATCACCCAGGCCTATTTTATGAAGTGTTTCATTTACATAAGACAACCATGGGATCTTATTCATGTGTGTCAATTTTAGACAATCCCGAAGGATGTCTCTAGACAATTGTAGATCCTCTGACAGCCATATTTTGCCCCATAATAGAAGAGGGGAGAGACGGATTGTGTCACTCACATAACTCAAACCTACCTCATCATGGGCAAATCTATTTGAGGAACTTAGTGGAATAGCCAGTACACGTTTTAAAAATTTATTCTCCATAATTTGTATTGCATCAGGGCTTTCGGTTCCCCAGACCCCTGCCCCATAAATAGCTACTGACAAGCATTTTGCTTTATACAGGGTTTTTAGATGTTTGACGGGTTTTTGGCCTAACTTCCCACAGAAACGAAACAGTCCTTCAATAGAGCGGCTAGCACTCTGGACTCGAGTCTTAATTAACGGGGCCCAACTTAGTTTGTTGTTAAAGAGGTTTCCCAGATAGTTAAAGTTTTCCACTTTTTCAATGGTACAGTTGTTTACTACAAACTTTCTGGTTTTGGTGCCCTTTGGGCCACAGACCATAACAAAGGATTTGGTGAAATTTACCTTCAGGTCTAGGTCCAACATAAAAGTATGGAAGGCATCAAGACAATGCTGCAAACTATTTCCTGTGAGAGTCATTAATACCGTATCGTCAGCGTAAGAAAGCATCGGTACACTCCTGCCATTAACCTTTGGAAAATCATGGCAGTGGTCCAACAGGTATTTTTCCAGCCCATTAGTGTAAACTAGGAACAGGAAGGGGGCTAAAATACATCCTTGACGGACGCCCTCAGTCGAGGGGATAGACTTTGTTTTCTCTCCCCCTGGCCCGAACCTTATGGCTACAGTGGTTGCTTCATGGAGTCTACGGAGCAGAAGAACCAAAGGTTCCTCGAAACCCATATCCTCCATCATCTTCCACAGCTTGTTTCGGCAGACAGTGTCGAATGCACTTGAGAGATCCATGAAGGCAAGATGAATGGAAGAATTCATTGCCTTCATGTATTTCCCTATAATCAGTGCCAGGTTTAGACACTGTTCGACAGTACCTTTGCCTTTCCTGAACCCATATTGGGAATTTACAATAAGGCCCACCGAATCTGCCCATGTTTCCAATCTGGCTAAAATAACCCTACCCAATATCTTACATGATGCATCAATTAGTGAGATTGGGCGATAGCATCGGGGGTCAGATCTATTGCCTTTCTTAAAAATTGGCACCACTACTGCCTCCTTCCATGATGATGGAATACGACTAATAACAACTGCTCTAAATACATTTAATAAAAGAGGGGCCCAAATCTTGACATTGTGCTTGAAAAAGTCCAATGGCACTAGATCAGGGCCGGGAGCTTTTAATGACATACCTTTCAACAGAGCATCTTCTACTTCTTGCAAGGTGAGTGATAAGCTCAGAGACAAAGATGATTGCGAAACCACTAATTCCCTAGGGTCTCCCAATGACAATTCATTAGGTGAAGTTCCATGTGGGTTAAAAATAGCCCCAAAATGTGATTCCCATGTTTCACAAGGAATCTGCATCACAATATTATCCTTACCATTACTTATGAAAAGAGGGCGATTAATTACTTCCCAAAATAGCCTACTGTCCTTCAAATCAGAGGCCTTTTCTAAATCTTCCCAAGCCAGATTTTTTAGGTCCAGCTTCCTTGTTCTTATTGCTTCTTTATAGGCCATTCTAGATGCCCTAACTAATTCTATATCCCTTGGTTTTTGATTTAGTGCCACTTTCAGGGATCTATGTGTGGCCGAGCATGCAGCATCAAACCATCTGGGCCCTGACCTTTTGTTTTTCCCAATTGGTTTTGTAAGGCGTTTGGCTACGTGCCCACATAATATTTCAAAATTCTCTATAACCTTTTCGGGATTAGATGTCGGTGATAGGCATACATCATATTCTGAGCTATGTTCAGTTATGATCTCGGCCTCAAGACCTGCTGCATCTATTTTACCCCATTTAAGAGTAATGCCTTGATTCCTGTTACATTTTATAGGTTGATCCCAAACAGAATGTTTGAGTTTAACAGGACAGAAAAGGGATAGGATTAAGGGATTGTGGTCACTGGCAGCATTAGCAACTACTTCCAGTTTATCAACATAATGGAAATACCCATTGGAAATAATTACAAAATCAATAAAACTCATCGTGCCTCTACTTCCCTGAAATGTCGGTATCGGGGCCAAGTCTGGACCAACCCAGGGTTCCACTATAGCTAGGTCATTCAAAATGATGATATTATTTAAAGCGTCCCCCTGGGGTGTATGTTTGAAATGTGTCAAAGGAAGGTCGTGGGAATCTCTCAATCCACACACCTTCGAGTCCCCATGGGTACATAGAGAGCAGTTAAAATCCCCCACCCAGATGACAAAAAGTAGGGGATGCTCGTGACGTGCCCTGGTCATGGCCTCCTCCAACTTCAACATTACAGTTGTCTCGTTAATATCAAAGATGTTATAGTACCAATTAATCAATAACAACGGTTCAGGAAACAAGTTAACCAACATAAGCACTTGGAACCATGGGGTGTCAACTATCTTGGTAATTACAAGTTTACACAGTTTTAATGAGGTTGCTGTCATTAGACCACCTTTTGCCCTACCAGCTTGTGAGGCTACCGCTAGGGTATTAAGGGCTTGAAAGCCATCAATATCCTGTGTGCAACGGCTCCATGTTTCCTGGAGGCACAAAATATCACAAACACCCACAAAATCTAACCATGCCTCATCCTCCAGTCTTTGAGCAAGCCCAGCAATATTCCATGAAATTAAGCAGATCCTTTGTTCACTTTGGGTCTTTGTGACTGGCTTAAGTGATACTTCCGGAACGTGCCATTCAATAATTGCACTTGACGCACTTTCTGTATTGATACCGGCCACAGGGACTTGGGGTTTGGAAGCACAACCGTCACCGATGGGAACTTTCACCCATGGGTTGTTGTTGCGACTTTCACCCTTCGCCCTCTGGCTGGACTCTTCTATTATCAGGGCATTACCAGGAGAATATTGTGGTGGTCAATCTTGCTCATCCATACCCATAAGTGGATCAAAACGATTTCTTAACGGGATATTATTTGGGAACCATCCCGCCACCTCCTGCAAAGGACCAAACGTGTTGGTAGTTGGTGCCCCTTGCCACCAATTTTGCTGGCTATGTCCATCGAACCTATTTGATGTCCGTCCAGCATTCTGGACAATAGTCCAGGAACCTTCTTTCGCATAGTGAGTTCTTGGAGGATAAAAGAAGGTAAGGGGTCTCAAAACTATTGTAGGGTTAACTTCATACGATGGCCGCACACATATATTCTGTGCTGTGTAAGGATCAGCAAAAGAAACAATAATACAGTCACCTACCAAGGACTTAGGTGTGGGGCCTATCCATGGCACTCTACGGACCATTAATATGCTGCTTCTATGATGAACAGGGAGCTGTGTGTTGGAATTAAGCCAATGAATGACTTTATTTTTCAGGGATTGAGGATTCTCCTGGGAATTCTGATCCAACTCTGGAACTCCAGCAAGTATGGTCACATAGGGCCCAGCTTCTGGTGGAAGATCAATAAAGCCGCCACGAAAATTGGGGCGACTGATCGGCCGCTGAAAATTATTCAGAGAATTTTGCATTTTCCTATGCTGTGGGGCAGCTCGTAGATTAGAATTCTGCCTATAGGGTGGATTGGGCAAGGGACATAATTTTGGTGCAACAACGATTGGAGTTGATGCAGTCTGGTTTGCAACAGTGGTGCGTGGCTTCGGTATAGGTTTTACTAACGGTAAGGGCATAGGAATATTTTGAGGTAATTGTATGGGTAATGGTACGGATACTGGTTCTTTTATTTTGGGAGCTAAATCAATCTCACTAGCACGTTTAGCTTCCATTTCCTTTAGACTCAGGCTGGCCAAGGTAACTATGGTCTTATCCATTTCCAACAGATTATTCTCTATACGAGAAAGCCTTAATTCTAAGGGAGTAAGTAGCTGTTTTAACGTACCCCAAACTAAATTAAGAAATTCTTCATCACCCCCTCTATCATTTGGTGATCCACCCACTTGAACCATCGGATCATCAGTTCTAGTTGTCTCTGGGGAGGCAACCGGGATGCTATCATCCGCGGAGCTGTTTAAATCCGAAACGGCTGCCACACCCAGAGTGCCCGGATTAATTTTTAAACTACCATCCTTTATCCCAAGGGATCCTAGTGCCCTTCTACTATCGAAAAATTTTGATCTAGCGATTTTCGCCTTTTTTCGAGCATGGATGGCCCTGGCAATACATTTCTTTTTACGTATTGCCATTTTCCTGGCCCTAGCTGTATTCATAAGTGAGTTAGTTTTAGGGGGAAGCATGGTACCTAACATGGAGGTTAATGGCGCGGGATCCTTAGTTATTACCAATGGAGTAGGTGAATGGATCGAAGGGGATATTGAGGAGGAAACAAAAGGCGCTGGATGGATGACAGCCGTTGTCAATAGTGGCCGCGGACCTACTGTATGCTCGGGTGTACGGGCAGAGGCAATATTCCCCATCGAAGACTTTCTAGTAGTAACCAAGTGCTCGGATAGCCTTCGTGCAGCTTCAAGATCTAAAGAGACCCTGTGCTGCATTTTACTGATTTCCTCGTCAATAGCCAAATTGGTTTTGACTAGGAAATCATCCAGTGTCCGATTAGAGTTCGATTTACTTGCAGCCATAAGGGTTTTACTCCTACTACCCCGCGAGCACATTATACAGATTTAAGAAATAAATAACAATAAATAAGTATTAAAATTTTAAAATTTTACACCAATAAAACTGTATAATGCACCAACCAACCAGGGGGCGTGGCCCAGCCCAGTCCTCTTTAGTCCTCGAACGGCCTCAAACGGCCCAGTCTTTGCCCAGTCTTCGCCCGTGCTGCGTCCCGCGCTGCGGGAGGACAGGAGGAGGAAATAGGGAGCGTGAAGGGCAGGGGGCGGGGCCAGCAGGGAGAGCGGACCGGAAGGTGATAGACGGTCTCGCAGGGACTCCTGGCTCCTGGAGTCCCTGCACGCTCGCAGCCCCGCTAGCGCCTCTCACCCTCAGCCAAGCAACAGCAACCAAGCCCTCCTCAGAGTGCCCTGAGTCCCTCTGCGCGACGCGGCACCCGCGGAGCGGGTGCGGCGAGCTGTGGGCGGTGAGGAATGGGCGCCGCTGACGTCCTAGTCAGATCAGGTAAAAAGCTCCGTGTAGTCAAAAGAAACCCGCAGGAAAGGCAGTGGCGGGAGATTTAAAAGTCCTCAGAAGGCGAGGGGCGGGGCCAGCAGGGAGAGCGGACCGGAAGGTGATAGACGGTCTCGCAGGGACTCCTGGCTCCTGGAGTCCCTGCACGCTCGCAGCCCCGCTAGCGCCTCTCACCCTCAGCCAAGCAACAGCAACCAAGCCCTCCTCAGAGTGCCCTGAGTCCCTCTGCGCAACGCGGCACCCGCGGAGCGGGTGCGGCGAGCTGTGGGCGGTGAGGAATGGGCGCCGCTGACGTCCTAGTCAGATCAGGTAAAAAGCTCCGTGTAGTCAAAAGAAACCCGCAGGAAAGGCAGTGGCGGGAGATTTAAAAGTCCTCAGAAGGCGAGGGGCGGGGCCAGCAGGGAGAGCGGACCGGAAGGTGATAGACGGTCTCGCAGGGACTCCTGGCTCCTGGAGTCCCTGCACGCTCGCAGCCCCGCTAGCGCCTCTCACCCTCAGCCAAGCAACAGCAACCAAGCCCTCCTCAGAGTGCCCTGAGTCCCTCTGCGCGACGCGGCACCCGCGGAGCGGGTGCGGCGAGCTGTGGGCGGTGAGGAATGGGCGCCGCTGACGTCCTAGTCAGATCAGGTAAAAAGCTCCGTGTAGTCAAAAGAAACCCGCAGGAAAGGCAGTGGCGGGAGATTTAAAAGTCCTCAGAAGGCGAGGGGCGGGGCCAGCAGGGAGAGCGGACCGGAAGGTGATAGACGGTCTCGCAGGGACTCCTGGCTCCTGGAGTCCCTGCACGCTCGCAGCCCCGCTAGCGCCTCTCACCCTCAGCCAAGCAACAGCAACCAAGCCCTCCTCAGAGTGCCCTGAGTCCCTCTGCGCGACGCGGCACCCGCGGAGCGGGTGCGGCGAGCTGTGGGCGGTGAGGAATGGGCGCCGCTGACGTCCTAGTCAGATCAGGTAAAAAGCTCCGTGTAGTCAAAAGAAACCCGCAGGAAAGGCAGTGGCGGGAGATTTAAAAGTCCTCAGAAGGCGAGGGGCGGGGCCAGCAGGGAGAGCGGACCGGAAGGTGATAGACGGTCTCGCAGGGACTCCTGGCTCCTGGAGTCCCTGCACGCTCGCAGCCCCGCTAGCGCCTCTCACCCTCAGCCAAGCAACAGCAACCAAGCCCTCCTCAGAGTGCCCTGAGTCCCTCTGCGCGACGCGGCACCCGCGGAGCGGGTGCGGCGAGCTGTGGGCGGTGAGGAATGGGCGCCGCTGACGTCCTAGTCAGATCAGGTAAAAAGCTCCGTGTAGTCAAAAGAAACCCGCAGGAAAGGCAGTGGCGGGAGATTTAAAAGTCCTCAGAAGGCGAGGGGCGGGGCCAGCAGGGAGAGCGGACCGGAAGGTGATAGACGGTCTCGCAGGGACTCCTGGCTCCTGGAGTCCCTGCACGCTCGCAGCCCCGCTAGCGCCTCTCACCCTCAGCCAAGCAACAGCAACCAAGCCCTCCTCAGAGTGCCCTGAGTCCCTCTGCGCGACGCGGCACCCGCGGAGCGGGTGCGGCGAGCTGTGGGCGGTGAGGAATGGGCGCCGCTGACGTCCTAGTCAGATCAGGTAAAAAGCTCCGTGTAGTCAAAAGAAACCCCATCTTGTACTCATTAAAATATCACGTGTAAAAGTGAAAGAAGCGAAATAAAAAACATACTGGAAAAAACCCACCTGCTGCCATTCATAAACCATTATGTGGGAATATTCACGATCTCCAGATGCAACTATATAACCTTTAAATGAAGAACATTCATGACAAAATGAGATAAAATATGTGCAGAAATGAATCAATCAATGTAACTGCAATATCTCGGGTGAGAACATTCCCTCGAAATATGATTAAACTTTCTGTTCTGATCACACACAATGTAATGCAAAAATATTTCATTATAATTAGAGCTCCCAATTTTAAGGTATTTATTTTTTTGACATTTCCATCTGTATTTATCCATATTTATTTTGTGGCCATCTTATTGGTATTTATCCGTATTTATTTTGTGTTTTGATAATAAGTGGAGCCGTAAAATGGTATGTTTCCACATTTATTTAACTCTTAGACGTTCACTCACTCATACATGGATGCCTGTCACGTTTTAGAAAATTAAGTAGCCACGTATAACAAATCACTACACTTACAGGTACATATTAGTGTTATACTACAAATATATGTTAACATATGCCTGAATTTAAGGAAATCTCATCGTGTTTCTTAACTCTCCACGCTCTCTATCTGCCCAGCTGTTGCCTGGAAATCATAAAAGACGGCATGGAGATTAACACACAAGAAGCTACATTTTCACTAGTTTTCCCCTTTTAAAAATAAATACAGACAGGAAACACATTGTTTACTGTTGGACTTGGCCCTTCTGGCAGGTTCACCCCTAAACTTTTTGCTTTCTATGGTGACCTGGTGATAGTGATTTTTGGTTCTGCCGGCGGCGGTGCAGTCTTCGGGCAAACGAGGGGTAGGCACCCTCTTAATTAAATATAAGGTCCATGGCGGGGTGGGCACCTGCCAGGGGTGCAACAAAGACTCTGCAAGAACGCGGGTCAAATGCAGGGTGGGCACCTGCGCTGAATTAACAAAAGGGGGATCCCCACGCTGGGGAATCCCTCGAGGGTAGGGCTTGCAGCACCAGCGGCGCCACACGCTATTCTTGGGGGGGAGGCCAGCACTCCCCAGGCACTGGCAGGCCACCCAAGTCCCCCCAGGTCCAGGGATAAAGTCCAAAAAGAAGTGAAGGCGGGGGGGGCAAGGCTGGGCCCAGGGTCCAGCTCACAGGGTCCTCCAGGCAGGGAGGCAGTCCCTAGTGGCGGTATCCTCCTGGCGCCCAGCAGCAGCAGCCCCAACTCAAGTCAGGAACAGGTGAAGAACCTCTTTCAAGAGGTCACAGCCTCTTCTTATACACAGGATTCCTTTGTTCTTAGGTGCAGGGTGAAGGTAAAACCAGATGCAACTGGTTTTGGAGCACTTTGTTGTGCTCAGCCACCCTTTCCATTCACTGGCCAGGCTAGGGACATCAGTCGCACCACAGGGGGTGGAGCCAGCATTGTGTGGGGAAAGCCCAGCCCTATTCAGGTCCCAGGTGCACTCCTCCCCGGCCATCAACATGCAGATCTCCCATTCACCACTGGGGCAGACCCATCCTGACTCCTGGAGCCTGGCACACCAGCCAGCTCCAGCCAATCACTAGCCAGCCAGTCATTTCACCTAAATTAACCAGACATGCCAACTTCTAGAAGTTGTACAAAAAGGGGTGGTGATGGAGGGAGCATCCGAGCCAATCAAACACAATAGACACAATCACGCTGCACACATCATCGCGCAGCATTCAATCACACGAGTACGCACATACCAAACTCGAGCCTGCACTCCCCACACATCAGTAACTAACATTGACACATACATTCCCCATGCATTCCTATGGGAGGGCAGGCCAATCTCACCACACGCACGCACTTTACCCTGGGACACAGTGGTAAAGTGCGCAGAAACCAAAAATCACTATCACCAGGTCACCATAGAAAGCAAAAAGTTTAGGGGTGAACCTGCCAGAAGGGCCAAGTCCAACATTTACTGTCTGTATTTATCTGTAAAAATCAGTAAAAACAGAAAACCGGAAGTCGTAATTACAATTAAGCCCAAGTGGGCGACTATTCAAGTAGATTCAGCAACTCATTAGGGTTTCTCATCCACATTAATGTTCTTTCCACAAGGTGCCCAAAAATAGTCAGATGATCACGAGAGAACAATTACATTTGAAGTTGCTCTAATCTAGACAAAACCTATGCAATAACGAGTATACCGAAATATAGTAAATTATATCAAAACATGGGGCGCGTGTGCTGAAGAAGACAAAATCAATTGACGCAATACTCTAGCCAGAAATTTAAATGCACAAATGTCTGCTGCAAAAAGCAATCAAGCCTGCGTGGGTAATAATCTTTAATCCATCATAATAATTTTCATGAAGCGATCTGAGTATAGTGATGTTTAACCCAATGCTACCATTATTTTTACCTTTTGTATAAAAATACAACTTTGTATACAAGTTTAATATGTTCTAATTTAGATGATTTGAAATGGTTTGCTTCTCGAGAAAGGACATTGTAAGTCCAAAAACGCATCAAGATTGTACAGCATTTATTTTTAACAATTCAGAATTGATGAGAACGGACGATAAATTGGTTGATAATTGGTTGATAATTATTTTGTGAAAAGGAAGAATGTAAAATGTAATTATTGCTATTAATGGAAGAAAATTCCAATTATTGGGTGTGCTCTAGATCCGCGGAGGATTTCTTCGCCCTTGCAGTTTACAAGTATTCTGACTTCAGTGTAATCTGTGTTTCAGAGTGCCACCAGAGGAGTATCTGAGTGGCCAAATTAATGAAAAAGTGTTCAGATGTTTGTTAACTTCTCTTTTCTTCCTTCTGGATAGGAGCCCAGTGAAGCACCCACCCCGAAGAGACCACGAGGGAGGCCGAAGGGAAGCAAGAATAAAGCAACATTAAAAAGCCGGGTAAGAATTTGTTGACGTGTACCCAAATTAATGAGGGTAGTGGAGGAAATATCACACACCTTAACCACATTGATGGCATCACAGGTCGTGGGACGTCACCAAATAATGGGCCTCTGGGCCTCATTACTCACACAAGGTAGTTAAAAAGAAAATCTACAAGTGTTAAAATAACTTCAAATCCTAACAGGAGCAGATCCATGGCAACCATATTAATAACAATTGTGGAGCTTATGGACACAATTTAAACAACTGGTGACTGGTAAGTAATGCCTCTAACGAAGGATTGGCACTTACCCAGACTTACACTGAACATCTGCACTTACAGTGCTGAATTCAGTTGCCCGATTTTCAGCTTTTTAGTGCGGATTTCATGCTTCAAAGATGATTTTCTTGGAAAACTGCAGCAGGCCTCCAAACTAAAATAAAATCCATTGTGCGCGGAGGATGCATTGGAGGGGGCCTGTCCCAATGCTGAGAAGTACCTAAGACATTTTTTGCATCCCCATTAATCCCATCTACTCCAAATTAAAGAGCTTGCTGAGGCTGTTGCCGATTCTCTATGGTGTTATCACCCCTCAATGGATATTGGCTGTTAAAAACTTTGAAAAAAGAGCTAGAAAACCACTCTGTAGTGGTTTCCCTACCACCGTGTGATATTTCTCTACCACTGTGTAATAGCTTCTCACCGGGTGATTGTGTATTGTGTGAAGGGAGTCGATTATATCGCGTGACACACAGTAGCACCATGTGAGGTGGCAGGTCTCCTGCAGTGATTATTGTAAAGAAAAGGAAGGGCCCTCACAGGCCACTATTTACTGCATCCTTTGACAGGCAATCAGTGATTGATTGTGTCAAGTAGTGTGTCAGAAGAACTATTCCCTCTCATTGGGCATTGTAGCAGAGCAGGCCTTTGGACTCTGCCCACAAGTTAGCAAGAGATACACTATTTTGAAGGCTTTACATGCTCTATACCTGAAGTACAAGGGGAGACAGCTTTGGATTTTTGTATGAAATCCACCCTCTTGTCGTTACATTTTGTGTATTGTGGTATTTATGCCAATAATGGCCATTTACATAGAACACAATATAGCCAGCAGGAAAGCTCAGTTAGTTGAAGAGTCAGTATTTTGCCAGTCACAATTTAAAGTCATGGCAAGCCCAAAGAGCAGTAGTGAGATGTGAAGTGCTATAAGTTATTGTTACATAGAGTGTACTTATTATAGGATGTAATATTAGGTGTGAATGGCTAGCTGTTGGACTTGGCCCTTTTTGCAGGGTCATCCCTAAACTTTTTGCCTTTCTCCTAACCTTTTTTCTGACATGGTGTTGGTGTTTCTAGGACGCTGGGCACTTTAGCACTTCTGTCCAGTGTAAAGTGTGTGTGCTCTCTGTGTTACATATGGTAAGATTGGTCTACACCTGTTTGGCCTATTTAATTTACCTGTAAAGTGGTATCTCAGATACCAGGGGCTGGTAAACTAAATGCTACTGGTGGGCTTGCAACACTGTTTGCGCCACCCACCAATTTAGCTTTTCAAACCTATCTCAGGCCTCTGCCATTGCAGGGCCTGTGCGAGCAGTGTTACTGCTGCTGTGATGTGGCACCTAAAGTGTGTGCCATGTCTGTGACTGCCCTTTTGCTGCATGTCAGTCACCCCTAAGGTAGGCCCTAGCTAGCCCCATGGGCAGGGTGCATTTTAGGTAAAAGGTAGGACATGTACTTTACGTGTGTGACATGTCCTGGTGGTGACAAACAGCCATTTTGGTTTCTTCCTACTGTGAGGCTGCCCTCCCATAGGAATGCATTGGAGATTCCCTGATAAGTGTTTCAGTGGTAATTCCTGATATGAGAGAAGCAGCGTGGTCAAGTTTAGTATATTTGGAATGGTAATAATAAATGCTGCGCAATGGTGGGAGCAGATTTATTATAACTATTTTAGAAATGCCACTTTTAGAAGTTGGCATTTCTGTGTGCTATGTGTCTGCCTGCTTGATGTGAATTGCATGTCTGGCTTTTGAGTGGCAGGGGCTGGTGAGGTGTGTGTGGCTCCAGGAGGGGCAGGGTGAGTCAGCACTAGGTTGAATGGGACATCTGCAATTGGAGTAGTGGGAAGAGTAGCCCCCTGACCCTGAATAGGCTTGTGCCTGCCCTGTACAATGCTGGCTCCGCTCCCGGCCCCGTGGTGAGTCTGATGACTAGCCCCCACCTGACAAAGGGGTAGAGGAGCCTGGTAAACAGAGTGCTCCAATTCTACCCTGAAGCAGTCTTTGTTGGTTCCCCCAAGCCCTGAGGCAGGGCAGACAAAGCCTAGAGGTAATATAATATAAATATAGGGCCTGTGACCCTATATTTATATAGGGTCACCGGCCCTATATGCAAGGGGGGTGGGGGGTGGGGTGGGGTGGTGTGTGGTGTGTGGTGTGTGGTGTGTGTGTGTGTGTGTGTGTGTGTGTGTGTGTGTGTGTGTGTGTGTGTGTGTGTGTGTGTGTGTGTGTGTGTGTGTGTGTGTGTGTGTGTGTGTGTGTGTGTGTGTGTGTGTGTGTGTGTGTGTGTGTGTGTGTGTGTGTGTGTGTGTGTGTGTGTGTGTGTGTGTGTGTGTGTGTGTGTGTGTGTGTGTGTGTGTGTGTGTGTGTGTGTGTGTGTGTGTGTGTGTGTGTGTGTGTGTGTGTGTGTGTGTGTGTGTGTGTGTGTGTGTGTGTGTGTGTGTGTGTGTGTGTGTGTGTGTGTGTGTGTGTGTGTGTGTGTGTGTGTGTGTGTGTGTGTGTGTGTGTGTGTGTGTGTGTGTGTGTGTGTGTGTGTGTGTGTGTGTGTGTGTGTGTGTGTGTGTGTGTGTGTGTGTGTGTGTGTGTGTGTGTGTGTGTGTGTGTGTGTGTGTGTGTGTGTGTGTGTGTGTGTGTGTGTGTGTGTGTGTGTGTGTGTGTGTGTGTGTGTGTGTGTGTGTGTGTGTGTGTGTGTGTGTGTGTGTGTGTGTGTGTGTGTGTGTGTGTGTGTGTGTGTGTGTGTGTGTGTGTGTGTGTGTGTGTGTGTGTGTGTGTGTGTGTGTGTGTGTGTGTGTGTGTGTGTGTGTGTGTGTGTGTGTGTGTGTGTGTGTGTGTGTGTGTGTGTGTGTGTGTGTGTGTGTGTGTGTGTGTGTGTGTGTGTGTGTGTGTGTGTGTGTGTGTGTGTGTGTGTGTGTGTGTGTGTGTGTGTGTGTGTGTGTGTGTGTGTGTGTGTGTGTGTGTGTGTGTGTGTGTGTGTGTGTGTGTGTGTGTGTCTTTTCACATTGCCTCTGGGATACGCCTGACTGCTCGTGCCAAGCTACCAAGGGGGTGAGCAGGGGTTATCTTCTGTGTATAAATGCTTTACCCTGACTAGAGTGGTGGCTGGCTTAGGCGCAAACACTAGCCGACCAGAAATCCACCTTTTTTTTTCTTCAACTCTAGCCAACAGTACTGTTTTATTGATCTCAGAACAATGAACCTTTCAGCCCTGCAAGGGTTCAAAAGTATAACTTACTGCTTAAAAGCAGATGTTTGCAGCAGGGGCATAAGCCACCTGCAGACTGACTGTTTTATTGATCTCAGAACAATGAACCTTTCAGCCCTGCAAGGGTTCAAAAGTATAACTTACTGCTTAAAAGCAGATGTTTGCAGCAGGGGCATAAGCCACCTGCAGACTGTGCAATGATCTCTTAATGCTGAAACACACTGAGCTATATTATTAGGATTCGAACAAGTGATCTACAGGTTACACACACTGTTTGTTATGCTTGCTTTAACCAGAAACAAGGAACCAGCAGATTACACTGTATCAATGTTGTGATGGCCGAAATGTAGCTATTAAATGTAGCAGCTATCTCGGACCAGTAAAAACTATGGACATTAACATTTCAAGATGGCCAGCAATGTAAAGCAGTGGCCACTACTGAGAGAATGAGCAGTTAGCGAGGGGCCTGGTAGTGCCAGGTGCTCTAAAAATAACAAACGGAGCCTCAGTATGACGGAGCATGAAATTACCCCCGAAGTGTTGTCGCTGATGGGCTGCCAATTAAGAAGTAGGCTAAACGTTTTCCACCTGGGCAGTCCTCTATACCCAGGATTTGTTACAAGGGTAACCAACACCAATATACTTTCCTACTACAGTAATCTGAGCCTACGGGCTGTGTCATAACTGCCTTTACTTGAGCCTACCATTGTAGGTGCGGCAGTACTGGGGCGGGAAGGACCTGTAACACAGGCTGAAAGCTGCAGCAGCACTGAGTACAACAAGAAGGAACAGGAGTACTGGGGGTGAAACGAACACGAGTACTGTGACTGGAGGGAGTAGTGGTAGAGGAGATGCACAGAACAGTAATAGAAGGAGCTGTAATATAGGGCCTTGGAGTAATAGTGGAGGATGGACCATACTGTGACACAGGATATCGGCTCCTATCAAACGGTCTCCCGGTGAGGAGCTGATATCACTAGGTGGCAGGGAAACCGAGCCGAAAAACACTGTAAATAGTGGTTTTCAACCTCATTTTCAGAGGCTTTGAACTGCCGACGTACATTAAGGGGTGTGAAAACAACCCAGGACATTGGCACCAGCCTCGGTAAGCTTTTTTTGGGGGAGGGGAGATGGCTTGGGGTGGGGTGGAGTTCAAAAGTGCTTCCTAGGTGTTTATCGGCATGAAGCCCTGCCCCTTCAAGGCCCCGCCCCCTCCTCACAAGGTGAGATTGTTCTTCTAGTTGGCAGGTATGTAACAGCCCCAGGAGCTGGAAGGAACAGTAGCCTCAAGGACACCGACACCGACAGATTCGACTCCGATGTTGAAAGACAGCAGAACTATCCCTCAATTGCCACAGGCAAGATTGATGAGGTGATTTATGCCGCGTTCAATGCAGAAATCAATCCCTTGCTTCCCAAAAATAGCATGGGCCAGACCTGGCTGAGTTGCTTTATCTCTAGGTGCAGCCCTGACTGTCAGACTGTCTGTGAGGACTGGTCTGTGAGTTAAAAGCAGGGGCCATCCAATACTAGACCGATACTAGACTGCGGGTGGCAGGGATCTGGAGGCAGTTCAAAGAGCACGAGGCAAGTCCACTGGTTGTCAGAAGATCCTGTGAGAAAGAGCTTCTGGGTCAGTCATCTATCTCGAGGGAGAGAGAGAGATAACGAACAATGAAACTAGAGGTAGGAGTGTTGCTCCGTGAGCAGGAAAACAAGGAAGCGGGGACCACCAAAAAGGGTAGGGTGACCAGGTAGGGTGAGGTAAGGTAATTTTATTATGCATAGTTAATTAAAACCAGTGCAAACATTTTACAAAAGAAGATTAAAATATCATACGAGAGTTGATTCATTAAAACATCATTAAAAAAATACAATAAAATCCGATCTAATGTCCAGGTGCATTACTTTTGAGGCAGAGAACATGTATCATTGAGTTCTGGTTAGTTAGGTAGGGTGACCAGAATTTTAAAGCAAAAAAACAGGACATTTCCCAAAAATAGAAGAAGGACTACAATTTTACTTCAACACAGTGCACAGAATAACAGTGGTCCTTAGCAGAAAATTACAGAAAAGGCATTAAGAAAATACAGAAAATGTCATTTTTAAAGCCAGTTGCATGCCTGCAGAAAATTACAGAAAAGGCATTAAGAAAATACAGAAAATGTCATTTTTAAAGCCAGTTGCATGCCTGTGAATTAAATTGCTTTCCTATAACAGCTGCTAACTATTCCTGCTTTGCGAAACATACAAACATACCTCCCACCCTTTTCAGCCGACCCTCTTCAAACCGGGCCATGAGCTTAATTTCCTGAAATTTGCTGCGACAGCTGTCGAAAACCGGGACTGTCCGGGCACATCCGGGACGCCCTAGACAAGGGGCGAGGCAAGGATTTGGTGAACACTGCACTATACACCACAATCATATAATCGTGTTACTGGTGCTCAAGGAGCATTAGTGCACCTGGGCTGGAAGGAACAGTGTCTGGAACACAAGATTACTGTGAGGAGAGCATCGGAAGTTTTTGATCTTAGAGGACCAGTGGTACCGAGCCCGGATAGGACAAGCACTGATGACTTGAAGTAACCATGTGAGCGAAGATAGTCTGGACAGCAGCAGTGTTGGGGTCAGAGGTCATCGTATAGTAGCACTGTGAGACAACTGATAGGGGCTTAAAGGGGGTGAGTGTCGGGGCTTCGCCTGAGGGGGCATTCTGCAGACAGGGGGTCGTGGCGGGGCCATAGAGGGCTCGTTTCGAGGGCCCTCACGGCGGGGAGGGAAGATGAGGCCGTAGAGGAAGCACTCATGGGTTCTGTTATTTTGGTTCGGGGAGCGAGGATGGAATGCGTAAAGTTTGATTTGGGCTGACTCACATCCTCTGTATCTCTCTGAATCACGGGGCGGCGTCGGAGCATGACTGGTGCAGGCAGCGAAGTGGGGGGTGCACTGTGGGTGTCTGGCGAGGCGGGGGGGGGGGCGAGAGAGTGCTATACAAGGTGGGGGCGGAGTAAGTGTGTGGTGGGCGGAGTCCGGCAGGGGGTCGAGGCTACAGTGAACACTGCTTCTAACGCTCACAGGAATTACAGGTGTCCCTCCCCCCGTGTGCAGGGCATCTGTGTCACCCAGGCCAGGGTCTACGTCCTCTCAAACATCGTGTCAGGAAGTGCAGGGTGCGGTCCTCCCCAGGTGACCTCACCAGACCTCAGGGAGGGGAACCGTGAGTAAAATGTGTATTGAGGTCTGTGCGAGACGTGCCGGAGTTGCAAAGTCAATAGAGTAGAAATGTAAACAGAGCCGCTTACTTAAAATGGAACCATCCTGGCCGTTCAGAAGGCATCTCCCGTTAATAAATAGCATGCCACAACAAAAACACCATTACTTTCAGCGTATCTATATTCTTGCCAGTCACTTCTTGTGATGGCATTATAGCGCACCCAGCTTTGAAAAAAGTTTTTGTCTCCAGAAATGTAGCTCCTGTGGTGACTCGGCGAGTCCATTGGCCCACCTGTAAAATGCAACATGCTTTTGTCAAGTTTATGTGGACAGATGTCACACAAGCCTAGATTCACCTGTAGGCCAGAGCATGTCACACTTGATAGAGCTAGTGCTTTAAATGGGCCGGCACTGTCCGGTCCTGAGTACCGGCCCTTCTTTAGTTTGAATGGGAGAGTACCTGCACTTCTCAAGAAAAACGTAATACTTTTAATTAGAGAGTACCGGCACTTCTCAGACACAAGCAGGTACTCTGGTACATAGTACCTGCACTTTTTTTTTCCATTTCAAGCACTGGATAGAACAGGGAGTCAGTCTGGTTTTCTGGGATAATCGGTGCCCACTTCTTTGAACGGAGTCAGTATGGCCTTTTTGTACATTGTCGCCTCCTTAGTATTCGAGTTGCTTAAACTTCTTCGTACGGACGTCAGTGTGGCCATCAGGTGTGGGAGCCAGTGTGATCGTAGTAAGTACATGAGTCAGTTTCACGCCTCTTAGTCCAGGAATCACCACAGCCCTCTTTATATGCCTGTACGTGCTATGTGCATAGAGCAAACCTAGTCAAAGGTAGCAGAATGCACGGCTGCAGAGGTCTGTCGATACACAGCGCGGTCCAGAAACACGTCTTGCACTTATATAGACTGAACAATATCGACTGCCAGCATGTCATTTTAGTGAGCGCACATTGGGATTGTAGATTTACTACTCTAAGTCCATGTTTAGTCTCCTTGGTAATAAGTTGGTAAGTCGATATTGTTCAGTCGGTAGAACATCCTTGCTATTTTGGTCGAGCATCCATGGTACTGGAGTCCAAGGTCCCTCTTTTAGTTCAGGAGTCAGTGACATCTTCCTAGCATGGGAGCCAGTGTTGCAATATTATCTAGTTCAATGTTGCCGTATTATGGGAGTCAATGTTGCCTTCTTGGTACAAGAGTCCTCTCACAGGTCTCCTAGTGGAGTTCTGGCCGCCTTCCAGGAGCATGTGCCCTGCAGTTCTGGAGATGAGATATGCCGCAGCATTCTGTGCGGCTGGCCATCTCAAAAAGGTTGTGACTATGACAAGTGTCATTAAAGAAATGGTAAGTGTCTAGCGGCGGACACCCTCATTAGTGAGCCCTGCTGTGCAAAAAGGCAAAATAAGGGTGAGCAAAGAAATCGTCATGAAATGAGTACACTTCCACTTATGCGGAGGCAGTAGTTGTTTACTTGCCCAGTAAGACGCTAAAACTGAAGTAGCAATGAATATCGAGCGTGTTTGTTACATGGCATACGCCTTCCACTAAACAATGCAAGTCGTTAAACGTTTTAAATGCACACCGTTAGACTACTAAATACAGCCACTGAACTACAATGTGGCCACGAGGCATTGGCTTGCGCAACTCGTCATTCGCAACTCGCACCACAGTGCCTTCCTTCTTTCTATATGTAGTCCTTTCCTTTGAAGTTCGCCTCATATGTGATTGAAAAGCCATAAGGGTCAAGGCCGGTCTCTTGAGGAATCTGTCTGTTTGGCTGCTGTTGCTGCTTTGAGTGTATTTAGGGTGCATTGTTGGGGAGACAGAGCTGATGGAGGTAAGAGGTGAGGAAAATGATAAGAGTTAGGAATTTTGCAAATGTTTAAGAGGCATCGGTATGAAGGGAAGCATCAGGGCTGTGTATTCAGCCCTGGTAGAGTGATTGAGGGTGCGGTTTAAAAGGAAGAACTGATATGGCGGAAACTGGAAGCCTGTAGGAAGGATTCTGTCTCTTTCAGTTGGTGCTGGTCAGAATTGCAGGATATTGTGCGGTGTGGTGGCCTAACTTAAAAAGAGTCTCTCAAAATGTATGGTGGTATCATCTCTACAGTTCGGCGACATGGATTCCAAGAAATGGGCCTCACCATGATGAGGACCGCTCTGTACTGATAAAATGGAGGGTTACTGTCAACCTTGAACCCCATCTCATGGCCGCAACGTGCTAATCTCATCTCGTGCTTCACCACTGGCTACCATCCATCGAGATTGGTTGTATGTCAAAATACTCAGCAAAAAAATATTGTTCTCCAAAATTATCATAGCTGAACGTCAGCTACCAAAATGTCATGAAGGTAAGCATACACACAGGTAAATTAAGACTCACTATTCCTAACTCCACATCAACCTACCTTAAAAATATAGATAATCAGTGTAAATTATATATATATATATATGTGTGTATACATATGTGTGTGTCTATATAGTTATATATATATATATATGTAGAGTTTAGACACATATTTGTCATATACACTTACCTTCAGGATACTTTTCTAGTAAATATTCTGACAAATTTAAGTAGCACAATATTAAAAATGTGATATTCTGGTAATATACAATTAAGACTGCCTTGCAAATGAAAACTGAAGGTGCAAGATCCCTTTAAGCAATGTGGAAACTACAGTCGGTACCCCTGGGATGCGCAGGTACACCTGCATATTACCACAGATGGAGAAGACTATGCTGTAGAAAATATATTTATGAAAGCTATGCACAAGTTGGAAACCCATAGAGGAATTAACATTGTGCTAGCAAAGCTTACATTTTACACAAAAGCACAAGGTTTCCAGGGAATAAGTAGTGAAATATCAAGAGGCCTAGGACACACTACACTGATATTATGAGTTGAAACCTTTGGTGAAAAATTAACCTGAGACTCACCCATAATCCATCACCACAGGGTGTCCAAATTGTAGTGAAAGCAATAGAACAACCAGTTAAATTTGTGAGATCAGCAGCCTGGAAACCCAAGCATGACGAGCACATGTATGAGTGGTTAATGTTTTAAAAGTTTATACTGATAGCATAAGGAATTTGTAGTTTGTGTGGAATAAGGAAACGATTCATACAGTGAAAAATGTAACAATATGGCGTATTTTGGTTGAGGGGAACAAGGGAGTTAGAGACAGCTGATCAGACATGATGGCCGATGATTCAGTAAGGTACCGGTGAATGGCATTGAAGACAGCCGGGATGATCTTGGGATAATCTGCTTCATTGTGTCTTTATCTCAATTTGAGACCTTTTTTGGCGGGAAAAGCGAAAAGTAGAATTGTAGGTTTACATGAGTGCTATGTTAAATTAAACGGGGAGGACTGCAAGGAGTTAATGTGTCTGTAGTCAGACAGGGAACGTACATTCTGAGCTCATTATGTATGCAAGAGCTTTAAATGGTCCATCTTCCGTCTCCTACTAAACCTGTATTGATATCGGGACAACAGAACCCATTGGGTGTGTTGGAAAAGTTCAGGAAGAAGTTGTTTTTAGGAGACCGGAGAGGCAGAGGGTATCAAAGTAAGACATACATTTACATATGTTCACAAAAGGCTGCAGAGTGAGAGGTGTGTCGAGGGCTCCAGAGTCAGTCGGTTGTGTGCATATGATAGACGTTCTGTAGTAAGAGAAATCTGTGTGTTCGGAGGACAAATGGGGGCTTCAGAGGTTTGAGACAGCTATGTATGTAAGAACACAGCTAAGGGTGAGACTGTTTCCTGGTCACACGAGAGGCCAAATGGAGGTTTCTAGAATTACGTGTCTGTGTGTTAGAGAGGCTAGCTGGAGTGCCAGGGTGAGAGACAGCCTTTTATGTGGGTGGACAGCTAAGGCACCCTACAGTCAGTGAGATAACTGTACACTTAAGGATGGACGGCGAGCCCCAGACTGAGAGTGAACTGTGCAAAAGAGTGTAAGGTGTGTGTACGCCCAGGTGTGTCTGCATGCGTGTGTGTCTGAGAAGCCCATATAACCTTAAGGAGAGGGTTTTCTGTCACAACATTTGTGACCTTTTAAATGCCACATAGTATTTTACAAATATGGGTTAAGGGCACAGTGGTGAGGTTTGTTCGCTAGAATGGTGCATCATCTGCTCAGAGCCCTGTGACATATCATGGAAGGGATAAGGGAAATTGAGGGAAAATATGTTGTCTAATTTTTTTAAGTCCGTTTTCTAATGCCCTAATGATTTTGCTTCCTTTTTCTAGAAATCTGGAGTCTCTGTCGGAAGAAAACCCAGAGGAAGACCCAAAAAAACGGTAAGAAGAAGCTGTTGTAGGGAAGGCTCTTCGTTTGCCTAGGCCCTGGGGTACATGGTGGGTAGAGATAACGGCGCTGTCATTCATCTGTGTCTTGCAGCACAGGCTTCCTTACCACTACTGTTCTGCGGTATTTGTACGTGTATGTATTAGTCAAATGCTATTTTTAGAGTGCATCACAATCCTGTACAAAAATCACAAATGCCGAATAACGAGCTGAGATTGTACGGTGCAGTTATATAGAAGCTGGAGAGGAAAAAAATAGAAGGAAAGTAATCTTAGCTTACCAAGCTTCCTGAGAAGATGATTAGGGAGTGACCTGATGCCCTGATGTGAGTGGTCGTTTAAAGACCCAAATACTCTGCTTCATATAGAACAAGCGTTGGCAAAGCCGATAGGTCTCACCTTTGACACCTATTGGCTTTGCCAATGGTTGTTAGTTAAGTTGCACAGCATATTTGATGCTGTGCAGCACAGATAAAAAATACCCATTGACGTTGCTGTTTTTTTATTTATTTTTTTAGCTACTGATCAAGTTTGGATCTGTAACTAAAAAGAAAAAAATGGGCCAAGCGTTTTTCAAAATGTTGTTTTACAGGGGTGAAAGCAACATGAGGGTGGGCAACACGGATGGTGCGGGCGAGAACGGAAGAAATACATGCTTAAACAAAAATGAAAAAGTAGTGCTTTGGCCATGTCAAAGAGGATGGTTTCTCTGGGACAGTCCTCTGACATGGGAGAGGTTTCAGCAATTGGCATGGTACTTTGGGTAGACCCATGCGAATGTCCAGGGTATACGCATGGCTCACTGGAATCAGCAAATAGCTGACTTATCTTCCCAATGTGCATAGGTTCAGGCTCCTGACAACCCATTTCATCACCTTTTATTAGTGATGGAGAGAAACCATGTAGGTGCTCACAGATCCAGTCCTATTGTCCACAAATGGTCTCCAAGTCTGGTAGGGTGAACGAGCTACTCTAGAGATGGGCTTTCATCCCAGTGGTGGTTTGTTATAATCACTGTGAAAGTCTCCGTTGCATGTGGATTTTTCCTAGTCATTTCCTTCAGAAAACATCTGAGCCAGACCACACTACCTGTATCTATTTCTCTTTGTAGTCTCATTTATAAATGAGTTAAGCAGCCCTGCAGAACACAAAGATCTCGTGTGGGTTTCACAACATGGTTAATCACCTTGGATAAAGGCATCGGGCAGAAACCTGATCCAGACCACATAGTTGCTATTCCTATTTGGTGCCCAGGCAACCTGACCACTTAATGCTGTCTCTAATCTGTGTAATTCTCAGGATCTGAGCTGACCCCTCTCAGACCATTTGAGGTGGGATGAGCAGAAGTATTCCCAGGGAACTGATCTCTAGTGGCTCAATGAACCCTACTGCATCCTTGTCCAGCTCAAGTGTCTCAAAAGCTTTCACTAGCCATAGAAAAGAAACTTCCATGTTGGACCTGCGAAGGGGATGTTATTTCTTGGCCTGGGTGGAGCTCGCTGAGGTTTACCCTGAAATTCCGCTGAGTTGCCGAAAAACTTCCAAATTCCGCCGAGCTCCGTGAGCAGGCAGAGTATTGCTCTGCCACCCCTAATGAAGTACCCTTGGCTGCTGAGGGTGGTTGGGCCCAAGAACCCCTATTGTTGCCAAACGTAAGTACCCCTACAACAAAACTTCTGAGATGTCGTCCGAGGTCCCTCCACCTTTCTCAACCACTCTGAAAAGGGGAACTCCTGGTGCACTACTGGTTGGGGATGAATTCCCTTGGCTGCTGAGGGTCGTTGGGGGCCAAGAACACCTATTGTTGCGACAACTAAGTCCCCCACAGTGGGACTGCTGAGATGTAGTTGGAGGCCCGCCCCCTTTCTTAACCATTTGGCCAAGGGGCCTCCTGGCGCAATACTGGTTGGGAAATGAAGTCCCATTGGCTGCTGAGGGTTAAATGGGGGCCAAGAACCCCTGTTGTTACCACAAGGAAGTCCCCCCAGATGGATTTCTGAGATGTCGTCGGAGGCCCGCCACCTTTCTCAACCACTCTGCAAAGGGGCCTTCTAGCACACTACTGGTTGAGGGATTAAGTCCCCTTGTCTTCCGAGGGTCGTTGGGGCCAAGAACCCCTATTGTTACCACAAGTAAGCCCCCCACAGCGGAACTGCTGAGATGTCTTCATAGGCCCAACCTCCTTTCTCGACCACTCTGCAAAGGGGTCTCCAATAGCACTACTGGTTTGGGGACGAAGTCCCCTTGGCTGCTGAGGGTCGTTGGGGGCGATTAACCCCTATTCTTGCCACAAGTAATTCCCCCACAGCCGGATTGCTGAGATGTTGTCGAAGGACCCCTCCCCCTTTCTCAACCACTCAACAAAGGGGCCTTCTGGCACACTACTGGTTGGGGATGAAGTCCCCTTGACTGCTGAGGGTCGTTGAGGGCCAATAACACCCATTATTGCCACAAGTAAGTCCCCCACAGCAGGACTGCTGAGATGTCATCGGTGGCCCGCCCACTTTCTCACCCACTCTGCAAATGGGCCTCCTGGTGCACTACTGGTTGAGGATGAAGTCCCCATGGCTGTTGAGGGTCGTTGGGGGCAAGAGCACCTATTGTTGCGAAAAGTAGATCTCCTACAGCGGACCTGATGAGATGTCAGCGGAGGTCCCCCCCTTTATCAACCACTCTGCAAAGGGGCCTCCTGGCGCACTACTGGTTGGGGAATAAAGACCCCTTGGCTGCTGAGGGTCATTGGGGACCAAGAACCTCTATTGTTCCCACAAGTAAGTTCCCCACCACCGGATTGCTCAGACGCCATTGGAGGCCCCGCCCCATTTCTCAACCACTCTGGAAAGGGGCCACCTGGCGCACTACAGGTTGCAGTTGTGGTTGCTCATGCCCACCTGCGGCACCACAAAAATGTAGTTATCAATAATTCCTTGTTCTCTGTGAATGCGGAGTTGCCGAATTCCGCAAACTCTGTGAGCGGGGCAGAATGTTATGCCTATGCCTAGTGAGGATCAATGGAGGCAAAAATCTTCAATGGACAACTTGGCATCCCAGAAGATGTGAGGAGAGTAGGCACATGCTCTCAGCATGCCCTTCATCCCCCTCAAAACATATTGCACAGAGACCCATTGGCATGTTCATGAATAATTTACCCTGCATTAGCACTTAGGACACAATAGAGTGTGACCTACCACTCCATGCTAATGAACATGAAGACTGCTCTTGCACAAGAGGACTCGGCTTACCGATGAACACAAATGTCCTACATATATCACTCAGAAAAAAAGAACTCTGACAGGACCTGTAATCTGGCTTTGCTCGCACTCAGGATCTCACTTTTGTAAACAAGATATACTTTTGGCAGTGAGTGCATTCACTTATGCACAACAGGCTGGCCACCAACAAAAGAAACAATGCTGCGGAAGAGTTACAACCAGTAAAAAAGTTAAAATTGTTGCAGCTCACCTCCAGCTTCCAAGCTCCACCTTCTCAGCCTGGTTTCTCACGAAGAACTGTTGTCTTAAATCCAACTAGCAATGCTACCAAATATCCATGTTGTGTAGGGGAGACTGAGCAAATAACAATCGGGTAAGTTTCACTCAGAAGGGCTTCATTTCTACCATGTGCAGAGTGACTCACAACCTGAATGGAGTTATGTGGGCCAGCCATACCACAATTCTACATTCCAGAATCATTTTGGACACTCCAAAGGAACAGGCAGACCATCATTGTTCAAAATGGTCATCCAGCTGGTATCACAATGCAACCTACAGCATGCCTTAACCATAATCCACCTAACCTGGCTATATGGCAGCAGTCCAGAAGCAACCCACACACAGCCCTAATGCAACCAACAGACAATTTGGTGCTACAAAAGTGGTACCTTTCCACACAAGAGAGATGAATTCTATGCTGCGCCACTGAATGATATCAGAATGTGAGGTGACCTTGAGTAACACTCCGGAAACTCAATACGTTTCCAGGTCCCTTGAATCCTGTCTTCAGTAGCATTGTTCCTTCTCTAGTGATGTTCTGTATAAGTGGACATGGACCACAAACTCTCACATGCATCAGCAAGATGGACTTTCCTCATAGTCTGTTGGCATTGTCCTCCTCTCATCTAAAGTTTTTAAGATCCAGGAGATGTCCACAATCAGTGTTCATATCCTGAACCGCTTAAAGGTTAAACCATGAACTTGAGTGACATATTTTTACAATTGGCATCATCCATCCAGTGACCACCACTGTTCTACTGATTGACTTAGTGACCATAATAGACTGATAGTGGTATCTTATTGTCCTGTTTAGACCATTTCACTATTTGCCATCAAATTTGTTTTTGGGAGTTATATAATGTCCTTGAGAACATGCTATTACATTTGACCCGTTCCTGAAGTGCTGTTACTCATCTTCGCTACTTCCATCCTCATTGTTTCAACACAAGGTCAAGTGGCCATGTTAATGTAAGGCAGTTGAGCGCCTTTACTCTCGCTCCAGTTACTTATAAATTCACATAAACAATTTTCTATTATGTGAAGAAGGACTAATCCCCCCTCAAAAACAACAATTTACAAACCTCTCTTTGGCAACACTCCCTCTGTCTCTCCTATTTTTCTGTACTGTAATCTCTGCAAATATGTGCAGTTTTTAGAAGTACATGTGGGATGAGCAAGGGGGATGGCTGGAAATTAGGGAATAATTACTCTTAAATGGTTGGGGTTAGGGTAAATTGCAGGGGGTGGTTGGCATGGACATGCTAATTCACAGTAAACACCACCACAAGAGTAAAACAATTGCACTTCACAAAATATACATTTAAATCAACGACAGTACAATTTCTGGCAAAACTGGCTCAAATGTACTCTAAGTCAGCCCTCAAGTAATCCAAACACCTCACATGGCCTACAACTGGTTCCACAACACACTACAATAGGGTTCACTGGAGGCAGGAAATACCACTAGCACATAGGAAAACGTATACAATAATTTAAATTAAATAACATTTGATTTTAACCTTTTATTTAAATTAATGTATTTACATTTTATGT
Organism: Lissotriton helveticus; assembly: GCF_964261635.1. Lineage (NCBI taxonomy): Eukaryota > Metazoa > Chordata > Amphibia > Caudata > Salamandridae > Lissotriton > Lissotriton helveticus. The sequence continues at coordinate 1,361,358,745 of NC_136065.1, forward strand.
TATGGTAATATATTTATGAAGCGCTTGATTACGCCACGGTGTCTTGGTGCTGGCTTTGATACTGGAGAAGAGACGTGCAAGAGGGACAGCAAACCTAGCATGTACTGAAAGCCTGGTTTTTAAGAGCTTCCTAAGGTACAGTACTGTTCTCTTGGCACACAGACATAAATTGAGATCATGGTTTCATAAGTCCTATTTTTATTCTTTAATTTGTAATATGAGCCCCTTGCCAACATGTGTTTCGTCTCAAGCTGTTGCTGTCACAGTAGACTTCTTCAGGGCTAATTTCGGTCTATTAGGATAAACTATATTGTTTCGTTTTGGTAAGTCCTGTCAACGGTTGTCACATCAGACTCAAGCTGACTTTTTGCTGTTCGTAACGCTGGTAAAGAAGTGATAGTAGTATTTAGTCGGAAGGTGTGTATTACCCTTCTGGTAACGGGTCCACCGGGTGTAATGCCGATGAGTGTATGGACCCGTGTATACACTCATCACCGTTACACGCTGCAGACCTGTTACCAGTAGAGGAACAAACACCTTCCAACAAATTACTACTATCACTTCTTTACCAGCCTTACGAACAGCGATAAGTCAGCTTGAGTCTGATGTGACAACCGTTGACAGGACTTATTCTAATGGACCAAAATTTGCCCCGAAGAAGTCTGCTGTGACAACAACAGCTTGACACAAAACACGTGTTGGCAAGGGGCTCGTATTACAAATTATGGAATTAAAAAAAGGACTTTTGAAACCACGATCTCAACTTATTTCTGTGTGCCTGGAGAACAGTACTGTAAATTCCGAAACCTTTCCAATTGAGGGAGAATGGATGGCTTTTTTTCCTCTGGAGCTCCAGATAACTCTTGGACATTGGCCTAAATTTGAATTGCAATACTTTGTTCACAAACATTTGGTAGTATGCGCCATTTTCCCAGCCATCGCATTGCATTGTATTGTCAGCTTCCTGAAGGTAATAAGATTGGGTGTGCTCTTAATATGGAGTGATAAGGTATTCCAGGTTGCTGTTGTTCCCAAAAAGAAACTCCTGCCCCCACAGGTGAAGCATTAGATATTGGGAAAAACAATGTATTTGGCTGTAGTGAATCGTAGAGCTCGCCTTGGAGCATACCAATTAAAGCTTTGTTAAAAAAAGTCGGGGCCTGAGCCATGGAGTGCGTTGTAGGCAAATCAAAGTACCTTGAACGTGATGCGCTGTCCGATAGGGAGCCAGTGAAGATGCTTGATGGCAGTGGCTACTAAGTGATGTTTTGGGATTTTTAGAAGAAGTCTTGCCGCAGTATTTTGCAGTATTTGCAATCTGTTAGGAATATATTGCTATGCGGTGAGTAGTAAGCCTTTGCAATAGTCTAATTTGGTCACTATCAGAAATGCTATGATAGTTTTCTGAAGATGGACTGGAATAAATAGAAGAATCTTTTTTTAGCATTTTCAAGGTGAAAAAGGTAGAGGAGGACAGGGTGCAGACATGATTGGAGTAACTTAATTTATCAAACAAAATTCCCAAGTTCCAGGTCTTAGTGACCAGAATTGAGAGGGCCCATTTCTGCTGGCTAGCAGGACAGAGTCCAGAACGAAGTTTGTTCCCCAAAGAGCATCACTTCCATTTTCCCCGCATTGAATTTAAAACAGTGTCTGCTCATCCATGTGCTGACTGCCTGCATGCATTCACAGAATCTGAAACATATACCTATGTCCCCCGACAATGGCAGACATAAAACATCTTCCAGGGTTGGGAAAAAAGTGGTTGAAGGGAAAGTGAACTTACAAACACTAGCATTTCGCATGAGTAAATCTACACATGCATATTTGCTCATGCTAAAATGCAGTTCATAAATATTTTCTAGGAGTACTATTTCTTGACCTACTTCTGTATATTCTTCTGAATTCACGAAAGCCGCATAGCTGCACTTAATGCAAGGACATATACCATGGGTGCACTTTTAAGACTTTCTTTATTAATTGGTCCCCTAATTGGGTCTGACGTTAAACATCACCTTTAGTGTATATTAAAATTCTGTCTTTAGCTGGCCAAACTGTGAGTGACCGCATTTTGCATTTTCACTAAGAGGATATCTGCACACAATGTAGTTTTGTTCGGTGCCAGGAACTACGATTGCAATGTGTGCTTTTGCCAATGTTTGTTAAAATGGTGCAGGCTCGGCAGCTCCCACAAGAATAAAGTTTTACAAAATGAATGCCAAAACAAGTCATTCAGTGACAAAACCAAATTCAGACCTACTTGGTATGCCAATGCTTGTTTATTTTTATGTTTCTCATAATCTTATTGAAACTGGTTACACTGATTTTCCATTATGAATATTTTTGGGAAATACTACCATACATCAACACATTTTGCAAAATGATGCTGCAAAGAAATGGTACCTAAAAGTTTACAGTAGTTAGCAAAACGTCTTTTTTCCTACTTTTTTAGGAACATTTTCCTTGAAAGCAAGTAATCCTCACTCTTGCTTTCAAGCTTCTACAAATATTTGCATCTAATCAGAGAGCATTCTGGGAGCATTGTACATAGCCGCATATTGCGAAATTTTGAAAACGTATGTACACATTTTTATACTGGAACCTGTCAGTAGTGCAGTCTAGGCTTACAACATTTACTTAGAGCGCTCACCCTAATAATAAAGGCTTAGCATTAATGTACCGTGAATACAAATTTAAACAGCATTAACACATGGACACAAATATTACTTTAACTTCAGACATTGCCCTTCCCTGACCCATAATGTGGTACTGTAAACTGGCAGCCGAAGGGTTTGTGCTGCAGGGGGGTTGGGCCTACTTGTGCCAAGTACAAAATACACATGAAAACGTGTTGCCCTTGACCCCAAACAATATGTCTTGTGTGTCAGGGCTATAGGAATTCCACATCCCTGCGTTTGCAAATGTGAATTATTAATTTGCATAATATAATGTTAATAAAGTATATTGCTAATGATAATTTATTTAGAATATAATTCACAAATAAAATAATAATTAGCTTGCATCCAAGCCTAACCTATTTAACACAAATGATGCTGTAAGAAATATTGGAGGGAAAATGAACATTTAGTTTACTTTAATTAAAAAAATAGCTTAAATAAAAAAGGAATGTATAACGTATTAATGTTAAGTTGTAGTCCAGATGTGTTGTCCAGTGATACTGTGGTAGTCCTAGGTGAATATAAGTTAATAACATGTCTTTTAATATTTTTAATTAAAATAAATGTAGTAAATGTAAAATTAATGTTCTTAAAATTACTATTACTACTTGGGAGCTCCACCCTAGTGATGAATATCTCAACAAATAGGTGGAAAGTTACTAATAGTCAGCCATAGGAGTCTCCATCCCCTTATTTGAGGGAGTTGAATCTCGTAACTATATTTGGGTATAGAGCTATACATAGAAATTGCAAATTCCACCACAGAGGAAATCTGCACCTCGCTATACGTGCAGATTTCCATGAGGAAATCTACATATGCAAACTTATCTTTGTGAAAAGGGCCCTAGGTGTCCATGTCCTTCCTCTGTGCAGAGTAGGCCTACACAACATGATACTTCAGGGAACACACCTTGGGGTGTGCTGCAAGCTCCTTTTGCCCCAGCTTGCATCGTCAGATTTACGGCCTCAGACAAACTGCACCCACATCTACTTAGCCAAACACTTGTAATATACACTGACGTCTAAACAAGCCAAGGTTGTTTGTTGCTTTCAGTCACGGTTGCCAAAGGATACCTAACAGCTGTTCCTTCCACTCCTAACCAGTGTGCTGCAGCACTGCCACCTATTGACCCAAAAGGAGATTCGCAGAGCACTCAGCCTCCTTAAGCTTCAGGCCTGTGACCTGGCACAGTTTGCATGCAGCGTTCACCGTCAGTGCTTGTTTTTTGTAAGGATGGGCTGTGCACCAATATAGGAGAGGGGGTAAAAACTAGTATTATAGTAGAGGAATTGAATCGTCACTGTTCTATACTCTGGTAATGACAGCATGAGGGACATTAGGACATGCCTTGACTCATGCCAATGTACTCTGCTATACTAAAGGTGATACAGTTATGCCTTGTATGCATGCCTTTCTACTACAAAGTAAGAGAGGGAATAGAAGTGGGCTAGGCATCGAAATAAAAGGGAGCGGCAAGCCATGGGTCTGGGTTAGCCCTAAGAGCTGAAGCAGAAAACACGTCAGCAAGACATATTTTCATTTTCTTGTCCTGCATTCAATTAAACGGGCAAGGCTAGTGCGAGTCGAATGAACACCCATTTTGTATTTTTTCCGAGCTCTTACTGTGCTTCCACAGCTCTTGTTTTTTTTTGTTTTTTTACGAAGCTGCATAATGAAGATAGAGATGAAGAGCAGGCAGCTTCTTTGGCCTACATGCAGTTGGGCCCCACAGCCACAAGAGAGCAATACCTTTAGCCATGTTCGAGTCTTCCTTGGCTCGTCCACCTATTGGAAGGAATGCAGTCTGGTTATACAGGAGATGTGATGTAGTTATGTCAAGATACTCTACTGTAGATGTGTCACTGTGTCACAACATAGCAAAGAAAAGGCACTCTGGTCATCGTGCCATAATACTGTCTACTTTTGCTAGTATCAGAGTAAGCTATTTTCCATTTAAATTCTGCAGCTTTTACATGAGGGTCCAATTAAATCCTGTGTATATGACTACTACAATTATTCTGGAAGTAGGTTTGTGGTATGATGTTGGTTGATTTAGAAATTGGAAGGCTCATCCACAGTAAGCCTGGGCGGTGAACTCTGCTCCGTTCATGCAGTTTGCTGAGTTTTCTGCGCTCAGCGGAGCACGCAGAGTTCCGAAAAACTCCGCTCCGTATAGGGGAGTTTTTTCCTCATTCATGCTCGCCAATGTTAAGTTGGCAAGCGGAAGCCAGGAAAATCTAATGCTAGACCACCTCCAAGTGAGATTTCTCAGTGCAGGCGGTCTCGAATGGTCATGACCACCCGCGTTGAGAAATCATCCGTTCGCATTTAGGAAGCTGCCGCTCAAGTAGAAAATCTACTCGAGTGGCAGTAAGAAGCAGCGCCCTCTTGCGGTGTGCATGGTGCCATTCGGGCTGATTTTCTAGCGCGGGACAAATATCTGTCGCAAAAAATCAGCACGAATGGTATAACCTAACGAACTCCGCTGCTTTCTGGAACTCCACGTAGCACGACTGATTTTTTGGTCACTTCGCAGTCCACAGAACAGAAATGGCTCTGTAGTCGAATGTAAAGATGCAGATACAGAGAAGTTGACAAGGTATGTCAATCCTGCCTGATGTGAAGAATGCTTGTCATATGTAAAAAAAAAAATTAATTTGGGCAATAGTCCTGTCTGATTTGCAGATCTTCAAATGTCTGTAAACTGTTTTGGTACAGTGACTGGCTTGTATAGGCATAGATACTGTACAGTGTAAATGCTTAAGCTGTAACTAGACCATATTTAATTTTTCATGCCAGTGTGCTGTTTTTTTTCTATTGAGCTACTGTTGATAGTCCATTGACAGGTTTTGAGGTTGTATGGTTACCTAATGAGCCTCCTCCTCACTTCTTGACTTCCGCAAGAAGCGGAAGACCTGACTTTTCGAGTAGTCCCACTATGCACTATGGGTACCTGGACTCACAACTACTCAGCAGGAGGATACCCTTCCAGATGATAGTGCACTCTACAAATTTGCATAACATAACAATGTTGGATTTTTAGGAAAAAATATCACGTGTACAAATGCTGATAATGTGTTTTGCTAGTGCCCCTTCAGTAAGGCACCAAACATAATTACAACATAGTATAAACAGCAGGCTTTGAATGTTTGGGTCGTTTCCTTAGTCCACTCCCAGGTGCTTTCACTACTTTCCCTCAGGTGGACACACCTGTGGGGATAATTGAATGTTTTTAATAGGCAAGGGCCTATGAAGGGTTCGAGAAAAATGTCCTTGAAGGCCCTCTAAGTTGCTACTAGAGGGTACCAAGTCACTCATGAAACCTTCGCCCAGTCCTTCTATTTTAGTCAACGGCACTTGAACATACATGTTAACTCGAAGTCATTTGACAGGTGTCATCCTCTTCACTGATATTCACCCTTCTAACAAATCAAAATATCTCTATAGACGTCAGTGGGGGCACTCTCTATTTACTAATTTCAATGGGTTCACCCTATTAAACATTTTTACTAAACTCTTCTTTGAGAGTGATCGGGTTGACAGGTGTGCTTGAACACTGGGAATTTTGAATCCATGCCTAGGATGATGAAAGTGAAAGTGCCAAGTCTTTGAATGCAAACACCCTCAGACTGTAAAGTCAGGATCTGGTTCACATGGATGGCAGGTGTCCCATTTATTGATGGCAGTTTCAGCCTGCCAGGGCTTTTTTAATCAACACTTCTTTGTATGTTGGGAGTTGTATGCCCTGGGTAAAAAAAAAAGAAATACAATTAAAAAAAGGCAGATTAATGTTGGCTAAAATGCCAGGACTGACTAAAGCTGACAGTCCTAGGGCCCCCAGACAGACACGGTGGGGGTGTGATGTGTGCCATACAAGACATGGTGGGTACTTGGCATGCCTGTGTGGCTGGGGCAGTGTCAACGTGTCAGCGTTAGGTCGGGCGTCTCTGAAAGACCCATAAAGATGGAGAAGAACAAGTCACTTTCCAGGTCTAACTTGAAACCAGTAAATTTCCGGTGAGGGTGGACCATGTACCTACGTATGACCGGCTAGGAGTCAGCGCCAGTCATATTAGCCTTAAAGGGAAACCGCTTTCCCGTGCCGTCTCTCCGAGAGGCCTATGCCGTCACTCGGAAAATGCCCGAGAAAGATCACGTTTATTCATTCTTAAAGCATTTGCTAGTTTAAACACAAGCGGTGGTTTCTGGCATTTTCCTCTGCGTGTTGTGACGAGCTTTAAAGCCAAACTCTTTTTGTTTTTTCTTCTTTATTGTTGTTATGCTTTCCTCTCCTAAAAAGCTATGCTCGCCGCAGGGATGGCGCGCTTCCAGCAGGAGAGGTGGCGTGGGGGTGGTGGAGGCCGCTCAGAGAACATCGCACACACGCACAGAAAAACAAGGCCTTGGTGCCAAGTGGAGCACCAGTCACATCCTGCGCGCGCTAAGTGCGCGGGGCTGCGGCTGGGACATACTGTCCACAGTCCAGCCCCGCTCGGTGATCACAGGCCCGGGGAATTTATGAATGAGAGAAGGAGGATGAGTCATCGCGAGCTCGTATCCCGTGACTCACTCAGCCGTGTGTATGTGCGCGCGCAGCTCCCCGGGCACAATAGTCTGCGCTTGCGCAGTGGCAGCAGCAGAGGAAAACTAGCGGAAGGACGATCATTCTTTTAAAGATGTGAAGTCCTTTTCATGTGGATAAAACCGTCGTTTTTTAATCCACTAGTGCGTTGAAGAGAGATCAGTTTAGGAGGGTGACGGGTTTTAATAAAAAAGTTTTAATTTGTGAAGCAGGTCCGGCCCTGGGCATGGGCGAGCTGGGTCCAGGCCTGCGGGCGCCAATATTCCGAGGGGCGCAGAAGGGAGCTGCCTGACTGAATGTCATGTAAACAGCCGCTCATCCATCCCACTTGGTCTCAACCCGGTCTGTTAAAGACTTCATAATCAAACATTAATCTACCACAGTGTAATTGTTAGTACCACATTCCTTCAATAGCCTGAAACCTTCAAACAGTTGCCTATCAGACCTGATCCTGTGAAACGGAGGATTCACAAGTTGAACCTGGGAGCCTTCACTGTTAATACCCAGTCTCGCACTCTTATAGCCTCCCCCTCCCTGCCACTCACTCCTTTCATTCCTCGTTTTGTTTCTCTCCCTCATGTTCACACTCCGTTGTCTCATTCTTTACTCGCCTTGACCTTCTCCTCTCTTTGTGTCTGAAGAGAAACCAGTGTGATTATAGAAGTGTGTGAACCCTGATCTTCTCTGTTCATAAAAAGTGTAACCACAACCCCGGTTTGATTGCTTAATTGTACACAATCATTTTTACGTAGCAGCGGTTGAGCACAGCTGTGAGCTTGAAGAAGATTGTGACCACTTCTATGTGCAAAGGATGAGCCACCAGAAGTTGACATTTTGTATTTTATGCTAATAGGTTGCTACGGTTCTAAAAAATGTTTACCTTTTTAAAATGTACACACAGCTGGTAGTAAAAAACACGTACTGTCAGATGGCTGTAAACAAGCATCTTACCTGGGGGTGGAAATGCAGGCATACCATACACTCAGAGGAGTCTTGACAGTGCATGCCTGGCTCTTCTGCAAATTTAACCGCCAGCCTAAGCAAGTCTCCAGACGGTCCGAATCCTAATTTATAACTCCTTTCAAGACTCGTGGCAGTCCTAGGTCGCTCTTGAAATTGTGCCTTTGGCGGAATACAAATAGGTAAGGCCTGCAGCACAAGAAGGATGATGAGACCTGAGTGTCAGTTATTGTGAACTACGGCCGTAACGAGTCTTCGGCAGCCGGTCCTAGTCACTGTCAGCTCAGCCTGAGGAGAGTGAGTTTACATACAGGCTGACGCTGTAAACATATTTCCAAAAAGCAAAGGTCGGATATTGCTGGAAGCTACTGTGAGCCACGGCTACGACAACGACTGTCCAGCAGCCGGTTCAGTCATGAGGCATCATGACGAGAGGGGAGGCACTGGTGGAAGTACGAGTAGTGGGTGGGCTGCCAAACTTAACTTAAAAAACATAACTGCAAGCCGGTTTCCCGCTCGCCCTAGCGAAATCCTATCTCCAAATGGACACATTGTTGTCATGTCACGTGAATACTGCCGTGCTACTGCAGCCAGCGAGCCAAGCTCAGACGAAACCTATCTCACAGATATATTCAAGTAAATATAGTTTTAATTAGAATTTCACCACAAATTCAACACCACAGCAGCAGTGCACTGAACATTGTGTTGTAATGCTATCTGTCACACACTCTATGGATGGCCGATGGTCTCCGGCAGCCACACCTGGTCCCGAGTCACGCAGCATGATCCTTACAGGCTGCAGGCACCAACCACAGTCTGTCCAGCAGCCTCGGCAGAGGTACTCACTTGAAAGGCAGCAGGCAAACCAAACACTACTGGCGGTGCAAGCTCCGGGGAGCTCACTCTTGCCAGAATTAAAACATTTAGAACATCATAACTGGCGCACATATCCGCGCCGCGTTCAGCACCGTGTCCTACTTATAATTTGAGTCTTGTGTCTCGGCCGGCATTCAGGGCGAAATAAACATTGGAGTCAGAGCATAATTTACAAAAGGGCAGCCCTACGTTATTAGTGGTGGTCGCACTTGATTTAAATTGCCCATAGCTGCGGCAGTGAACTTGTGGTGTTGTTGCTCCTGCCTGTCCATCCTGTTCCAGGAGGACGTGAGGTCATATCCGATCATCCCCCTCAAACCGCCAAAACGCAACGACAGCTGAGGGCAGGCCCCGCCTGGGTCTCTGTAATTTTATTGGGCGGTCAGAGAGCTCTGGAGCAAGGTATCTTCCCGGTGGCATGGAAGAGGGCCATTGTAAAACCACTTCTTAAAAAGCCCACCCTTGACCCTGGTCTATTGAAGAACTTTAGGCCCATATCTCTTTTGCCGGCCTCTGCTAAGATGTTGGAGGCCCATCTGAATTGTCATCTCTCCAACTTCCTGGATGTATCAGGATTTTTGGATGGGTCCCAACATGGCTTTAGAAAGCTACATAGCACTGAGTCTGCACTGACGAAGGTCGCGGATAACATCCGTCGGAAAGTTGATCTTGGACAGACGACCGTGCTAGTGCTGCTGGACCTAACAGCAGCATTTGATACCCTGTCTCCCGGTACTTTAACATCTAGGTTAAGGGAGGCAGGGGTAGCAGGACCGGCCCTGAGTCTCCTGAACTCCTTTCTACACCAGCGAGAGCAACGAGTGATGCTTGGGGAGTACCTCTCCCCTGTCAAGTCGTTGCATTGTGGGGTACCACAAGGGTCGGCATTGAGTCCGACCCTGTTTAATATCTATGTGGCCCCCCTTGCAAGACTTGTAAGATCTCAGGGGATGGAGGTCGTGTCGTATGCCGACGACACGCAGATTATGGTGTCCCTGACTCACTCCGTGAATGTCACCGCGTCCAACTTTAAGTCCTGTATGCAACTGGTTGCCGACTGGATGATTTTCAACTCATTAAAGTTGAACGGTGACAAAACGGAGGTCCTGGTCTTCGGCAAAGACCAGGAAATGTGGTCAGGTGAGTGGTGGCCTTCATCTTTAGGCATCTGCCCCACACCCACACAATCTGCTAGGAACCTAGGCGTCATCTTTGACACCCGGCTCTCCATGGAGCTGCAGGTGAATAGGACGGTGGCCACCTGTTGGGGCGTCATCAGGATTCTGAAAAGAATCGCGTACTATCTCTCCCCACAGGCACGAAAACAGGTTGTGATCGCCCTTGTTGGCTCAAGGCTGGATTACTGTAATTCACTCTATGCCGGGGCCAACAAGGGCTTTCTTCAACGCCTGCAGGTTGTGCAAAATGCCGCGGCGCGCTTCGTTTTGGCCCTGCCATGGATGTCCTCCGCGACCTCGGCAAGGAAGAGTCTTCACTGGTTGCCCATCCCTTTCAGAGTCTCTTTTAAACTTCTCTGTCTTACTTATAGCGCCTTGAGGGCAGGCCCGACTGATGCCTTGGGTTCTTTGCTCTCTAGGTATGTGCCAACCAGATGTCTTCGCTCGTTAGAGCTTAACCAACTGGTAGTCCCACGCGCTAAGACGGTAAGATGGGGGAACAAGGCCTTTTCTATTCTGGCGCCTCAGCTCTGGAATACTCTTCCCTTGGAGATTAAACTACAGCCCTCTCTTGATCTTTTTAAGAAAGCTCTGAAAACTTGGTGTTTTTCCAAAGCATATCAGTGAGCGCGTGTCTCTGTTTGCCGGCAGCTAATCTTTTTGAGTTAGGCGCCTTGACGCCCAGTGGGCATAGTAGCACGTGAATAAATCATACTTCATTCATTCATTCATTCATTCATTCATTCAGTGACAGCCGCCGTGCAGGCACTGGCAGCAGGGCAGATTGTAACATTAATTTGTTGCACTGAACTGAGAGCACAGATTTAACTGTTTACTAACTGTGCAGCTGCTGGCCGCAAGTTAAGTCTGCTGCCTGCGGTCCGGGGCACACACAGGTATTTTTGAGCGCCAGCGCACGCTAGCACCTGGGGTAGCGGGCAGCCAGTTTCAGCACTGTCAGCAGAGAGTGCAGTCTGTGGTAATAATGCGTGACAATGCATTTCAGTGCGGTGATGCGGGAACACCACACTGAAATGCGTTAGCGTCACGCCTGATGTGTGACACTTGGCAGGCCTGAGTGACATTTCAATAACTATGAGTGACACTTTCTCGCGAGCAAAATCACGCAGTGAACATGAGGGAAACGACATATAAATATCAATAATTACACTCATTTGAGTAACGAGGACATCTAAAAAGATCTTAAAACTACTACAAAGTACCACAAATGGAAGGGCACTAACAGACTGTGCCTGCAGTTTCAGTAGCAAAAGGCAGGCACTGATGCTGCTCTGAAGATGTCATTGATTTGATCATTCATGAGCACGCAATACCCTAAAAAACAAAGCTCATAGCAAGTGCAACTAAGAGATTATACCCTAAATCGGGAGTCTCTGAGACTGGTCAAACTGAAATAGAAACTAACTTTGTTTTTCATTTCTGTCCGAGAACTTACTGACAAGAGAAAATGCTGAACATTTAACACAGCAGACACGATCGTAAATGCATATATCTGCTAAGGCGCCACTTTCAATACTGGGAGCCAGGAGCCCAGTCGCACTCCGAGGGTAGAGGGGTGTAGTTATGCCTGTGCCAACCCCTAAATAGTCCCTAGATATTAGTACACATTGTTTTTACAGCCTTTCTTTCACCTTGTGTTATACAAGTTAAAAATAATGACATGCATATTTATAGTGCTGCAAGAGGCACTTCAAATACATGTCACTAATCTCCAATGCATCAACCAGGGTTCAATTCTGTGTCACGCAGATAGCAGGTTGCTTCAGTTTCTTGACTTCAAATATAGGTAGAGACCTGTATATGCCCCACTACGAGGCTAAAAGACAATCTAACAGGAGGAGCATTCTACTCTGTTACATCATAAACCATGCACAAGCTCACACAATCGGGAAAAGGGCAATACGGGATAGCAGATAGTTTTGCGTTTACTATTCTAAAATTAAATCTCAGATTACTCAGCACAACAAAAAGGCAGTGTCCCCACAACTGTTCAATGACAGACAACTACCATTATAACTATGCTATACTACAGTGCACAATACTCCAGTGCTCAATGACAGAAATTCCCACAGAAGCGATAAGCTCTGCCATAGAACTCATTAAATGTGAATCACGGCACTAAAACCCAGAGACAGCATTATTAACTGATAACAATAAAAAGTACTCACATAAGTGGTTAATGACAATACTCACACCTCTAACACACACAGACTTCATATCACCTACATAATGAATTCGTAAGTTCCCAATACTAATAATGTCAGAGTACTGGACAGTATCGTAGCTAAACATTACTCATAAAAGTAGTACTGAACACCAGACTACTCGCAAGACGAATAGTCAATGGGTTCACCCAGAAGCAAAGCTTGCGAAGAATAATGCAGAAGTGAGTTTTGAGTGTTTTCTCGGATATAAATGCAAGTTAGTTGTAATCCCGAAACGAATTTTGAGTAGAACAAAAAGGCAGCAGCCAAGGACTCACCTTAAATCCCATTCTACGGACATAATCAGGCACAACATCACTGCTGTAAAACTCCAGACTGAAAAGGCGAGAAAGTGAACAGAAGATAAGCATTCAAACTTCAAACTACTCTCCCTTTCGGTTTTGAGCGCAACCAATGACAGCAGCCAGGATGATGTTTACCCTTTAGGAAATGGGTATTTTTATTTGCGAGAGAGCACGTAGGCAACGGTTCTTGGCGCTACACTAAACCATAACGCAGCTCAAATATAATGGCATGCTAATGCAGCCTGGGGAAAGAGAATACGTATTAAAGAGGCGCGTTTCAAACTTCAGCTTGTTGCTAACATGGAAATGATGTTTTCAGGGGCTTACTCTGGACAGTAAGATTTGGGGGAACAATGCAGTGTCAGTCAGTATAGCTTTATTCGATTTTGGTTTAAAATCATAAAAGCGTACAGGTAAAATCAGTTACAGGTAAAAACATACATACAATGATACATAATATTTGAGGTTTAAAAAAGAAAACTTTTCCCCAACCCGTGGGGATAAATGTCTTAATTTTAGCGATCTTTTCACAGGTTAAGCTTAGATCAAACAGTAATTAGTAGGGGTTCCAATACTTGGGACTATAAAACGGTGATTCCTGTCTGGTACAGGAGGGAAAGCTACGAGCGCTCGGTACATGGAGTCCTCTGCCCATTATCATGTTGCAGCCTACCTTTAGGCTAGATGTAGGGATGCATGGCATTCTAGGGTAAAAATCATGCAGATCCCAGACGGTGATTGGGCCGTTACCCACTTGGGGTGCACAGGTACGCAGGTATGGGACGATGTTTCTCTGCCTAAATCTAACCAGTACTAGGTCACCATCAATGTCTTTTGGGAGGGAACCCAGCCAACACACCCTTCTGACACTTACTATTGTACCCTCAAGGTTAGATGGCAAGGGTCTATTTTTTGCCAACCAAAATTTGACCTTATGTTTTAAGTCATGTTGTCTCTCGGTTTTCCCAGATGTAAGTAAAGGTACTCTCGCGAGGACAAGTACAAAAGGAGCTGCCTCCGGAGGGAGTTGGATAGGGGTAGCTTTTTTATACTGTGCTCTAGGAGCATTAATCTGTGGCAAAAAAGGTTTTAAAAAAGTTTTACGGGCTATTGGGGCTGGTGCATTAGGGACTTTTGATTGGATTGGAGCCCTTTTGTCTTGCGTAACTGGCTGGGGGTCATTAGGAGTAGTAGGTGGGTCGGAACAGTTAGGTGTTATAAAGCATTTGTTGCATTTATTGGCTAGAAAGTTCGTTTTGATGGTTTCCTCCATTCCAGTCAGCCTGTCCCCTAGTATGTTTATTTTTTCTATTAGTGGTGTTATAATAGAGCTGACCAGCTGTTCAATAAGGGATAATAAATCCCGCTGTGGAGGAGAAGCTGAAATGAATAATGTCTCGGCAGCCTCAGGAGTCGTGGGAGAGTTGCTGACTGGAACTGTGGGGCTTGAGGACAATTTTTGGAATTTTGATTGATTCCCAATGTGATTAATCCCACTACGTTTCCGCTTAACAGATGAAAATTGAGGAGAAACTATCCTTTGAGTGTTTTCAATGTTGGGTGTTTTGGTTGACGGGAAGGGTTGCAGGGGGCTAACAATATCATGAGACACACAGGGGCTATCATCAGGAAGCGGCGATTCCACTAAAGCATATTTGGTTTTACACAGGGTGTTTAAATCATCTAACCATGCAAGAGCGTGCTCTGCGACTACTGTTTGTGTGGGCTGGGGAGATACACCTGTATCTCTAGCAATAGACACATTTGAGCTGGTTATATTAACCCCCTTGCGAGTCATGGTGTGATTTTGGGTGTAACAGAATGGTTATCTGCAACAAATACGCTTCGGAAGGGAATATGTCCTTAGAGGAGGGCAAAGTCAAGAAGCGGAGAACCAAAAGGAAGCAAAAGTCTTTCTTTACCTCCTCATAACCAAAAGCCAAAGGGGGTGGCCCCGTCCCGTCCTCCTCAGGCCTCTGAGGGCCCGCCCTTGTCCCGGGCTTAGCCCGGCGCTGCCCGCGTGCGTCCCGCGACGCGGGGGCTCTCGCTGTACTAAGAGCACCTCCGGGCGCGGGACAGGGCGTGCGCGACTTCCGGTTGCGAAGGGGCTGCTGGGGGATGTAGTCCCCATTCCTCCGTGGGCTGGGTAGCAAGATGGGCGTCAGGGTGCAAGAATCGGCAAAGAGGCTGCAGACGGCAGCGGTAAACACCGTGGGAGAGAAGCGCGGCTCCTTGGCTCTCCCCCGCAACACCCAGGTCAGTGTGCTGAAGTCCCCAATGCAGTGTAAAACTCACAACAGACATACGTATTGCACGTGCATTCACATCAGTTGCACCAAAGGGCAAACCTCCATAGGTCGACAATCTCGCCACTGCAATTGTGACATTAACAGTCTAAAGAGTAGTCCTCCGGACGTGACGACATTCTACCGCCGCACATCCGGATTTAATCCCGACCCCCTGGTGCCACGTTCGGTGATTGGCAGCTGCAGTAATCGAGTGAGATGGCAGCCCGGCCCCCCTGCAGTGATGCTGAGTCTGAGAGCCGCACTGGCGCTGGCGCCGCACCATTTGCCGCATTCTTGTTTCCAGGGCAACACTCCTGGCAGAGTGCCGAGAGTGATACATTGTAGTGCTCTCAGCCGCAGAGCTGAGAGCAGTCTGGTTAACTGCTTAGGAACTCGAAGCAGGCGCACCCCTCTCAGAGCAGCAGAGAGAGCCCGGGCACAGAGGTGGCGCCGCTGGTGGCGCGCCTAGCAGCAGGTGGCAATTATGCGTGACAATGCATTTCAGTGCGGTGATGCGGATCACCGCACTGAAATGCGTGAGCGTCACACCTGTTGCGTGATGCATGACAGGACTGTCTCCCATCTTCCTCACACCTCCTGCCACCACACCATAATGACCTCCCACCCTCATAACAAACCATACAATTTCTTTACGCCCAGGGCGCTGTCCTGGTCAATCCGATTTAGGGCCGGCCCTGTGTAAGTGCGCCATAGGGTAAGAGCTGCCAAGGGTTCAGATTACTTATGTGTGACATGTTCATAATTTCAGTGTAATTATGAGTGACATTCAATGACTATGCGTGACACGTTCTCTCAAACTGTATAATGTCACCCACACTTATTAGTAGCATGGCACTGCCCACAACCCAGGTCGGACACCTGTTGCTGAGCGGGGCGGCAGAGAAACAGTAAATTAAACAGAGATTCCCCACCTTAGCCAACCTGCACCTCCCTGGCTCGCAAACAATCAAATTAATGGTATGATTAGATCATGTTCAATTGACAAGAGTCTGTCCAGGCTTTCTGCCACAGGGTACCCGAGGCCGCCTGCAGGATGTGAGAGGGGCCCCAGCAGACAGCTTCTCTCTGTACAGTACTGAATCCCCTCTTTTACTGCTGTTTAGAATGACCACGTTTTTGGCCTGTTTTTAGAAGATTTGTTTCGTGGCTGGACATCCACATCTATTTGATACTATGGTTTGAGCAGGGGTTTGAGCAGGGGTGTGTGGTTTTGTGTTTTGGGCTTCAAATCTCTGAAGTTTGTTTGGCTTACTTTGATAGCAAGATATTTCCACGTCATAATATTTTGAGAATACTATACCTCCCGTTGTACACTAGCCCCATCTTATGGTGTTTGCCAGAAACAGGAACTATCGCACTTCAGGATGCGGTTCTTTTGCATGACAATCTCAGGCATTGCGATAATGCGGGAAAATAACCGGAAATGTGTTATTCTAGCAGGAGATGCGTGGCACTTGGCAGGGCTGTAAGGTGTCAATCAGCTGGGGCATATCTATCGACCTCCTCACCTCATTTGGACGGTGTAGTTCTCCCTTCAGTAATATACACCCTTCTCAAAGCAGCACGCTGCCTCCACAGACTTTCATTAGGTTACATTTTCTGCAAACGTGCATCCTCCCCACAAAAACATTTATTTGCCATTCACTTTGAGGACATCACATTCTTACGAGAGCTAGTTGGTTGAGAGTCACTGGTGGGTGGCAACATTTTGAATAGGTCTATCACAAGTCTGGGTGCCCGCCCACTCAAACCAATTTTGAAGAGGTTGGCACCTCTGTTCTTGTCTAGAACATATTTACTTAGGCCATAGATGGACTGCTCCAAATAACAATGTCTTACTAGGCACCAGCTACTTCTCAATATGCGGGAAATCATTAAATCAATGAAAAATCCAGTATTTTGTAAATGACCCTTTTCATTTTTTGGTCTCGCCTAAGAAAGCACATGCGCTGTCGCTGCAAGGTTTATTGTTCTTAATTTTTGTTTTTTAAGGGCTTAGAGCACCCCCAATATCTATATATAGGTAAGACTATAGGGTTTTGTTTTTAAACCGTTAATAGGTGCTCTACCTCTTTTCATTAAGTAGGAGATAATGATGAGAGAAGAAACCTTATTTTGCTACTGCATAGTGTTCCTGATTTCCAAATGTGCTGCAATGGGTAAAACTTACCCTGCTGCTCTAGTTGTACCTGTCTGCAGAAGGACTGAAGCTTAAACTGTTTTTGCAAAAGATATGCCTGTTCTAAGAAGAGGAGTTGCTTCCACTCCTGTTGCCCCATCGTATGAAACCAAAAAGGATGTATTGAATGCATTTGCACAGCAGGTCCTATGAATACCTAGGGACTGTTTCACAATATTTGATGTGAGATGCCAAGACCTATAGCCTTTGGGAAGGCACCTGATTCTATATGGGCAATATTCATGCCCGAACCTTGGTGACGGAAAAGAGAAGTGGCGTCAGGAAGAATAGACATGGGTATAATAGCTCAGCATTGATGTCTACTTTGTCAGTGACCCGTGTAATCAGCCTGCTGCAGTTTCGGCATATATGAGGAGCCTCTACGTGGCCATAGCAAGCTATCCAATGCATGGCCCGGCCTTTCACCCTCCCCTTATCGGCAGGCTTTGGCGTATTTTCCCAGATAACTCACCTTGTGCTCCACCAGATCATGAAATTCGGTTAGTAGGGTAGTGCGTTTGTGTAATTGATGTCCATGGCATTATCGGGCGTCTGCATTATACAGGTTTGCTAGTTCAGTTTCAATGTGGGCAATCTGCTCTAAATGTCCGCAGCACCCCATAGTGCTTAGCTATACATACGCCTCTCATATAGGCCTTAAATGCCTCCCATAGGGTAGCTTGTGATGTAACAGATTCGTTATTAAGCTCAAAGTATTCTATGATTGTGGAGCAGAGTTCAGAGTGAAATAGGTCACCATGGTGCGCCATATTAGGAAAACGCCACTGGTGTTCAAGGCCTCCTCTAACGGGGATGTGTAGTACCATCTTGACCGGTGAGTGGTTGGGGAAAATGTGTGCCAGGTGTGAGACTGAGCCTAGCCAGGTATAAGTGTGGTGGATATGCACCAGTAGTCAATAAGTGTCCACGTCACGTGTGGTCTGAAATGGATTGTGTATGCCGGTTCAGAAGCATGATGCAGGTGCCAAGGGTCCATGAGCGTATAAATGTTGCAGATGTCGTGGAGTGTACGCAGTGAGCGGGGCTTACTTGCAGGGGTAGTGGCTGTAGTGTCCAGCAAGGGATCGAGGAGCATGTTGAAGTCCCTGCCCAGTGTGATATGATCAGCGTCAATGCACTCTATCTGGGATTCTAGTGACTGGAAGAGTTCTGGAGTGTTAGTGTAGTGTTTGTGGCTTATATGGTGGTGAGCAGTATACACTGTTCTGCTAGAGTTCCAGCTACCAGTATGTATCTAACTCCATCATCAATAAAGCTGGCATAGGGATGTAAGGAGAGGCATTTATGAAGCAAAGTGCAGTCTCAACGTGCATAGTTGCTAAACTGATATTAGTGCATGTTGCAAATGCTAGCAATAGTGGCAGCCTCTATCAGAGTTTCTGTCCTGTCCCAGGGGGATCCTACTACGGGGGACTATGGTTATGTTGCATCTCAACACAAGTTGAATCACTGCATCTCAAACAGGCTTTGCTACATACTAGAAACAAACTTTGAATACTCAACATTAATTCCTAGCTGTATTTCAAAATTAAAAAAAAAATAACAATGTAAGTGATCTGAACATAAGCCACTATGCCACTTGCTCACCATTCAGGCCTCGAAAAATTGACCCGCCCTTTCGCTATGGTGAGTCAGATTGTATCAGGTCTAGCTTTAGGACCTACTTGCCCCTTCTGGCGAGTTGACAAAAGAACAGGTTTTCTGTTGTCAGAAAGTGAAGGAGTAATAAAGATGCCTTTAGATCTTGTTTTTTATCTTTTCACATTTGCTCTGTGGGGGCGGTGCGGGTGGATCCCTGCCTCTGGGTGAGCTCCTGGCCTGATGTGTGTACACTAGGTGGACAAACAAGGGATGGTAGTACCTCTGATGTTGAGGTAGCAGGGCAGCTGAGGAGGCCAAGTAAGCAGGCCTTGTGGTGAGCTATTTAATGGTCCTATAGGATTGCCAGCTGATGGCCAAGGGCGCAGGCTGCAGAGGAGTAATAAAAACATGCCACCGTAACAGTCTTTCATCGTGTGGTTCACTGCGCCTACTGTGTTATCTCAGGATTTGACGAGGGGGCATGCTGCATTGTCAGGCTGCATCAGTTTGAGTCGGCTGCTGCCGTGGCATGTGCAGGTCCTGTTCAGGTGTCTGCACCACTCTGACTTACACGGTAGTGCCCCCATGCCTTGTACTGCTGTGTGGACCGGTTCGCTGTGGAGGAGTAACGGTTCAGCCCAGGCAGCCCAAAGTGGCCTGATGACCACACGCCTCAGGCTCATGTCGTCGTGGGGCCTCCGAGGCACGTATCAACCATAAAGCGCTCCCTGCTGTCCAATGCTGTGGCGGTGCTCAACACCCCGGGATTCACTGCATTCTCTGCCCCTAGATGATTATGGGGTATGAAGGAGCACTTTGGATCCACAAGAGAGTGATGTCCAACCCATCGACTCCATTCATAGGGCCGGTACCACTAGACCTTCAGCGCCGTGCGGCTGTCTTGGTCATCGGCGTGGCCACACCTCCTTTTATCATCTTCTCCCACATCCTGTACCATAGGTTCACTCACCCCTGATGGTCTGCTGATCAAGTTTCAACAACCAGAAGCATGATTCTGGTACCTTAAGGCTGCTTGAATGGAGCCCTGGCAGGTCCTATGAAGGTCCATTTGTCTCTCGGTCTTCTTGTCATCCATAGCACTGTTGCTGAAGTATGGCAGTGTGTCTCGAAAACATGCGGCTATCTGTACAATGGCTTTATTTTTTTTTTTAGAAATTGAGTTTTAATAGATATACATACACAACGCTAATCTAAAAAAAATCATAAACAAAAGCAATAGCCTGCTTGTTTAACCCCACCCCACCCACATCGTATTAATATGACATAACACACTGATTATTCATTCAAGCTTGAATTCTGCACCTTTCCATCCCTCTCCCCTCCTGTGAACATCCGAATCTCATCATCTACCAGTTGCCCTAAAGATTGTATAGGCTCCAGCATGATACCTCTGTAATCTGCCCAGACCTGCCAAATTTAGGGGTTTTTCTGCGAACATCCCCTTGCCTTATATACTGCTACCTCTAGGCCCATACAGTGATCCATCCCCTTCTTCCATATCTCAAGGGTGTCGGGGGCCGCAGCCTGCCATGCCTTAGCAATGCTCTGTTTTGCCAGGATCAGTCCCAAAAATAGTAGTGATAACTTATATCCATTACCCTCCAGACTATCTGTGACACGGAGTAGAATGAGTTTCGGGTTCATTGGGATAACTAGGACAAAACCCCACGGAGGCAAGACCCCACTCCCCACCAGAACTGGTCCAGCGTAGAGCAACCCCACACTGTATGTAATGTTCCGTCTTCCATGTACAATAGCTTTTAACATGATTCCCTCCCCACCCACCTCCGCCTTACACAGAACCACCTCTCCTTCAGAAAACAACTAAAAACCTGGATATTCGATAAGTAAAGCACCTCCCTCCCTCAAGCGCCTTGAGACCCTCTGGGTGAGTAGTGCGCTATACAAATTTCGGAACTTGAACTTGAACAAATAAGTAGCTTCTAGCCCCACCTCCTGTGCTTCTACTCCTGACTCTTGTCTCCTCATCCTCATCCTCCTCCTCTCAACTGCTTCGTATTTTTCCTCATAAGAGCCAACATGCTATTGATGACAGCACAGGAGCTTCTGCTGTGTGTGAGCCCAGAACTTCTGCACCACAGCACACCCAAAGAAACCAGCCATGCAGGCAAATACAAACGAGGACTGCAATAATACAATTTATTTATTTAATTATTTAAAGAGTTTTATATAGCGCTGGCTAGACCCGGAGGTATCAGAGCACTTTACATGAGAATCAACAATGTAACAGAAAAAGTTAAACAATTACACAATAAATCCCCAAAAATAGGCAATACACTTCGGAGAGGAGAGAAAAGAGAGAGAAAAGTAGTGGAGGGGCAGGGGAGGTGAGAAAGGGAGGATAAGGGAAGAGACAGTACGGAGGGACGAAGAGAAGTCTGTCTAAAGACCGACTGGGTAGGTGAAGACCAAGGAGGGAATTCACGGCCCATCTCACCTCTAACTAAACTAGGTAGCTCCATCGGGTATTAGACAGAAAAGTTCAGTCTCAATACAATGAGAGAGGGGAGAAGGAGAGACATAAATAGAGGGAGGATGAGGGAGGAGACGACAGGAGGGACGAAAGGAGGTGCAACAATGTGGTTTAACAGTATACCAGAAAAAAGATAAACAATTACTCGTTACATCAATCAATCAGCAATACATTCGGAGAGGAGAGAAAGGAGAAAAGAAGTGGGGGGTAGGTGAGGTGAGAGCGTGAGGATAAGGGAAGAGACAACCGTAGAGACGAGAGGAAGTCTGTCTAAAGACCGACTGGGTAGGTGACGACCAAGGAGGGAATCCACGGTCCATCTCCCCATAGCTAAACCAGGTAGCTCCATCAGACAAAGTAGTTCAGTCTCGGGTATCAAGGGAAGAGGTTCTCAGAAAAACAGGATGGGAGGGAGAAACTGCAGAAAGACGAAGGAAAGTCTGCCCAAAGACTGGCTGGGTAGGTGACGGTCGAGGGGGAAGTCCCAAAGCCCTTCTCCTCTATAGCTATCAGGTAGCTCCACCGGGCTTTGGCCAAATAGCTATGTCTAAATGGCAAACAATGAAATAACATGGAGGGCAAAATAAATGGAGTGTAGAGGGGAGGGAACAGGGAAATTGAGAAAGGGAGGATAGGGGAAGAGACAAACAAAGAGAGACGAAATGAAATCTGTCTAAAGGCCGACTGGGTAGGTGACGACCAAGGAGGGAATCCAAGGCCCATCTCCCCTATAGCTAAACCAGGTGGCTCCATCGGGCATCAGAAAGCAAACCAATGCTGTGATAAAGGCTGCACAAACAAAATGGCACTGAAACACGAACTCGTGTTTTAGCTTGCACCTGCTGCGAGCAGTTACTTATAATGCAAGTGTTCTGTCATCATCGTAGGAGCTACACTGTTTTGGGAGTACTGCTGCAGAAATCTTTTTTGTAACCAATGGGTCTCAAGTTTTGAACCTCAATACAACAGGTTTAGTTGAGTTTGCTCCTGCTGAGGAAATCCTCACTTAATTTGATCCCAGTGAGGTACACCAATGGGAGCCCACTGTTTCCAATTAGAGCAGTAGCGGCTGCCTCGGAACAGGGTGGTGGGTATGCGATGAAAAAAATAAACGTACCTTTTTTGCTGCTGCCGCAAGTCTCTCCCCTGTCTTCTTCTCTGCTGCACCAGAAGCACCCAGGCTCCCAGACTGTCCCAGCCAATGGTCTAAGCGGCCTGTTTGGCTGCTCAGGCAGTACCTGGGAGCCTAGGCATGTTCTCTACTGGGCTGTGCAACACAGACCAGTGGAGAACATGCCCAGAGGGCGGGCCAAGCTGTCATATACGCACTTAAGGAGGGACTGCAAACCACTCCTGCTCCCTTTGACGTCGGGGAGCCCAGAACGGCCCCACCCGACCTGACTGGAGTTGCAAAGAAAAATAAAATGATAATAACTTCTTGTTATTATAATTTTATTTTTATTTTCCACTGCTCAACGAACAGTGGGGCAATGCATCTCCGTCTTAGCGGAGGAGACGCCACTGAATCAAAGTAATGCGACTTATGATTAATTCACTTGCTGCACAGCTTTGTGGGTAGGTTTGAAAACGTAATGGAAATTGGAGCGGGTTACATTTCCTGCTGCAGAGGTCTGTGTACTCTGAGGGTCACTTTGTATGGTTAGTTGTCCCCTTCTGTAATTAACCTGCAGATTACAGGTTGGAACCCTACACGTACCTGCTCAAAACTGTCCATCCTTGTAAGGCAGCTATTCAAACACGAGATGGATATCGAAGGGTTTTAGCCTTTTTTTCCAACCTTGTATTATGTGGTCCCTAAAATAGTATTCCCTTAATGTTTCTTAGTTTGAAAAGCCTGTGTGTATATGTCATTCTCTCCAATCCATAAATGCACTCTCCAACAACAGGAACACCCTTCCACCCCCTCCCCCCGGACCCCAGCACGCTGAAAGTAGGATGTTTGGGTGGATAAAATGTCACCCGTTCCAATTCCCTAATGAAGTTCAGTGGGCAGAATGCATTTTTTATTTGGAACAAATGAGTCAAATACAACAAGTATGCTCATTATAGGTCAGAACGTTCAGTCATACATCTAAGCCCAAAGATGAATATTTTAGAAGTGTCAGCACACATACGAAGGATTATAACACACCACTTACTGGCTCAATTTAAAAACAACATAAGTGCTGTCAATCCACCTCCTACCAATCCATAAAAAAATGAAAGTACATATAGGACTATTAGTATTCCATGTATCCCTCCCACTAGAACAGCAAAGGTGGAGGAAATCACACTCTAAATGTCACCTCTGAGCGCGCGACCTACTTTTCCCCCTTAGCTGCTCAGAAAAACGCAGACATTGCAAACGATTCTTTTCCCAGCTCAGAGAGGAACAGATGAGCAATTTAACACCCCAAGGGTGTGACGCAGAAACTCCTACTGAGCCGTCAGTGGGGTGCTCAACCTGTAAACACCACCTTTGTTTTCCCTGACCTGTAGGAATCATCGGTCAATCCACCCACTCACCCCTCCCCCCCCCCTCCCCAGTGACCTGTCTCGCTGGTATAGTAGGCCAGACCTTCAGGTGCAAAGCAAATGCTATAACCTAGGACTGCCAGCGGCCTAACGCATCCACTTGGCCAATCAGATCTCGCTCTATGTCGCTCGGACATACACAGGCTGCCTTCCAGTGCTGTACTCCTGCTGCAAGGAAACCGGCCATCTTTGCCTACCCAGGCAGACCTAACTGGGGCACTGCCCCCTGCAGAGCCAGCAGGGGCTGGCAGAGCTCTTGCCTCCAGTTTCCAACACACCTGTGACGTGGCTTGTACTGATATTCCAAGAGCCACTCGCTTTCCAATGCTACAGAACCTGTGATGCCTTTGACGGTGTCAAGGGCAATCACTGCATAGCTACAAGCTCACGCGTGTGCCTATGTTCCCTGAATGAAGTATGTGTCTGCGCCAAGCAAGCTGAATAAGACTGAACTGTGTGCTGATGTTGTGCTTGTGTAGATTTCAAACCTAGTAACCTTTTATCCTTTACCATCCACGCGCATACCCTAATTTAAAGATAATGATACAGAATGTTACAGAGAGCCTCATTCAATTAAGCGTTAATGCTATAGATTATTAAATTCACTGATCATATTACTCTAATTATACCTTGGATATTGCATTTATTTGGGCGTTACATGTAGATGAACTATACTATCTAACTAACTCACACCAACTACAAAAGGTCAGCCCTGACTGCTTGACTTCACCCCCTCGCTGAAAGTCAGTGCTACCTGGCAGTTCAGTGAGCTCGCAGTAGTACCTGGTTCTTTGTGTCTCCAAGGACAGTGGCATTATTTGTCACAAGGATTGCATGAATGCTCATGGGTAACACAAGCCACACAGACCCGGCTTAACACACCTCCAGGTAACTTTTTATGGAAAAAAGAATCTGCAAGTGCAAAGTTCTGAAAATACTTTGAACATTTGTTTAGATCCACTGTGCAGTGATATGCACCGAGCCACAGTGTTAACTCCGCTGCCACTGCATGTGAATTTACGTGCATAAGGCTATGTGCAGAGAACTCGAATTTTTCAGCAGGAGCAGTTGACGATTGTTCACAGGAGGCTGACTGAGCAGCAAGATGGTTGCATCTAACACTAAGGGGCTGATTCAGATGTGGGTGATAATATAAAATTCTCTGATTTGTGTCCAACAGAGTATTTGGTATATGAATAATAGTGCTTTACAAAACAATTAACACGTTCTGAACGATCAATGGTACTCCACAACACACATGACTGCATGTGTTATTCAGTAGTATTAAAATATTTGTAGAGCATTGTCCTTTCTTTTTTCTTAAAAAGTACCTTGAACTGATGCATTTTTTTTTTGACTTTTTCGTTTTAGGTGTTGTAGTGTGAACCCATTATAACCTTAACTTTAATTGAAGCTCAAACCTGTGTCCTGTGGGTTAGATTTACACATTGATCCCTGCAGAATGCACACTAGTGACGTATGTACTTGCTGTTTCCCCTTACCATGCCTCGGAGCTATCTCACTCCTCAAATGCCATAAGAAACATAAAATTGACAACATTCAATTTTAAATGACTATTCGTAAAAACATCCATTTTCTACAAGATCCAAGACATACGCTTCTCCCATGAAAATAGATAAAACAAAGTCGAAATCACTTTCTTCAACAAATACAGCTCTATAATGAAGCCCTGAAGAAGTCCTTCTGGGCGAAATGCGTTGGCTACTGTCCCTCTTAATTGTAATGGAAGAAGGCTGAGAACATGAATAAAGAGAATTATTTCCCAGTTGCACACCCTATGAAACCACTGCAGTAGGCATGCAGAGACTGGAGAGGAGCTCAGCCTGCCCCCTTCTGACCGATGCGGTACCATGGGTGGACATGCAGTGCTCCTCAGAGACAGGTTCCCCCCACTGCTGCTCCCCCCACCAATCCTCCTAAAACTCCCCAAAAGCAGCAAGGCTGGGTGGGTACAGTGACACAGCAGTCCATATGCGGAGTCCCTGGCCACAGGCCTCCCCGCTCCCTTCTCATCTAACCACACCCCATGGGCCACAAACAGTCACAGGTTGGTTGGGCCCGGGGCTGTAGGCCCTCCTGCCCCCTCCATACCACCCAGAGTACAGGAGGGAGCAGACAATACCTGCCATACAATGAACTGACCCACAGCCACCCACCCGACCCCTACTAGCCTCCTTCTGACATCTGCTTGCTGAAAGCAGTGGATTTGTCCCTGGAAGTGAAGACAAGTACACTATAGAGGACCTAGTATTCCTGGGGAGTGTAGCTAGTTCCCATGACGGAAACAATACCTAGCCATAATTCGGTGCATGGATAACGGCTGGAATCAGTGATTCTGGCCCCGAGTTTGCTGTAATTTGGTGAAAGAGAACCAAACTGTGTGTATTTTTATTGTTTGCCATCTCAAAGATACAGAAAATAGCATTACAGTGTGCATGCCTGCATGCTGGACACTCAAAATGCTTTTCCTCCCACTGTTTGTAAACATACAGAGAAAAAAGAAGAAAATCATAAAAAGGAAAGGAGCACCCCTGGGGAGCATTTGTTGCATTATTTGTAAATGGCTGTGTAAGCCTAATCGCAGCCATCTCCCTTGACTGCCTTAAGTTCCTCCCAGACCTTGCATTAGGGCCATGTAGCGGAGCCTGCTGCCCCTTCTCATTCACCACGTCCAAGGACTGAGGGGTTTACACCCCTTCATTTTGCTCAAAGGAGTGGGGGATATTACACACTAATCCACATCGTCCTTTCCCCCTCACCTTGCCAGAGCGTAAGAGTTTAAATTACCTTACACATGGGTGTGTGAGGGGATTTACAAAGAACCCCTCCCTTCCCTACCCACAGTCAATGTCAGTGGGGGCTGGTGAACTTCAAAAGTTGTAGGGCATAAGACAAGACCATATATTTGTCTGAACAAACAAGCTCAGCACAAAATATATCGATGTGCAGCGTTCATTGGTGCAGATTGACGGCTAGCAGTGTTTCTTCTTTCTTTGATCAATCCAGTCTCATTCTCATAGTGAGTGGGAAGAGTCCAGTGTGCTGATAACTGCAATATAAGGTCTGACTAGAACTGACTTTAATATCTGTTAGTAAATAGAATTCTTGAAAATTGCCACCCCAGTTTATGAGCACTGCCATCCTGATGCCCTAAGTCAAGTAACCAGCAGATGGCTGCATGCAGCCTACATAGAGAAAAGACAGAGTGTGCATGACTGGTTTGGTCAGCCCCAGAGGGTCGACCAAACAGGGCCCACAACATTGGGCAAGCCAATCCTCCCCAACCCACCCACCCCCAACCAGGCATACCCTTACATCTAGAAGCGGAGTGGGTTAATAGTTTTGAATATAGGTTGTGCTCAGTGCATCCTTGCTGTAAAGTCAGTGATTGCTGTACAAAGCTTAGTCTAGGATTTGTCTGAAGAGGTGAATCTTGAGCTGCATTCAGAAGAAAGATAGTGGATTCAAGAGTCTTGAGGTCGAGGTTAAAGAGTTTGAAGCTGCAGTGGCTGCACCAGAGGACTGTCGTCTTGCTGCAGATTGTTGGGTTTGTCTTTTTCCTTGCATAGCAGGTGGGTATGTTCCCCTACCCTAAGTTCACAAGTGCAAGTATATAATTTTGTCCTCACATTTTATTTTGGCCCTGGCATCACAATAATCTAGCTGAATGGGTGTGGCCTGGCCGAGTACCAACATGGCTGCTCGAACCTGAGGCTCCGGTGCAGTGCCGCCCTTATACGGGGCCAAACATCGCATAAATACATCACTGGCTGCTCCTTGTTGTGCCGAACTGCTCCTGATGCCCTGCTGACTGCTCCGGGGATGATTTAGGGTGGTGGGGCTTGCCGATCATAAGGGGATGCTGTATACAGGCAGCGGCACTCAGAGGTCCCACAGCAACAGGGGTCGCGGGCAAGCCTAAGGGCAGGGGTGAGGGCGCTGGGCACTTCCATTGCCACATGCTTCGCAGCCGGTCAGCTTTGTGCAGTACTTCCGCCCTACATTTCAGCTTATTCATTGAAGTGGCATCGCTCATTGCTGGCGGCCCTGATCAACGGTGCACTGAAGTTGGGGTAAGATTAGGGCCTGTCCCGGCTCCCCCACGCGTTTGCCTGGTTTGACCATATAATACTACATGGGGCGCACTGACCCTACTCAGCGCCTGCTCTCTTTTGAGGCGCCCAGACCCCTTGACGTGGTGAGGAAGACGAGTCCTGGAGGGCAGCCTCGAGCACCGGTGATCCCGGCGCTGGTCCACCTGAGGGGACAGCGACAATCCTCGTTGAGCTGCGAGCTGGCTTCAGCTCTGTTGACACTAGATTGGTTGCAATAACTACGCAGCTAACAAATATGCATGGACGAGCCGAGCGCCACGAGGCGCACCTCACCGCATATCAGACCTTGAGGATACTAATGCTGCTAGTTCAAAGCGCATAATCAGGCTGGAGAAAATGCTGAAATTCGTGGGCGCGAAGGCGTAAGATTTGGAAACAAGGGGGCATATTACCAAGGGCCTTATCGCTGCTTTAGCGGGAATTTTTCCCGCTAAAGCGGCGATAATTTTATTGCCCTGTTACCTAGCTGTCGCTAACACCAGTTATTTGCCATGTTAATTTGAGTCCATAGGCACCGCACCCTAAGTGTTGCTCCCTCCCCTAACCCCCACCCCTCCAGGATGGCTCCATTGCTCAGTGTTTCTTCCTTGTTGGTTGTTATTGTGTTGGGATCCACAAGGAGCGAGTTGGTAGCTTCCCGTTGTGGGTCGGGAAATGGGGTAGTTTATATGCATACAGCCAGACAGCCAGATTCATCATTGTAAAATCGGCTCGCAAAGGGCCAGATTCTGAGAATCCGGCCCTTTGCGGGCGCTATTTTTGCATTTGGGATTCATCATCCCAAATGCAAAAATCGCTGTTACAGAAAGCGCAAAATTGCGAAGAATCACATTTAAGGAATCTTAATTAGAGATTCCTTAAATGCAATTCATGAACCTTTTAAAAATTGCGAATTCGCAATTTCTGGCCGCTATTTACCGCGAAGTCTGACTTCGTGGTAAATAGCGAAAACTTAGAAAGATGCACTTTAGTGCATTTTTCTAAGTTGTATGTTACACACACACATGTCCTTTGGACATGTGTGTGCGCAACATCAGGCTACATTTTCATTTCAGGGGTGTACAGGGTGTCCTTTGGACACCCCTGGCACCCTTGAAATCGCATCCTTATTTGCGATTAGCAAATTGCTAATCGCAAATAAGGATTGACTCCCCATTCATTACTATGGGCCTTTAGGAGAATGGGGAGTTATTCCTTATTTGCGATTAGCAATTTGCTAATCGCAAATAAGGAAGCTGTAGAAATCGCAATTTTTTTTGCGATTTCTACATGAATCCCGTTTTGCGAGTCTTTAATAGCGATTCCTTAATAATCGCTATTAAGGACTCGCAAAACGGGACATTGAGGAATCTGGCCGTTAGACTTTTGAAAATTGTTTTGATTGTAACACTTGGGAAGGAATGTATATATACTGACTGCTTTCCCTGGAGATGGGTATCACCTACATTATTGTTGCACATATACGATTAGTTAAATGGCAGTAACCCCAACAGGAGCTGAAAGAATACCACTTAAATGCATCACATGGAATGTGCGCGGACTATCCAAACCGCGTAAGGGACGCCAGGTACTATCATATCCATCCATACATGGTGCCCAAATTGCGTTCCTGCAGGAAACTCACCTCCCTCTAGTGCCCCTAGTCGGTTCCCATCATCCTGAGGAGCGAACAGCATCTAAGCCAACTACAGCACGTACCCCAGAGGAGTATGTATAGCGATACATAGATCTCTCCCCTTCGTCATATGAGGGGTCACAGCTGATCCAGAGGGCTGCTACCTACTGGTCCATGGCATGTTGGATAATCTGCCTGTTGCGTTAGTAAATATCTTAGTGCCTAACGTAGACTCCCCCAATGTTTTTACAGGCCTCGCTTCCCAGTTTGACCAAATGCATAACCATAAGATACTCTTGGGGGGAGACTTCAATCTCACACTCAACCCAGCAATAGACACCACGGGCACTGGAGTTATTACTAAGCTGCACTCTCACCAACATCTCACTTCCTTACTGCATTCTAACTTTCTTAGGGACGCTTGGCGACTCAAACACAGCTCTAAAAGATGTTACACCATCTCTGCTCTGCATGGCTCGTGGTCACGTATTGACCACTGGTATGTCACCCTCAAGCTAGTGCTAGCACTTGTTAATATTACACATCGTCCCAGAACTTTGTTGTATCATTCTCAGGCATTAGTCGCCTTGCAGCTTCCCGGGCCCATGCTACCTCGTTCCCCAATGGCTCTTCCTTCAAATACACTGTTAGATGGCGTATTCAGAGCTGATCTTCGAAAGGCAGTATTTCCAAATAAACACTGGCTTAGTTATATGATACTCTAGGCTCTGGGACGCCTTTAAGGCCTACATCAGTGGGGTGTGCATAGTAAAACTTTTGGGTTTGCTCCGCTGTATACGTGGAGAGCTGGAGGCGGTTGAGAGAGAATTGCGTGAGTTAAACAAGCAAGCTCAGTGCCAAGATGCTGCCCCAGCGCTCTCCAGATGCGCGTCACTAATGCAGGACTTCCAGGACTTGGTGACCACAGAAACCAAAAACCTTAGTAAATATGCGCACAACCTCATTTACAGAGTGGGTGAGCAGCCAGGACGTACTCTGGCAGGTATACTGCGCCCCCCATCTCATGCCTCATTAATCACAAATCTTCAAACTGAGAACAACTTTGTGGCCATTGGCACTTGACTACTATACACAGCTGTATTCCTCCCGCAGCGCTAGCGCTGTAGAGACCATTACTTAATATCTGGTGGCGTTGGCCATGGTGTGGCTTGACTCTGGCCAGCAGTCAATTCTCCCTGATATCCTGTGAGGAGATAGCGCAGGCCATTGCTGATCTGAACGATAGCCGAGCTTATAAGGCCGAGCTGTCCCCCCATCTTCTTGAGGTCAATGTGGAGTCGCTCACAAAGTGGAAACTTCCCCCGTCGTTACGTGAGGCAGTGATAACCCTGGTGCTTAAGCCAAGCAAACCTTCTGATACATGCACCTTTTACAGGCCAATATCGCTGCTGAACCACGACAATAAAATATTGGCCAAGTTTCTTGCCACCAGGCTCTCCTTGGTTATGTCCCAGGTAGTCTCCCCGATGCAATCTGGGTTTATCCCTGAGCGGTCCACATCCATTACCTTGCGTTCCATATTCGCTCTTCTTAATCAGATCAACACAGAGCTCGCTGCTTTGGCAGTGCTACTAGACACAGAGAAGGCGTTTGACTTTCTAGAGCGGCCCATTCTATTTGCTGCATAGGCCAAACTAGGTATCCCTAACAATTTCCTTGCATTGGTCTGACACCTCTATGCTTAGCCTTTAGCCCGAGTTAAAATCAACAATATCCTGATGGACCAATTCATGCTATCTCGTGGCACCCAACAACAGTGTTCCCATTCCCCCTTCTTTTCATTATCGCAGAGGACCCGCTTGTTAGACATTTGCAGGAGAGGCATTTGGCTAGAGGTCTTCAATTCCACAGAGGTCCCCTGTTAGCCTCTCTGTACGCTGATGATATCATGCTACTCGTCAGAAGCCCAGCAATCAATCTGCCGCCCTTACTCCGAGAGGTGGTACGTTTTGGGGCGCTGTCTGGACTTGTGCTTAATTAGGCCAAGTCGGAAGTCTTCACTTTAACCGAAGTCACTACTAGCGCACTGGAGTTCCCCTTGAAATGGTGCTCTGACCCACCTAAGTACCATGGCATTTATCTACTTTGCCACAGAGCTGAGGTCATTCGATTGAATTATGGTCCCACAATTAATAAATTAAAAACCCTACTGGATATATGGATTGCGCTGCCATTGTCCATTGCCAGGAGACTTGCAATAATTAAAATGGTTGTCTTGCCGCATTTCTTATATTTATTTCTAAATATTCCTTTCGCACTAACTGCTCCGTTCGTCGATACGCTGTGCAGCATTCTTATATGACTGGTATGGGCAGTTGAGTAGCCAAGGATTTTTTGGCAGACCTTGACTCCTCTGAATGCATGAGGTGGCTTCGAAGTACCAGTTCTTTATCTTTATTACTTAGTGGTGCAGGCTCATTTTGCATACCACTGGTATCATTAAGATGCACGGCTATAGTTTTTAAAATCCGAGGGATCGCAGATACACCCTACCTCTCTCCCCACAATGCTCCCAAGCGGACTACCCAGGAAAGATAACAAAATCCATGCCCTCTACTACTTGCTGGGCCTGGACCAAGATTCAAAATTACTTGGGTTATGACCACCTATACTCCCTGCGTATTCCACTGGCTGACAACCCCGGGCTGCGTCTAACTGCTGAGAAGGGCATGAAGCACACCCTGACTTTTTGCCACCTGACTACATTGGGGGACTTGTTTGCGGACACACTTTTGCACCTTTGCGCATCCCTTGTGGCTAGCACGCTGACTCACACATGGACATGTTCATCATACATGATCTGAATGCTTCTACCCCTGCCCTGGTCCAGACGGCTCCATCGTAGCCCCCAGAATTCCCATTATTGATACTGGTCATCTCCGCCCCGTATAGGGCTCACCTTATTTTGCGGCTATACTATGCTGCTCTACCACTTAAACCTGTTCCAGAGAGGGGGGGGGGTGAGGGGAGCAAGGGGGAAGACCTGGGGTACCCTATATTCGACAAGGTCTGGCACTTCTGCTACAAGCAGACCAAACTGATCTCTAATATCACAGACAAACTCCTGCACTACAGATACATGCATTGGGCATACACCACCCCTCAATTGATGACTAAATTGGATCCCTCCCACCTAACTGCTGTGTTAGATGCACCGCGGACCATGCAGATTTTCTCCACTTAGCATGGGGCTGAGCGCAGATGGATGCCTTTTAGGAAGTGGTATTCCAGACCCTATCCGAAATGATTGAAATGAAGCTAGTTTCGTCCCCACTCATGCCGCTGCTAGGCTACGTTAAGCCACTCCTAGTTGCGGTCAGGCGATACACTGCCATTGCATTATTACTTACAAAGCGACAGCTAACCCAACACTTAGAGAACATCAAGCTCCTTGACCCCCATCAATTGGGTTTCAGAAGAGGATGCAGCACTGAAACTGCCATCCTAAACGTCATAGACCATCCACACAAATCACTTGACTGACCAATGCTGCCTTCTCATTCTCCTTGACCTTTCGGCCGCATTTGATACTGTCAATCACACACTGCTCCTAAAAGCCCTTCAAGAAAGAGCAGGCTTGGAATTGACGGTACTGAACTGGTTCTCCTCCTTTCTACACAATCGCTCGCAAAGAGTAAAAATGAAAAACTTTGAATCCGACCCCCTACCCGTCAGTAGAGGAGTCCCACAAGGGTCAGTACTCTCCCCCCAACTCTTCAATATCTACATGGAACCCCTCAACACAATACTCAGGAATTCCAACATCCCCTTCCACCTCTAAGCTGATGACACACAGCTCTATCTGGAAACCACCTGTATGGACGACATCCTCAAACTCAACGACATGCTCAAAGACGTTCAACAATGGCTCTCACGGGGAGGAGCCAAGCTCGCGTCCGCGATGGCCGCGTTTTAGCTCGGCTCCGTTCATTTTCCTGTCTGGAACGTCTATCCTGTGTCTTATCCTGCCCCGGGAAGTATTCTTTGGTAGATTATGGAACTAAGACATTTCGCTGGCACTTACCGTCTGATCCGTCTGTTCCTAGGAGCCGTGGATCCTGAGCTGCGCCCTTGTTCACTTCGGGGCCTCCGGAGCGGGCGGGCCTGGAACTCCTCGGCGGCGCCCGGGCGGGGCGGAGCGCTGTAGCCGGCCCTTGGTGGCGGTGTGGGCTCAGTCGGAGAGGCCGATGTGTAATTAGACCGGTGACGGCTCTCCGGGCCTGGTCCGGCGGTCCTGCGGCCTGGTGTTGGGGCACTGCCTTCCATGGACGGGGGTTAACCGTGTATGTGGCTCGTCTCCCCTTTGTTCTCCTGTCCGGCCATCTTGAGTCCCTCCGCCCGGACTCGGAGAACGGAGCCGGTGGCGTGGGGGAGCCGGCGACCCTCCTTATCCTGGTGGCCCGCCTTCCTGCCCTGGGGGTGCCTCTGCTTGTGGTCGGCTGTATCCTGTGTGACCCCGCTTGTGGCCGGACGGGGGTCGGAGATTGCCGCGGCCCCGCCGGGCTTTCAAGATGGCGGCCGGCTCCCTGTCTCTCAGCCTGGCCGAGACTGGCGACGCTGGTCCGCCGCGTGGCACGTTTGCTGAATACTGTAAAGGTGAGCCTACACTTGGCGACATTCTCGCCGCCTTGCGCTCCTGGAGTGCTTCCGTGACCGCACCTATCGCTGAACTGGATGATGATCATTTTGCCGGGCCTGCTGGGCCCCCCCCGGTGTGTGCGGCTTCTTCGCTGCTGTGTGCTGCTGGGACTTTCCTGGAGGTCGTGGACCCGGCGGCTGCCGCTTGTTTGGGTGTACGGATACCCGCTGCCCGCACTCATCATGTGCTCTCCCCTGTGCTGGGGGTCCGCCGGCCGGGTCCCGTCCGGACCGGTCTCGTTGGATCTCCCATTCCGTTTTTGCCTCGAATGGCCGTACGAAGATCCTGTGGTTGCTCCGCCGAGACGACTTTCCTCCTATTGTCGGCGGAACTGTGCCTGCATTACCTGCGGTGGTTGCCGTCTTTTCCTGTTCATCCGGGTCGAAATCGATATGACTTGTGTGGATTGACGATTGGACTCCCTGCTATTTGCCTCTGGTTCCTCATGATCTGGTTCCTTGTGCGTGGGATGCCTACGGCTTTGGATAGACGAGGTCAGGGTTGAGATGAACTTGCCTCGGTGGACTATTATTTTGCGGTATGGTCGGATGATCCGCTTGTGACTGTATGACTATGTTCGATTCTCCTTCATGTTCCTGGAGCTTATCCTTGTAATTACTATCTTCCCGTGGGCTCTGAGTATGTTCGGACGGGGGGGTGGGAGCTGATGGTTTTGATTATGTGGCTCCTCTCCCGTTGTTATTTTCCTATTTCCCCTTCTTCTTTTTGTCTTTGTGGTTCTTTCTTTACTTTTAACTCTTCTATATTTCGGGTTTCTGGTTAGGGCGACAGGCACGCTGCTGGGGGGTAGGCCATAGCCTTCTGCAGGGGTGCAGGGTGGGGTGTGCGGGGTGGGGGGGGTCTGTCATTTTGTTTTTCCCCCCTTTTTTCCTTTTTTTGGTTCTATGGCTCTTATGTATCCCTTCTTTCGGGACGCGGTGTCTGCATGTGGCCCCCTGGGGTGTTTTTTGCTAGCATGGGCCTTCTGGTCTCCCTGCCGTCACGGTTTACTATGCATCCATTACTCCTGTTACCACTGGTTCCATGTGCCGGTCTATTTTTGAGTGCTTTGTTAGCCATGGGGCGCATGCTGTGATGCCGCGTTCTTTCTTCCCCCCCTTTTTTCCCGATGTCCTTTCCCTTTTTTCCCCTCCCCTTTTTTCCTCCCTCCCCTGGGTTGTTGTAGCAGAGGGCTCTTTGTTTTGCAAGCCTATTTTCTGTTCTGTGTATCATTGTGTGTTGTTGTAGTGGTGGGTGGGCGCTGGGCAGCGGTTGCAATTGCTTACTAATGTGGGACTCACATTCTGCCTTTGCTAAAATGTGACTGTTCTTTTTGAATTTTCCTATGTTCTGTAATACTGCTTGCTCGCGGCCCGCCACGGCCCTCTGGACCTTAATGATTGCCATTATTCTGCTATACCCCTTCTTCTATTATAAAATCAACCTTCTCTCATCCTGCTCGTGGTGGTTGCTCTGTGGCTTTTCGCCTTTGATTCCCGTTTGGACTACTGTAGTATCCTGCTGGAGCTTCTGTCCTGATCAATGTGCTTTATAAGTGTGGTGGCCGGCCCGATGGGTTGTAGGCCCGTATTTGTGAGCAATTTCTGCACAATAAAGGTTTAAAAAAAAAAAAAAAAAAAAAAACAATGGCTCTCACAAAACCACTTAAAGCTTAATCAAGAAAAAACTGAAGTTCTACTCATCTCCAACAGAGACGAAAACCCCCAAATTGAAGAATGGCTCAAAGCCATAGACGCCCTCAATGGCACCCTCAAGCCGAAAGATTCGGTCAAATCCTTAGGTATCACCTTAGACCCCAAACTAAACATGAAAAAACACATCGCGAACTCCGCCAAAAGCGCTTTCCTCAATCTGAAACTTCTCTACAAAATAAAACCATTCCTGCCTCCCAAGGACCTTCAACAGGCCACTCAAGCACTGGTGCTCTCCAGAATTGACTATGGAATCGCTGCCCTGACCGGATCAGCCAAATCCCACCTAGGCCCCTTGAAAACCACCTTCAATGCCGCGGCTAGAATGGTCACAGGAACCAAGAAATTCGACCACATTTCCCCCGTGCTCAAGGATCTGAAATGGCTCCCTATTGAACAACGAGCCAACTTTCGAACAGCATATCTTACACACAAAGCCCTTCACACAGGCAAACCAGAATACCTGGCTGCGAAACTCAAAAGGGCTGGCCAGTCCAGGACCCTCAGAAGCTCCAACACGCTTCTTCTCATTCCGTTGAAATCGCGGAAACGCAAAAGTTTAAGTAAATCCTTCGCAGGCAATGCACCCAGGATATGGAACGCCATCCCTCCCCACATCAGAATGACCTCCCACTTCCCAAAATTCAAGACTTTAGTCAAAGCCCTCTTCCTGGAAGCCACCTGAACTGTAAGGGGATGCTCATAGTACCCCTCACCCTTGTAGTCACTATGATCTGTATGATTTTGTTATTTGCAATCCCCTTGAGTTGTCCAGTTATCAATCTTCCATCGCCGATAAGGCACATTGTTGTACCTGTTGTGAAGCGCTCTGATACCCTCGGGTCCAGCTAGCACTATACAAAACTTACAATAAAAGGTGTCATTGCATTGAGTGCAGTGTCGGCCGATGGATAAGGGACATAGCTGTGTGTGACACCATGAGCGAAACATACGCCTCATTGCAGCCCCCCTCCTCTAGACTAAAAATGTATGGCATCCCTTACATCAGTACCTGCTCACTCATGCCTCTGATGGTGAACCCCTGGGCTAATTCCTACTTTGCCCTGGATTGGGGTTGCATACATGGCATAAAGAACCAATATTGGGATCTGCGTTGAGTCTCCCTACACTGTGTCATTTCGACCTGCCTGCTATTAACCCTTCTTCTGCTGAACCTATTTGTCTTCCTTGTGGTGCTGAATGACTGTGTTCTACCCTGTTTCCCTTACTGGCACTATTTTACATGAAGTGATACTATGATATTGTGACTTTGCTCCTTAAACATGATGTCTAGGACCGTTTGATGTAACTATAAATGCTCTGATTATATAATACTTCCCCCATCGATACTGACTGCGCTTTCCCGCAGCGTATCTTTCTCTGTTATAACCTGTATTTTTTTTCCTGTTTCTTCCTTTCGTGTTCTCATTTGCCTTTTTGGTTTGTATGGCTCTGTAAAACCAATAAAAACAATTTTTGAAAACACAATAATCCGACCGAGTGGCGAGAGTCCCTGACTACACGAGGTCCATTAAGTGTGTTCTCACTATTGGCAGTGGACTACTGTGACTGTAACGAGTATATAGCGCATAGAGCATTGTAGGAAGAATACCAAGGATGAGAAACTTACCAAAACTTTTTATCTGGATCAGTTGGTTTGAGGCCTGCTGGCCCGCCTGTGGTAAATTCTGCTTCTTTGTGAATGCACAGACCCATGCGCTAATATCCCAGGAGTGTACTAGGCAATCTTGTGTGTGCAGCAAGTATAACGCATACAAGGTGTAGTAGCGGAGGCCAGTGGGATCCATTTTGGACACCCTGGCCTTGCCTAGCACAAGATGGAAGGTGAAAGGGGGCGTGGCTTGGACGGCAATGGAGACGGTCGTCTAGGTCCTGCGGCTCCGCATCCCTGAGGGGGAAACTACCAGCCAAACGTGGAAAAA
Source organism: Lissotriton helveticus (assembly GCF_964261635.1). Classification (NCBI taxonomy): domain Eukaryota; kingdom Metazoa; phylum Chordata; class Amphibia; order Caudata; family Salamandridae; genus Lissotriton; species Lissotriton helveticus. Next base: position 1,361,396,756 of record NC_136065.1, read on the forward strand.
CCAGAACAAAAGGACTGCACAAGGTGTAGGAACGGTTCGAGCAACGGACCGACGCACAAGAAGGGCAGAAAGCGCAACAAACCGCAGGCAACAAGAGTGTGATGCAAGATGGCGGTGTGAGGCGAGAAGAGGAGGGCAGCGGAGACCACGGAGTGAGACGAAGGGACCTCCACCCCTGAAGCACGACTGCGGTACCCCCGAGACCGACCTGAGGGATCCCGAGGTACCCGCAGCAAGAGCAGGCAAGACAAAGGGCGGAACCGCCCCAAGCGAGCGACAACACGAGGAAGAAGGCAAACCGCAGCGCGGAATAAAGGAGCGGAGAGCAAGTAAGCGATCCATAACCTGCAGAAGCGGAACCTTCCCTCTCCCAAGCCCAAGCCCGAAGGATCGACGCCAGGCAACCGGAAGTGAGCGGAGGTGAGGCGCCATTACCGGAAGTCTTCCCCGATCTGAAGCGGAAGATGGGAGGTAGGCTGCCAAGTGACACGGAAGCGGAAGAGAGGAGCCAGGCAACCGGAAGCAACAGTGAGTAAACAGAGACACGGAGAGACAGAGCGCGAGTACCAGCGAGCACCAGCGGAGCCTAGCGAAATCTAAAAGAAGAGGCGAAGGGCGGAGGAGAGAGCGGCAGAGGCGGGCGTCGGGGGCGGAATGCTCAATGCGCATCAGGGGCCCGGAGCAGCGAGACTGCTGCAAGATTGAAGCCAAGAACCAAGCGAGTGCAAATAACAGGGAGACAAACAACCAGCCCATAACAGGAGGGCACACCGGACGCCGCAAGTACCAGGAGGGGAGGTGCTAAACTAGCACCGGTACTGACGCGAAGCTAAAAAGCGGGGGCAAACTCGAGCAAAGGGGTCCGCACGAGAGGCCTGCACAATACAAAGAGGACAGTACGATACGTGGCGATATGTGGCCCTCTAACGCTCCAAAGCCACGCTAAAACGCCAAAAAAAAAAAAAGCACCAGACCAGGGAGAGGACAGCATCCCTAGCAGGGGGACTGAGGTGACGCAAGACCCATCACCCCGGTGAGACAACAGGCAGCGGGGGCAGAAAGCAGTGCGAGCACCTAGGCCTGGGTGGCTCACAACTCAGGCCCTGCGAGCAACACAGGGACAGCACACAGCGAAGCAACCACGCCCGCGGAGCCATAACCATACCGCAGCTCGACAGCACACGGGCACCCCAGTACACCCCTCAAAGAAGCCGAGACAGCTAAAAGAACGTGTGGCCGGGTAAGCCACAAACTAGGCAGCCAGCACGCTGGCTGGGCCAAAGGCAAAAACAAGAACGAGACACATCAGAGAGCCGAGCAGATACAGGCAAGCTGCCCAACCACCTGCTGTGAAAGTAAAAACAACAAGCACACCAAAGGTGGCGCAAGCAGGAGGGAGGCTGATCAACATCCTGTCAAGGAGGGGCATCCGGACAATGGCAGGCAGCGAAGGGAAGGCGACAGGCGAGCAGCAGAAAAAACCCAAATTTGACAACCAAGGTTCCCCCACCAAAACAAGAGGTGAGCCGGTCACTCTGGAGACCATCCTGCGGAAGGTGAACGAGGGCAATGAGGTGGGGAGAGAGACGAAACTGAAGCTTGAGAACATGCAGCTAGAGATGGCGGCCATAAGAGCAGACCTCCACAAAACAAATACGCGAATAGAAACCGCAGAAAGCCGAATAAGCTCAGTAGAAGATGAAACAAGCAGGCACACCAAGGCCATAGCAGAGCTAAGAACAGTCACAGATGCTGTACAAAAACAGCTGGCGGAAAAGGACGACAGGGCAAGAAGGGGCAATGTAAGAATACTAGGAGTACCGGAAGGGGCTGAGGATAAGGCAGGTTCCTGCGCTGCCATGCTGGAGGAGATGATCCCACAGCTCACAGGCATCACCTTCCAAAGAGGCTTCGAGGTACAAAAAGCATATAGAGTACCAGCAGGGAAACCAAACACAGGCAGAGGCCCGAGAGCGATAATCTGCAACCCGCTGAGACTAAATCAGACGGAAGCCATATTCGCCTTCGCCAGGAAAAATCAGAACCTGACGTGGGCTGGCAGCAAGATAGTACTAACCCAGGACTACTCAAAGCCGACAGTGGAGATACGGAAGGGCTTCCTGGCACAAAGAGACACCTTGCGGAAAAGAAGAGCCACGTTCAGCTTCGTCAGCCCAACAAAATTCAAGGTGACAGACAAATGGAAAACGATGCTTTTCGAATGCCCAGAGGCTCTCAAACGATACTTACAAGGCCCAGCAGTGGAGGACATGGAAGAAAATAAAAGCCCAGGGGCAGCAAAGAGGAGCGCGTCGCCGCTGAACGAACAATCAGAGTAAAGAGGTGAACGGCGAGCGCCAGAAGGGAAGCACAGAACAGCGTATCTACCTTACAATGTATAATGAAGGAATTGCCCAGGCAATATAGAGAGACTGAGAGACTGAAGGACATAAAAGAGACCCGAACAAAGAGAAACACAACAGCCGAAGATATAACCAACTCCACCTCAGGGATGATGCGGGCAGAGGAACTTTGACGTCGCACACCCTTTTAGCAAGTAAGGGAGGGAGGGGGGAGGGATGGCGAGAGTGGGGGAGGGGGGAGGGGGGAAAAAGGGGGGGGGGGTTCTATGCATGGGCTTACTGACTATCTTTCCTTTCTCTGCAACTCTTGCATCTTTTACTTCTCTCTCATCACACTCATACCAAGTAGGAGCAATGGCAAGCACGAAGACGTGAATAGGCACACGGCGCGGAGAGCAAAAGAGCCTAATGGGAACCCACCAGCACAGCGAACACAAAGCAGTATTAATGACACATAACAGCCAGAATAGCATAGGGTCAGACATCAAAATAGTCTCCCTAAACGTCAAGGGGCTGAATAGCCCGGTAAAAAGAAGGAAGGTGCTAGAACACCTAAGGAAACTTAAAAGCGACATCTACGTGCTCCAAGAGACGAGACTAGAAGAGGCAGACATTCCGCGATTAAGAGCCAACTGGATAGGAGAGGTGGTGGGATCTCCAGCCCAGAACAAAAAGAATGGGGTAGTAACACTAATCAGTAAAAACTCGAACCTGTCCCTTACAAGCTACCAGGCAGACACCCAGGGTAGGACACTAGTGACCAGTCTCAAGAGAGCAGGAGAGACCTACCATGTCGCGAACATATACGGCCCTAACAGTGAGGACAAACAATTTTGGGAGGGGATAGGTGCCCAGCTACACAACCTACCGATGGAAGACCTATTGATCGTTGCCGAAGACTTGAACCAAGTTCTTGATCCAGCAATCGACAAACACCCCTGCAGACGCCACCCAACAACTAGCCCTAACATCCTTAGAAACCTGTGCTCCAAACTGAGGATTAAGGACCCATGGCGCCTAAGTAACCCAGACGCCAGGGAATATACATTCTACTCCAACCCCCACAACTCCTACAGCCGGATAGACTACATACTAATGTCGGAAACACACACCCACCTCATAGACCACACAGAAATAGGACCCAGAACAATATCAGATCACGCACATATAAGCCTATCTCTATCGGGCAGACACAACGAAAAGCCAACACGCAGGTGGAGATTCGATGACGGCCTCCTACAGCACACATCAGCGAGGGCAGAGATAGATACGGCAATTAAAGAGTATCTGACAATCAACGATACACCAGAAACACCCAGAGAGGTACTATGGGACGCCCTAAAAGCGACCATACGGGGGACAGTAATGACAATAAAGGGCAAAATGAACAGAGCAAGGAACAAAAGAATTGCCGACCTAGAGAAAGAGATCAAAACACTAGAGAACAGCCACATTGCAAGCCTAGAAGACAACAACACACTCACAAAACTAACCAAACTGAAGTATGAGCTCAACAGAATATTAAGCGAAAGAGCAGGGACCTGGATCAACAAATATAAATCAGTCAACCTATGCACCGCCAACAAAGCGGGGAAAAACCTAGCAACCTACCTAAAAGGGAAACAAAAGCAGCACACGATTGGGGCAATCAAAGATAAACACAACAAGGCCCAGACGGCTAATAAGGACATCCTGGAAGTCTTCAGGGACTTCTATGAGGGCCTATACACAAGAGATGACGCGCTAAAAGAGGACGGGGGCGAGGAACTCCTCAACAGCATAGCCACACCCACACTAACAGAGCGAGAACGAGACGTTCTAGAGCTAACAGTTACGAAGGAAGAGATAAGGAAAGCCACAACCAGCCTCAAAGAAAACAAAGCTCCAGGGCCCGACGGTTTTTCAGCAGGGTTCTACAAACAATACCTGCCCACACTACAATCCACACTGAAACAGGTATTTGACGAGTGCGTCCACGAAGGACGCATGACCCCATCAATGGCTGAGGCAAACATAATAGTCATACCAAAGGAAGGGAAGGACATGACAGAGGCGAAAAACTTCAGGCCGATCTCACTCATAAATGTAGACTGCAAGATATACGCGAAGATACTAGCCAACAGACTTAACGCCTACCTACCTAAACTCATACACAACTCCCAGGTAGGATACCTGAAAAACCGCATGTCCCATGACAACACCAGACTACTATGCCATATAATCAACCACTCGGCCCAGAGCAGTAAAGCTGCCGTAATGATAGCCCTAGACGCCGAAAAAGCGTTCGATAGAGTCTCAAGGCCCTTTTTAGATCGATGCATGGAGAAATTCGGGCTAGGACCCAACTACAGGAAAATGGTGATGGCACTTTACAACAGCCCCAAGGCACGTGTGGTAGTGAACGGCGGCACCTCAAACATACTAAACCTAGGCAGAGGCACGCGACAGGGCTGTCCACTCTCACCTGGCCTCTTCCTATTGGCAATAGAACCGCTCCTAACAATGATACGAACAAACGAAGACATAGCAGGAGTGCCGATAGGAGGGGAAAAATTTAAGCTAGCGGCGTATGCGGATGATGTCTTAATAATGACTGAAGACCCTGAGAGATCTATCAAGGAACTGACAGACACAATCGACAGGTACGCCCAGGTTTCAGGGTACAAACTCAACAAGGACAAATCAGAGTGCAAGCCCCTAAACATCCACACAACAAGCGCAGTACTAGGAACATCAGGCCTAGCGTGGCAAAATAAACCTATTAAGTACCTAGGCATTCTCTTTGAGAGGGACCTGAGTACGACGCTAGAACATAATGAACAGGCTATAATTCAGAAAATAAAGGCCAAAGTAGACGGGTGGTCACCCAAGTTCACAACTTGGTGGGGGAGGGTAGAAACAATAAAAATGATGCTCACACCAATGGTGAACTATATGCTAACCATGCTACCCCTAACCAACACAGATGACTTCCACAAAAAAGTAGACAGGATACTGAACGATTTCCTATGGAGAGGGAAGAAGGCCAGAATAAGCATGCAAAAACTTAGATTATCAAAGGAACAGGGGGGACTAAACATAACAAACTTCAAACGATTCCACGAGGCATGCATAGCTAGACAGGGACTGCATTGGCTGGACCCAAGACAGGACTACACACCGGCATGGCTAGCACTCGAGCAGGGGTTGCTAAAAGGTATGAAACCCATTACCCTCCTCACGGCCACCAAACACCCGGCAATCAAAAATAACCCGGTACTCAGGAACACAAAACGAGCCCTGCTGAAAGTTGACAAACTTCTAAACACGAGCATCAAGGGAGGGTCCTTTGAATCCATCTGGCACAACCCAACCCTAAAATACAAGGGCAAGGTCCTAGACATGCACGATTGGTACAGCCAAGGAATATCCTTAGCCAGGGACCTTAAGAACAAGGGCACTGACGTAACATTCGACACCCTGAAGGGAGAGTACAGCCTAAATAGCGTAGAACTATACAACTTCCTGAAGATAAAAGTCGCAATAAGGAAGGCGAACCTCAGCACCCAGACACCCTCGATAATACAGCTGGCAAACAGCCTGAACACTCTAGGACACCAGGTAGCACACCTCTATAAGATTCTAGGCCCCAAACACACCAAACTTAATGACAAAGTCATAAACTTCTGGGGGGAGGCAGCAGGTCAAGCACTCAGCGAGGACGCTAAAGCCGAGCTATGGAGGTCCACGAGTCGGAAAAAGGTGACGGCCACACTGAACCAGACAAAATTCTAGCTGGTACACAAGGCATACTGGACACCGGCCCGATTAGCCACCGTAGGCATTAGAGACAGCGACGTATGCTGGAACTGCGGTAAAGAAAGGGGAGACTTAGAACACCTCCTACTGAAATGCCCAAAGATCAAGGACTTCTGGGGGAAGATCAGAACACTTATCCACGAAATCACAGGCATAGACATACACATAGACCTCACGAGCCTGGCCCTAGGGTTCACATCCCAGGCAATCACAAAAGCAGAAGATCGGGACCTCATTGATCTTCTGCTAACAGCCGCAGTCAAAATAGTCCTAACTAACTGGAAGGACACATCAAAGGCGGCTCCACAGGCGTGGCTCAACTGGGTCACGTTCCTCAGGGGGGCGGACAACATCACAGCAAAACACACTGAAAACGCACAAGCAGTCGACCATGTGGGGGTCCCTAGACCACTACCTGTCATCACACAAGCCACCGTAGGCGTGAGCAAGAGACATCTGAGGGCGCTTGCAAAACAGTTTTGTGATAACAGAACACCGTGCACATCTCCTACTTTATCTATACTCTCTCTCTGTTCCCCCGGGGCGCGGAGCACAAGAGGATCGATTACAGAGACGCACAAATGCCATGGAACATCAAAGGACGGAATACGAACTATGAGAGCACGAACTGGAGGATAATCTCAAGAGCTCGAACTACCGCCCGCCCCCTTTTCTTTTCTTTCTTCTCTTCTCTTCAGCCTGTTCTCTTCCTTCCTCTTTCACTCATGTATAAGCTTCGTCCATGTATGTAAATTTATATTTTTCTATATACAATAAAGAATTTCGGAAGTAAAAAAAAAAAAGATGGAAGGTGAAAGTGTATTGCATGCATTTCTGTTGTTGGAGGGAGGAGTCCCAGATATTGAAGTAAAGAATGGAGACATGGCTGCCCTGAGGAATTGTATGAGCCTTTTGGTTATCTAGGAGATTCTGATTAGTTTTCCTGGGTAGAAAGGACATCTGGAAAAAAACACTCCAAACCCGTTCTACAGTTCAAGAAAGTGTATCCACATCCACTGTCTGTGAGCCTTCAAGGAAGACGCAGACTACACAAGAGTAAATTGGAGGGACCCTGGTGCATATGGATCCCCAGACCCTCACTCCCTTTCCTGGCAGGAACTGCAACACTGCGATTGCATGTTTGCCAAAGCTCAGTCGGGGCTGCCTTTGTGGGACCACAAAAGTCCCAGTCTGAGTGGCATCTGCTGAATACAGTAGACTCGGAAAGACACCCACATTACTGTCCCAAAAAGCCTGCGACTGCTTTTGCTACCCTGAGGTTCAGGCCCTAGGACACCAGTAGCAAACAACCTCAACCCCCACGCATGAGGTGAAGTAACCCTGCCCACACCATGACCCGCAAAACCAGGGTCCGACACAAACGTTCTGAATTTGAGTTTTTTTGAGGCACCCCTCACCATTCGGTAAGGCATGGGAGTACATGCTACCTCCTCCCATGGTCACGGTGGTAGCAGTTCAGTTACACATACACTCACGAACATATCATCATACATCCACACACCCACAATCATAGGCCAACACACTCAACATCATATGTCTACACAACCAACATAATAGAATAATTCACCTGCAATCGTTCTCCACATAACCAACCTCTTATAACCATCATATATCTACACACCCACCATCAGATAGCCACGCAACCACTATCATACTCTGACATACGCTCAGATACTTACCAACAAACTTCCACACAACCAACATCTGTGCTGACACACCCAGTATGATACGTCCATACAATCCACATCATATGCCAGCACATCCACCATCCTATGCGAACATTCCAACAATCAAATATACACACATCCAACATCATAGACATACATACATTGTATTATATGCCAACACACCCACCATCAATCAAACATACAATCAGCATCATAGGCCAAGACACCCACCATCAATGGTCCAAACAACAGCATATTTCAATATAACCACTATCATACATCCACACAACCAACCTCATATGATAACCCGCAAAAGAAAAAAAGACACATTCCCTAAAGTTTTAACCTAGAAAGAGAGTTGAGGTTGATTATGATATTAAATGGCTTCGCCAGACAACCTAAAAAGTTCTGAAATTCACATCTTTCATCTCTTGGCCCCAACGGCAATTTTAAAACATATATTGCTATTACATAAGTTAACCACAATTTTTTTTATTAGATTACATAATTGTTGTGGGCAGTTATCATGAAAACAATGCCTATTCAAACAAGGTCAGGGTTATAGAAAACAGTAAGAAGTACCAACCACGGCCGGTAGTGGGAGTACCGGCCGGGCGGTGACGTGGGAAGGGAGAGGGGCAGGGTGGGGGTAGAAATGTATGGATTACGGACGTTTAAAGGTAAGTAAACATAAAAATAAATAAAACGAGATGTACTGGGCTAAACTCGATTCTAGTAAAAAGTGAAGAGTATTTATGTAGTTATGAATATAATGATGTTTTGGATAAAGCAAGCTTTGCTTTATTAAATATTCTTGTTGTAGAAATCAGATATTGCTTGAGCCACAACCATCAAAGCAGATCTCTCAATGGGCCGATTGCAATTAAAATGTTCAGTTTTCATGAATAGACTATTGATTAAACAATATGTAGTGGTTATTGTCAGATCGTTGAAGCTAGTCCTGCAATGTCCAGATATCATAATGAGCCCTGACTCCATTTAAAATGTACAGGCTTTGCTTGCACAGTCTTCTAATTAACCATGAGCACAGGCTAAGCATAGAGATGTTTGACGAGTCTCCTACAATGTTCAGCAACAATGTGCCCTGATTGCAATTTGAACGTTCCGGTTTTGGTGTAGCAGTTCTGAAGAGGTTCCTAATTAAACAACTGGCATTAGTGAAAGTCTATTAAGGCTGTGATTGTTATCATAATCCACAGGTCCCAGGAAATGTGGATTTGTGTTCCACTGCATTTTATGTAACAAAAAAACCACAGCCATGTCATATATAAATGTATGCAGAATCATCAGTAGATGGAAATGTCTTTAACTCGAGGTCAGAATGCAATAAACAGCTTGTTGAGGTAGTGCTTGAATAGACCTGAATGTTATGAAAGGCTTTGCAGCACTAAGAAAGAAAATATTGCAAATCATCCAAGATTTACGATCTAATTTCTGATACATTTGGTTATACTTTTTTCCTATGAAAGCCAAAATCCTTGCCAGATTGCTTCATCACAGCACTGTCTCTGCCATTACTTTCTGAGAGGAGATTGCAATCTCTGTCATTTGCTGCTGATGGATTGTCACATAATGCTAGGCTTAGGGCGGCTTGCTGAAAATTGAATCAGGCAAAATTCCACCTATTTTGTATTTTAAAAAATGAAATCTGTGGATTTCATACTCAAACATGGAAAAGCAGTAGTGTTGAGGCAGCTGTTGCCTCCTTGGATCACAAACGTCAGCCCAGGGCTATGTGGGCTGCCCGCAGGGATTCTGATTGGCCGTGTTCCAACAATCAAAAGGGTCCTATAGTATTCTATTCAGTCAAATAGGGCCATGTGTTAACAAGTCGGATGTACCTCGTTCATTTCGCAGCGGCACATAGACTGCTATGAAATTACTGCTTGATTTTCCTCTTCTTTTATCCCTTAGTAATCTGAAGAGTGTCCCTAGAAAATGGCAGATTCATACTTGGATTCGATTCTGCATACTGGGGGGGAAAAATTGCTTACCCCTGCAAGATAACTATTTTTTGGTGGATGGGGTCAGGGTGTAATATTAACTGCTTTCAGTCATCTGACTTGTCGCCTCCTCCAGAGCAATTCAAGCCATTGCTCATTATCAACCACCTGATGAAATTTAGCACAAAGCATGGACCACTGGACACAGAGAATAGGTCACAGGAGGAGTGGGGACAATTAGAAAAAAAAGCAAATAGAGGCTAACCTCGCTCAAACCCACCTCAGTTTATATGGAAAGGGTCTGGAGCCTCATGGCCAAGTCGGCCCTAGTGCACCTGTTTTTTAGGTCTTGAATCAGAGGTATTTGGATTATTGACTTTTCCATGCATCTTGACCTTCCAGACTTTGGACACCTAGCCACACCGCTTTAAGTTTTCAGACCTAGCTCTGGTGCTAGGTACCAGGAAGTGGGTTTGGGCAAGCCAGCAGATTGACAGAGAGAGCCGAGCCAAATCTAAGCCAGGGCTCTGTCTTGATTTTCATGCCAAAGCACACGCTGAGCCATCAAAAGATTCTAAATGTAAATTTCGCAACAAATGTCATGCAAAAATATGATGATGACTTTTTGAAGCAAATTATAGTTCCCTCTACCACATTTCTAAGTATCTTAGTTAAGTATGTTTGATTTATCATTGCATTGAGTGGCACTTTTAGAAAGTAACTAAAAGCATGAACTAAGAAACGTTCAGGAATAGTACCATGGCTTCACAGTGTCGGCCCAAGTGAAGTAAATGTGAAGCCGGTATTTTCTATTACACTATATGCAAGTGAAATTTGTGTATAGCACAGATTTTAAACTTAATTATCATTTATTCTCCAAAGTGGTGGGTCAAGGAAGACGAGACACACTGAAGTATAGTGATTTTACTTGGATGACACAATTTCGTCAAGGGAAGAAGCTGAGATTTTAGCCCAGGTTCTATGGCTGCACGCTGTGCAGTTCTTCAGCCACTGGAATGTTATGTCATTCTCACTTACATTTAAGATAAAAGGGCAATACTTTGTTCAATTATTTCATGAGTTAGTACAGTGAGTTCAATAATGCATATGTCGCATTTTAAATCAATCTGACACTATAGATTATATATATCATATATATTTCACTGAAAAACGCTGTTAAAGGTTAATTATGATTCTGTGAACACAAAAACCCTATAAAATGTACTAGTTACGGTATGCAATATAAAACGGACAAGAAAATGGCTCCTTTGCATGTGAAAAAAAAGACTGCATACCAACAGCATGGGGGCATGATATATACTACACTCACCTGTCATGTACCAATTATATGCTATACATGGTCTCTGCGCATGTTCAGCAGGGATTGCTTACGGTGTCTGGCCTAATTAGCTTCCTGCCAAGGCTTGCACCCAACCACTGCTTTGATGGATTGACCCTTTTTAAACACATTTAGGAAACTTTCAAATTCTGAAAGATGCATTTTTGTGTGCTCATTTTTAGTGGTCACGTGTCTTTAAGAATTTCAGATAATTCTGATTTATTAAAGGCTAAGTATTTTCTTGAGTAATTTTCATGCAGCTTTCCCACTCCTCTGTGATCATGTCTGCTCTCCTGTTGTGGTTAGATCCATTCATCATGCCTTCTGATTTTAAAAATGATAATATATCGAAAAGTACTGAGCTGATTTACACCAAATCAAAACAAGTACACTTTCTATGTAAAGTTCCACTTTCTTGCGAAGTTTGGTGGAATCTATTCACTGGATTTTGCTGTAGGAGAGAAACATATTTTATATGGAACCTAAATAGGAAATACTTCTTTAATTACCCCCCACCCGTCAGCCTTTCCTTCCCTGCATTGATCTCCTTGAAACTTTGCACATGGAAACAGTTTCCCTACTGATGCACAAACGTTTGTGGAGATTTATGAAAACGGCACAGAATTTATTAACAATTGGCTGAACCATACCTACTGAGTCACTGTGTCACAGAATGACCTGTGTCGAGGGCTAGAAGCCAGGACTTCACTGGCAGATTGAATCTTTAGAATTGGAGGCACGTGCAAGACCACGCAGTAGCCACCTTGATCATTCACAGTCCAGGTGTGAGATCTTCCACGGACTTGAATGAGGAAAAAGCCTTCAGCATAAAAAAATCCTCTATCTCGGAGAACTGGCGACAGGCGCACATAATATACCAGCTTGAGAGAGTGTGGTAAGCAGGCCTGGAATAACAGGACAAATGTACTAGAAATGACTGGAGTAAGGACTAGTTAGGACTGGCAAATAGGACTCTGACTGCATTGCGACACAATGATCAGACCTTTGCAGCTTTTTTAAATACCTAAGGAAATAGGAAAGTACTAAGCGGAACAAGGAACTGTAAATCGTCATGATGGATCGGTAAAATCGCAGAAACTAAAATAGTGGTGGACATCTTGGGTTTGGTATGAAGAAAAAAGTAATTTTAGGCATTGTTTAACAGCCATTCTGGCAAACAGTGAGATGTTTAATCCTTTTGTGAGGCTCAGAACTGGCAAACCATAATGAGTGCTGATCCGTACTTAGCCCAGATGGTGCCCAAACTGAGAACAAGCATCGCAAGCCAAAACGGGAAGCTAGCTTGCGACTGCACCGCCACAGCTCGCATCAGTAGGTGCAATCGTAACACCTACTGCTAACAATATGGAGTGAACTTTGGATCCTCCCCTTTAAACCATTGGCTTTCTTCACGCAGCTTCTTTTAGCCATTGGCTTGAGACTTTGTCAACCATCTCTTGACTCAGCACAGTGGAGTATTCATCTTTTTCGTACTGCTATTTACTGTTTGGGCGTCTTCTTCCGTCTCCACTCAGAGCTTGCAATAAACTGCATGAGGATCTACATTAGAGCAATAACCCTCTGTCAGATTATTGTGATGTCTCGTTCTAACGTGCTCATGTTGCATGAATCCGAACATTAAACCTAGACCTATTGCCTTTCCCGTCTCGTGTTGTATTAATGTATCTGGCTGGCGAGACAGGTGGATTTTTAGGAGAGGCTCAACGCTTTAGTGACTACAGTTACATAATTAGACAAAGAAAGAGGTCTTGGCCCCACTAAAGAGCCTGCTTCTAATGTTACACATGCCAAGTGGAACAGAAAAGCATTCTTTCAATTTTATGACTTTGCTCGACTCTCCTTAATTTTACCAATTCTTTTTTTTTTTTTTAAGGATTTTAAGAAACAGGTATATTATCAAGGGGTTTTATCTCCGCTTTTTTGGCTTTAAAAGCCAAGAAAGCGGAGATAAAATTATCTCCCTATTACCAAGCTGTCGCTAACACCAGTTAGCGACAGCTAATAGGAGATAGCGACCATCATGGGCCCCACTTTGCATGTCAGTGATATTTATCACTAATGACATGCAAAGTGGGCGTGCCAAGATGTTAGCCACTGGAAACAGTCGCTAACATCGCTATCTCCTATTACCAACTTTTGGAGATATTCGCGCTAAGCGCGAATATCTCCAAAAGCTAACACCTGCCCTGAGCAGTTCTTAGCCATGTTATCCAATGGGAGGTGGATAACATGGCTAAGAGCATTTGCTCGATAATGCATGAATATCGCTGACTTTTCAGCGATATTCATGCATTGCGGCCGTTTTTTATCGCATTTGCGATAAACCTTGCTAATAGCAAGGTTTATCTGCGATAAAAATCGCCGATTTGCGGCGATAATTTTTGTCTCTAAACAAGTTAGAGACAAAAATTATCGCTAGTTGTTGGTAATATACCCCAAGAGGGTCAGTGTGTGGGGTGCCTAGTCTGGTTCTGTTTTAGAACACATCTCCTTGTGACCATGGTTGAACTCGAGCCTTGCTTGGCTCTCCCACTTCTACCAGGAAGCCCTAGATTTAGGTTTGGTGTGCAGCCAACCAATGATTCCTAGCACCTGATTTACCCATAATTCACACGGAGGAGTTTACTCATGTGATTTGCAGATTTTGAAAACAGGTTGCTTTGTGGTTTTGTATAGCACCAGCATGTCGCTTTCCTTCTTCTTCATAGCACTTTGAAAGCGTGAGAGAGGCAGATGGAAATGTGAGTGAGATAGTGGCAGGGAGAAGGAGAAAGGAAAACTTTGCAATGGGTGGAAGTAAAAGAAACCTATACATGCAGTGGATAGATATACAAATGGCTAGAGAAGTAGTTGGGGGTGTTTTCGGAAGAGGCAAGAGTACTGCATATAGAACAGGCAAAGCGGACAGGCCACAAGGTGAAAGTACAGAAGAATATAAACAGTAACAGAAGAGAAGCAGTTGCAGGCTGTTATGGTGTGAGCACATCCCAGGACCCTGGCAGGAGGAGTCTCGCTCTATCATACACCCAGCATACCCTTGCAGCCCGGGCTCAGACAACGTAAGCAAATATGGTTGGTAATGCTTGCACCCCTTTTCCACCTTCATTGGAACACTGCTAGTGATATGTGTTTGTTGCAACCCTCCCAATGCCTTTTTAAGGCATGGCCAGCATGAACAATTACACAGGACCCCACCTTCCAGTGGCCCCCCGGTAAAGCGATCAGACATTCAGAAGACTGCCATTCTAACGGTGTGCACAAAAACAGCAAATTAAATGAAAACATGTTTTTCTCTCATGTCTCCCTCCTTATGTCCCCTCTCTCTTCTACGTTATGCCTCTTTATCTCTTGTCACCTTCCAATAAATCAGGTACCCAACCCTCTCTACTTGAACTCTCTCTCACCTGTGTCCTCCTCACTTCTATTAATGCACCTCTCATAACCCACCACTCTCTCAAGACCTCACATCTCTCTCTACTACTTGTTTTACATATCTCTGCATTTCTTTATTTTATTTGAGGGTTTTTATATAGCACAGACTACCCCACAAGGGGTGTTAGTGTGCTTCAAAAAGAAAACTTGAGTTTATACAACCTTCTTTTTTAGATATATAGAAGCATATGTTGCAGTACAGTATCTAATGTACATTGACGTTCTAGAGAGCTCTGGTCATCCGGTAGAACTCTATTGTATCCTCTCCTTCTCCATCGGGCTGACCTGATTACGGTCTCAACTTCTAGATACCACCCCTTTCTTCCAACACCTCCCTGTCTCTAACCTCCTCATTATTAGGCCCTTGCCCTAGTTTTTGGGGTTAATTTCCCATTCACTGACTTTTCTTCTACCCCCCTCTTCTTCCTCTCTTCCCTCCTTGCGCCTCCCTCCAATCCCCCGCCCGCACAACCTGCTCTACCCCCCTGGATCTTCCTAGCAGAATTACCATGCCTCCCCTCAATCATACCCTCACAGCTCCGGATGCTGGTCAACTGTCGATCGGCCGCACAACATGCAACAGAAATCTCGGAAACCATCCATAGTGAAGCCATAGACATTGCTTTTCTTACCGAAACCTGCCTCAAGGGTCACTCTGCATCTATTCTTGGCCTGCTCACCCCCGTGTTACTCCATTCTCAGAAAAGATAGACTTGACAAAACTGGAGGGGGCCTAGCCATAATCTACAAAGATGAACTCCAACTCTCCCTCGTTCCGAATTCCGATTAAGCCAACTTCGAATACATCGGAGCTGAACTTAAAGTTCAGGGCACCCCTCCTATTGGACTACATAATATCTACCTTCCCCCTGGTGACCCTTTGCCCTTCATGGAGGAATTGCCTGACATGCTTTCCCAAGCCTCGCTTTCCAACTCCAAAAACCTCTTCCTCTGTGACTTTAATGTTGACTGGATAAATAAGGATGATCCCTCGGTTAACATCCTCAATGACCTACCAGACGTTTCTGACTTGAATCAACTCTGCCATTCACCAACTCATTCCAAAGGGGCTACTCTTGACCCTATCATTACTAGCAAAGACCTGGCTTCCCTTTCTTGCATTGTCCCCATTGACTAGTCGGACCATCACCTTATCCTCTTCACCATTAACTGCGCCATACTCCCCCCGTCCCCTAAAAACAGCAAACATAGGAAATTCACCAGAAATCTTCACCTTATTCCTCCTGGCGAACTGGAGACTAAGATTAAAGCAAAACTTCAACTTACACCTCCCTCTCAAAATGCTAATGACCTTCCTGAACACTACAACAAATCCATCATCGAGGTCCTTGACCATGTTGCCCCAGCCAAATTAAAACTACATAAAAACAATCCCGCCAAATCCCGGTTTAATGCTGATCTCAACAATGAGAGACGCTCACTTATGCTGGTCGAACGCACCTGGAGGCAACACCCCTCCCCCCCCAAATCTTGCCCTCCTCAGAACTGCAAGGGCTGACTACAAAAAGCCCATCCTTAATGAAAAGGCTGCCTTCTTCCGCGCTCAACTTGACCAGGCTAAAAATCGACCCAGGGAACTATTCAGCATTATCAAAAATCAAACAGTTTCTGCCCCCCACCCAATTGTTGGCCTCTATCGAAAGATGTGATGAAATTGCTAACTTCTTTTCTGAAAAAATCGCCAAGATTGACCAATCCTTTGCCTTGTGCCTCCCACCACACTGCTCTTCACCCCTCATTGACCTCTCATCCAAGTCTTCTTTTACACCTCTGCCCCCACCTGACCCTGTTCATCTCCCTCCCACTGTCTCCCTTCCCGAACATTTCCTCACCAGCCCACTGCTAAAGAAGAATGCATCTTGGCTTAACTTCAACCCCGTTACAGAGCGTGAAGTCCTCAACATCATCTCCAAGCTTAAACCCTCCTCTCATACCCTGGACCCTCTCCCGCTAACTTTGTTCAAGATTTGAAGCATATCATTGCTCCATATTGGACCACCATCATCAACTCCTCCTTGCGCACAGGGTGTGTCCCTGTTTCCCTCCAGCTTGGCCAAATCACTCCTACCCTCAAAAATGCTACTGCCGACCCCACAGACCTTAACAATCTGTGTCCAATCTCTAATCTTCCTCTTCTATCTAAGGCCCTCAAAAAATGCGCCTTGCTCAAACTGGACAAGCAAATTGACTCTTTCTGCCTTTTGGACACTTTACAGTCAGGCTTTAGGAAGGGCTGCAGTGCATAAACTGCAATGCTCAACATTGTTGATGACATCCATCACTCCCTCGACAAGGGGGAGGCCTCCCTTCTCATTCTCCTTGACCTCTCTGCGGCTTTCGATACCGTTAACCACTCCGCCTTACTCAAAACCCTCAAAGTCAGTTTTGGCTTCAATGGTTTAGTACTCAAATGGTTCACCTCCTTCTTTCAGCACAGAACCCAACAAATTAAAATCAGCAATTGTCTCTCTAAACCTATTCCTGTCTCCCTGGGTGTGCCCCAGGGTTCTATTCTCTCTCCCTCCCTATTTAACTTCTTCATGGAACCCCTCACCCTCATTCTCAAGCAAGCAGGAATCAAATACCACCTCTATGCTGACGATACCCAGCTGTACTACAGGATCAAATCCCAAGCCGACATTCTGCATCTCAATGATACCCTGATTAAGATTCAACACTGGTTTCAGCACAATCACCTTAAGCTCAACCGTAAAAAAACAGAAGTCCTTCTCTTTGCTCCTAAAACAATCGGCTCCCCATCCAACTCTGGATCTCTGACCTTAAAGCTCTTAACTGCTCTTTGATCACTTCTAATTCAGTTAAATCCCTCGGATTAAGCATTAACCACAACCTCAGCCTTTCTCCCCACATAAAAAATACGGCCAAAGGCACTCTCTTCACTCTACACCGCCTCAAGAAAGTTAAACCCTTCATTCCTGCTGATGACTTCAAATTAGTTGTTCAATCACTAGTACTTTCTAGATTAGACTACTGTAATGCCATTCTCTCTCGAACACCTAAAGCCCACTTACCACCAATCAAATCTGTCCTTAACCTCGCAGTAAGGCTTATTTCGGATTGCAACCCGTTTGACCACATCTTCCCCATCCTCAAAGATCTCAAATGGCTCCCCATTGAAGGCAGATCCACCTACAAGAATGCTTGCATTACACATAAAGCCTTGCATCATCACACCCCATTGTATCTATCAGACAAACACCACAAAGCGGGCTGCACTACAGAAATGAGGAGTACAAATACACTTGTGTTAGTACTGCCCTTGGTAAACAAGAAAGCTACCCAGTCTCGCTCTTTCTCCAGAAATGCTCCCACTATTTGGAACTCACTCCCCAAAGATCTACGTTGCAATCCCTCCTACCACAGCTTCAAAAAAGATCTCAAGCAGCACCTTTTAAACAAATGCTGGGGGTCTTTAATCCTGCCACCAAACAGGGGTTCACATTCTGCCCATGATGGTTCAATGTTCTCGCCACTTTAGACATGACCTACTTCCCCCCCTCTTCTTTTACTTACATATACTTCCACCCTTCCCCTACTAGTTCTGTTATATTCACTGCCTATTTCCGCAGGTTATCACCTCTCCCAACACCCTCCTCACTTCCTCCCTACCTCCACACTGCCTCCCCCTCATCCCTGACCACCCACGCTAGCTTAACTATTAATTACTGGTTTCAACCTAAATGTACGCCTTATTTTCTTGTTCATGTAATTACGGTCCTTTACAGATTGTTCTTATTGTCTTGTTCTTATTGTCTTGCATCTTACCTTTTGAAACTAATGTTATTTTGTAATTTGTTCCTCTCTCAACCCTTGTAAAGCGCTCCGATACCTTTGGGTCTAGCCGGCGCTATATAAAACTGTTTAAATAAATAAATACAGTCAATTTTAGTCCAGGAAGTCTATAAACAACAAAGCTTTGGGACAATAAAGATCTATATGTTTCAGTGTAGACAGGTAGGAGGGTTGGTGTCCGGTCTGTTCCAGTATTTTACTGGGTCATTTCTGATGTTTTTCATCCTGGTTGTTTTTGTGGGACCCTGAAGTTAGTGAGTCTCAATCCGTGTTGGAGCCATTTTTGGTTCGAGGAATCATCAGATCAATAGCGTTCCCTCGGAATGAAGGATATATGAAAGGATTGCATACCTATCTCTATCCACTCCGTTTTTAGTTATACTTCATATAGGGGATGGTCCGTTACTTCTTTATTTGGATTTACCAATGGATTAATCTAATAGAAGGAGATAGCAGGCCATTGAGGAATTGTTAAAAGAGTAGAGTTTTCACCTCAGCTTTGAAGACTTTGAGAGAGGGATTGGTTCTGCTTGAAGAGGGAATATTGTTACAGAGGCCGGGGGCACATCCCAAGAAGGCTTTTTTGAGGGATATTTTTCTTTTGCAGGGAGATATTTTAAATAGGAGGTTGTTGGAGCTCTGCAGGAAGTGTTGACCTCCTCCGATGCTCAGGTTCTCAGCCAGATAGGTTGGGTCTATGTGAAGGGCATTTTGAATAATGCAGCTCCGTTTCAGAATACTTCAATCAGTAACCAGCTTAGTGAAATCAGGGTGAGTGTGATCCCTAACCCAGCTCTTTACTGCACCTCACTGCTGTTTCTACCTCACATCACTGTATCACTTTTCCATCTACTTTACCTGCCTATCTCTCTGTACCTTACCCCCTCTCAGCCGTCTGCGTACCTTAACGCTCTCTTTACCACATTTTTCTTTCTACTTCACCTCATCTTTCCTGCCTACCTCACTGAATTACCGCTTACATTACCTCACCATTCCTTCACTACCTCGTGTCCCTAATTTCCCTCGCCCTCTTTGTCTGTTACCACTACTTCACCTCTCTTACTACCCTATTCCTTTCTCACTAACTTTTTTTTCTCACCCTCTTGTCTCTATTATTAACTCCTCTCTTCCATCTCTGTCTTCACATTTCACTTCCATACTAACTCACTATACTTCACCTCTTGTTCTGCCTCATACCCTTTCTCATCCACTGTCTTAATCAACCTCTCCCCACTTCTCTACTTTGCCTCTTTCTCTCTCTATTTCACCTCTTTTCTCTCTACACTTAATCGCTCCTTCTGTGCCTCACCCCTTTCTCTACCTCACTGCTCTGTTTATCTGACCTGTCTGTGTATTCTACTTCTCATTTTGCTCCTCTCTCTAGCTCACTACTCTTTCTCTAGGTTGCATCTCTCTATGCTTTTCGCTCTACTTCAACTTTCTATATATCTATCTGTGCCTCTCTGTCTTCTATCTAATCTTTCCATCTACCACCATCACCCTCCTTCTCCGTACATGTCCTTCTCCCTATCTCTAGCTTCCTCTACCTTACACTAGAATGTATCTCTATTGATGCCTCTCTTTCTCTACCTATTTATTCCTCCTTCTACCTTTCCATATCTTCCTGGCTACCTCGCCTTACTTTTTACGTTCCATCCCATCCTACCTCCCATATTGCTATACTTTATGTTTATCTTTGCCTCCGTTCTCCCGCTGCTTCAGCTCTCTAGCTATGCCTTTCTCCTTGTCCTCTGTCCTTCCCCTGACTCATATTGCTCCTCAGGAATAAAATCATTGATTGACTGCCCCCCCTCAGCTAAGACAGATGTTCAATAAGACTGAATTGACCCGACTCCTTCTTAGGAACCATCCTAATAGGGGACACAATCAAATCGTCCATTGGCCAGTGATCAAAGGGGCCCACCATCGTACTTTCCTAGATATCTTTCGCTATCTTGTTCTTCACTATCTGTCTCTGCTTGTTGGCTGACTTTAAATTATCGGCCCAGCGTCTCACCCTTGGTCCCTGGTACCCAAGTCTAAAACCCTCTGTAAACCCCTGTAGGAGAACCCGAGCCTCATCCCGTCAATTATATGTCACAAGCCAAAAACCCAGTCTGTCTAGTTTAATGGGCGTACAAGCCCTTCCCCGCAGGTCCCTGACCTCCCTTCCCTGATCTGCAGCCCCCACTGTAACCCTGCTGCTAACCCTGCCAAGTTGAGGCCTGCCCACCAGCCCAACACAGTTGACCAAGGCATGTCTGTTTGCACACTTGAAACACTCATGACGGAATATGCAGTATTCCCTTGTGCAGCTCCCCTTGTTGAGATCCCAACATGTGCCAAACGTGTTGTCCTGGGCTCTACCTGCTCCCCCCATCCCTCTCTGGGTGAGGTGCCCTTGAAAGGGCCAATATACAACCGGTAATCCGCTTGCTGTGAAAATGGTTTTGTCAAACTTGGCAGGGCCCACTGTATGCTGCCACAGGTTCATGTCAATTTTGCCCCATTGTGTCTCTGCATCAAGTGTTATACGGCCCTAAACTCCTTGTCGTATTGGACCCATGCATACCCACCATAATTGATGTGTGCTTTCCTAATAACATCCATATATTTGAACATTGCGACCGACTTCTCCGGGTACTTTTTGCAGTATACTCTAGCATAAATAAGGAAAGCTGCCTTCCAATTCTCAATAGTAACCAGGACCTTGAGCCGCTTAGATAATTCAAACTCCTCCTCTTTAGACACCTCTTTTGAACTTAGTTCCCTGTGCAGCAATTTCATCAATTGCAGGTATTCACCTTTCCATATTTTTCCTTGGTGGCTGCGATAAGATGCACTCCTAATGGTTTGGAGGTCCCCATATACGGGAGTTCCTTAATTTTTAGCTCCATGCTCTCAGACTTCCCTGACTTCCCCCTCCCTCTGTCTTGACCACTGTGTAACCTCCCCCCGCAACTTCGTCTTCACCATGTCCTTTAACAGGCAGCCCCGCCTTATCCTTACATGAGTGTGCTGGAACTACCCCGCTAGAACTACCCTGGCCTGTAGTACCTGTGTCCTATACATGGTAATGGGTCCCCACACCTGTATCCATTACGTAATGACCTTTGCTCAAGCGGGCCTCTCCACTACCCTGCTGCGGATTTGTCTCCACCCCCACCAATACCATCTAGGGCGTGTGTGCTGTGCGGTGTCTTACTGCCACCAAAGTCAGTGCCCTCGTGTCGGCCCGCCATCTCCCAACATAAGTTCTTCGCTGGGTTCCACCACTTCCACCTTGAGTGTGTCAGGGTCCTGTCACCTGCAAGACACTACAGCCAGAATGATTAGTGGCACCCCCACCCTTCTTCATGCTGCTTACCCTCCCCCTCTACTATTTGCACCTCATCAACGTCATGTAATTCACCCTCTTCAAGCCTCTCCTCATCAAAATCCAATGCCGTGGACTCATTCACCTGGTCATTTGGAGCCCATCTACACTGAGGGGCCATATACTGCCCTCACAGCCTGTCAGCTGACACAGACCTACTCTTCTTTAGAGTAGCACCATCTGAGTGTTTGTTCTACTCTCCTGCTTGTTGCACCACCGAGATTATTGCAGACCATCTTGGGGCAGTGATCTGGCGGTCCAGTGACGCCCTCCAGCTAGCCGCATGGTATCGAGTCTTCTCTTCACCTCGGGTCTTCGAGCTGTACTAAGCACACCTACGTCTGGTCCCAACAGTTCCACGGTAACCTGTGAGCGATAAGGTAGGCCCGGTGTGCTGGTACGTTCCCATAACTGACAGCCATCACCCAGGCTCTGCCCCACCTGGACCCCTCCCCTGTTACTCACCTCCCTGCTAGGATCCCTGGCCCCTGCCTCACCCCTCGACGCACTCGGCCCTACCCACACCCTTGGCTTGCTCATCCATACACTTTCAGTGGGGACGGAGCCTCGCCTGTTTGTGGCTCAAACATATTGTCTGAAACCCATCCCAGGACCCCCCGATCGTCCTCACTCCAGCTGAGCTTTGCTGCGGCTACTGAAGTCCCCACCCTAAAGGGCCCCCCACCTCCTTCTCTACCCCAGGACCCTTATGCTGGAGGTAACCTCCCCGCCCTCCCCATGTGCCAAACCCCCACCCTCCTTCCGCTCCTCACTATGCCACTGTGCCCTCACCCCTGAAGGGGCCCTGTCTAACCAGGCGCTGCTGTCCTAATCTATGGGGTTCCAGCAGGCACTGACTGTCCCAACCTGCTTGCCTCTCTATCCATACCCATGTCAAGCCTCTGCACAGCCCCATTCTCCCTCAACAACTCTTGGTACACTTCCCTCAAGTCTTTTCCCTGCCCACCACCCTCCCTATTCTGCCTTTGCCCACCCTCTGCTGCTGATCAGAATCCCCTAACAAGGCGTACCCCATAGCACTTCCTTCAATCAGCGCAAGCCCACACGGTGTTGCCTGGCCGCCCCTCATCACCTTTACCCCCTTCCTTTCCCCCTCCCTTTAGCTGGGGCCACGCGCTTGCATAGGCCACGGTCCCGTCCCTCATCACTGAACACGAGGCCTTGCGCTGTAGCGCTGAGGCATCGCGCCCCTCCTCCGGGTAAGCATGCTCAGCACACTCCTCCCCTGACTCAGTTGATCTTAAGGCAGCTATCCCTGGCTGGTCCGCACCTCCCGCCACCCGGCTTGTTGAAACTCTTGCAACCATGGCCACCTTCCTATCTCGGGAGTAGCCTCGCTTCCCTACCTCCGCACCACTACTCTCGGGGGTCCCGAACGGCGAAGAACATGCCATAACTGCCACACTCCGCAGCCTTCATCATGGGATGGCCGCCATCCTGTGATGCCTTCACCGACAGCAGATCCAGACGCCCCATGGCCTCAAGCAACCGCATGGCCTGGGCCACCATATCATCCCTGGACCAGGGGCGGTCTTAGGCATGTGCAAGCTGTGCATCTGCACAGAGCTGCAAAACCCCAGGGGCCACCACGCCAATATATATCCTTAATATAATAATCCTCTGAGGATGGACTCATATTTGCGTGGCAGCCCCTGGCAGGGATTTGGCGGCCTCCGGCTCTGTTCCACTTCCAAACACCCTGACTCCCCCCTCCTGAGCTCCGGGGGGGCTCCGCCCCGCCAGGACCCCCTCTTCCGGGGCCCCCTACCTACGCTCCCTGCCCAGGGCCGCCATGAGCCTAGAGCCGCCCCTGCCTGGACATTGAGATCTCTGCAGTAAGTCAAGCACCACACTAGCGCAATAAGCACTATCCTACACTACGCAAAAATGCAGCCACCGTGTTACCCACAGAATGGTGGCTGGCATGACAAAATGCCTGGTAAAATACCCATGGGGCTACAAAAGTAGCCCAAATAACGCCTAAAACCCGGAACAGTCGCCGGACTGCTCCACTTCCCCAATTTACCCGGGGACAGGCTTCCCTGTGGTCGGCAGCCTCCCAAATCCTCATTGGGTTTGGGCCACTAGGCCACTTGTGCTTCCAGCTGTTGCATGTTTGCCTATTTCTGAAAGTTTAACATGTAATTCAATTGTGTTTTGGCATCATGAGGACTTCAATTAGTTTAAAAATTGGCAATTAAATAAAAGTCTTTCTGAACAAGGAGGCGAAAATTTGCCTTTGACGTTGCCCTACAGATCTTCTGATGGCGCTGCCCTCTAAGGGTTCGGCACCCAGAGGCACGTGTGAAAGGGAGACTTCGAGCTACAATAGTGATGGTCGAGTCTAGCTCTCGGCTGCCTCTTTACTTTCCAGGATATGTCACTTTCTTTTTGTTTCTTGGCAGGGACCGGTCTTGACAAGTCAGGCTGGCTTTTCCCCGGCCATGATTTCTCCCACTCGTAACCCCGGAGTGTGCACTTGGGGTCTGGCCAGACTCCAGCTTCTTATTTACGGTCGTGGGTGGAGGAGGAATACTCGTCTGCAGGCAGTGGAAACAAGACAGCCAAAAACTGGTAGCATGGCGCCATCTGGTGGCCAGTCTGAGGCGGCACCACAGAGAATGGATCTGGTCAGTAATTGACAGTAGAGAAGTGGCAATCTATTGACGAGAAAAAAACAGCTCTTTTAATTAGTTCGACCTAGTCCCACATCACCAATAATCACCAGGATTAAGCATTCTAGAATGCTACTTTATTTGATGGTCTGGTCGAGTTTTGAGACATTGTAACATCATTCACCAGGTAATAATTTCCCCAACGTGCACTTTTGCAGGTGGCGAAGAAGCATTATCTGTTTCGGGAATATTATTTGCAGACGGTGGTAGCCGTTCTGAGATTGGAAGAAGGGCATTTTTCTACTGAAGACATTTAGTTAGCAAAGGTCAACCGACCAGGGAACTCGAGGGCAGGCGACGGGAGTTGAGAGGCTGCTCCCTTGCAAGGGTCGTTGGCATCAGAGCGCTTCACATATGATAGATAACAAGCAGAAAACGTGTACTCGTATATGAAGGGGCAAAAAAACTCAACCAAAATTGTGCACATATATTGCATAATACAGTTAATCCCAGCGGACCAATAAGGCTCGTTAAATCGGGCAAGGATCAGGAAATCTCAGTTTGATTCTAACTTGGACCATCCTGTTTGAAGAACTATCATCGTAAATTAATTTTATAAAAGCAGTAACTTGTTGTTTGAATGTATTTGTATGAATGTAGCGAGAAGCGCATTTTGTCCTACGTTGGTATCCTCCATATACCAGGGTTTCCACTGAAGAATGTAGAACTCTCACCTCTCTTGCACCCTTTGGTGACGGTTATTTTCTTCCGTTGCTGAGAGGACTGGAGTCATTAGGCTGCGGTATGACTTTTAGCCACTAATTAACGACTCGCTTCCGTACCCGCTGTGCAGCGTCCACGTTCATTGGCCAGAGAGAAGCTCTGTGAACAGACTGACGGTGGAGCCTGGCGCCAGGCACACGTGGGCGCTCTCGGGCTGAGGAAGACTCATTAAACAAGACATTGTTGTGTATCGGAGAGGCAAGGTCGACTGTAGATGCATGGATAGACAGAGAACACTGAGCAGCATCAGTGCTGCTATGTTGGGCCAGTAATTGAGAGCTGCTAACTCGAGCAAGTGTGACTTTGTCACTGAGAAGTAATCTCTAGCAGGTCATGGGAGATCAGGGTCAGCCAGATTGTCATTTTAAACAAGCACTGGCAAAGCCAGTTGGTCTCACCTATGCCAGAGCTATTGGCTTTCCGAGAGCATTATGCTGATACCTCGGAAAAGCCGAATTGCCTTTTATGGTGCACACATAGCCCGGTTCCTGACTAGAAAATTCCATCTGGTGTAGAACGTAGCGGGGGCGGTGTTGTATGGTCTTTGCTTGTCTTCCTCCTTTCCACCCTGTCTTCCCTCTTTGTTCAGTCTGGGGACATTTAGAATGTTAATGATGTCACAGAATGTGGGGTGACTACGGTTTGTCAGTTGACTCCTGGATGACCAGAAGGAAGCTGCTCCTGGTGGGCCCTTCTTACCAACTTACTTACTGACCTACCTTCCACCTCGACTACCTACTTCTTCACCTCTGTAATTACTTATTGAATAAAGATACTTTCTGGAACCATTAACTGTTTCCTGTGGACTTCATACTACGACAGGCGGCTCCTCCGTATTGGCGGACCCACTGAGCCAGTCTGCCATCTTAGGCCTGCCAAACAGACATGCACACTTATGTTTCTCATTTGGGTTGGAGAAACACAGCAGGCACTAAGGCACTGTATGAGTGGCAAACAAGGCTGCTCAGACCAATCCTGGCACTGCTCTCATGCTCTGAGAGCAGCGTCTAGATTGGGAGTGGAGCCATCAGGAGAGAAGAGGAGCAAGGGCATCAGTGCCAGGAGAGGTACGTTAAAAAAAATGATATCTCCCTAAATTCCCCTCTTCCCCCTCCCCCCCATTAGAGTTCTGTGGCAGCCATCACTGGAACGCAGCAGACCCTATGCTGGAATTAGCCTTGCTCTCTTTGCAAATCTCCAATTTATGCGATCTCACTGGTTACTTGGGAGCGCCTGGGTAAGATTCAAGATGACTCTTCTAGCCTTTAAAACTCTGTAAGGTTCATAGCTGCTATTCATACCGCACAGGCTTGCTTTCTAACATACCATATCCTCAGAGGGTGCACTCCTGTCTAGATAGAGCATTTAATTAGAGACCGCACATCAACCCCAAATTATTGAGTGCAGGGCTGGAGTAGAACTCATTTCCAAAAGACATAGACACGATTAAGAGTTTGATGACAAGTGGAAACACTCACATTTCTGGAGGAAGAGCAAAGCCCAGGCTGAATTTGCTCCATCACATGGATGATGTTGTGGAGGAAAGTTAGCGGGTGGATTTGACACTTCAGAGATCTCTTCATGGCAATATTGTAGGCATATGCTGAAACACCTCCCTGAACTTGTTTTAGACATGCGTTCGGAAGCAGCTCTGGGGATGCACCTGGCACAAGGTCGAGAGTATGTTCCTAACCCAAAGGTTTCATCTAGCAGAATGCTTGTATATGTTTGGTTTATTGGTTCTCTTTTTATATTTTAATGTTGCATAAAGAAAGCTGACAACCCATAATGTCAGAGGTTTGTTTTACTTCAAGATTAAAAGTCAAGAGAATGTTGATTTGGTCAAACTAGCAGTTTGTTCAACACAAGCCTCTAAATGTTGTTTACATTCCTTCCCCCACAGGAGAAGGAAGAGAAGGATGAGCCTTTATCACAGGAGTCCTCCGAGGAAGAGGAGGAGGAGCAGTGAAGCTCGCTGGCCGGATGCTACCTCATTATCCAACATGCAACTGCTGATCAACCTCTGGACAGAACAAAGCCTCTTCCCCCATATGCCCATCATCCATTTCACGGTCTTCCCCCATCTTGGTTCTAACCCTATACCCATGCCTCCCCCACACCCTTAACGTGCTCTAATCCTACAACAGCATTAGAGAGGAACAGGCTTGGACAACAAAACCCTTGGTGCTGTGGCTGACCCTGGAGGCGTGCATGCTCTAATGCAAAAATTATTTTTATTGGAAAAGGGCAGAGAAAACACAAAACACTTTTTTTTATGTCGGACAAGGTTACATTTTAACCTAAAGAATATAATATAGGGCTTTTTTCATTTGCTTCTGGTAAGGCCTTGAGAAGGCTTCTTTTTTGCGGTGCAGTTGGAAGCTGGCTTGGTGCTAAAGATCTCACTGCTGTTAGAATATTTTAAGATAGGTTGGTGGCGAGGACTTCTCTCTTGCTTTTAGGGCTTTTCTAATTCAGGTAGGAACATTGGTTTTAAAAAGATTGAGCCTTTGCTTCCTTTCTCACATTTTCCTGACGTGTCATCAAATGTAAGACACTGCTAACTGTTACTTAAATAACCGCAAGCTGCAATCAAACAATGTAAAGAGTGTTTCAGAAGGGGCGAGCCTTCCTCCTTACCTCCCCCTACAGCCAATTTATGTAGACTTGTCCATCCTCATGCTCTAATAACAAATGCGTGGGATCAAAAAATGTCTACAGTAAAAAAAAAAAAAAAAAGTTGGGTTTTTCAAGAAAATACTACTTACAAAGCAGATGATTGGTGGGAGACTTCAAAGGACTGTGCCTATCTTAAATATATATGATAAAACATGACATTGTAGAGAAATGAATTTCCAAACAAAAATTCTTGATGATTTTGAAATATGTCCCCTTTTGGAGACTACAATTGTCGCATCTTTATTCTTGGTAAGTTCAACACTTCAGTAATCAATAACTTAAGCACTATACTGCATAAAATCAATGCCTTATCAGACTGTCTTTCTTTTTGGTTAACTCCAGACATTATAATTATCCCAGATGAAACATCTCAAAATTGACTGTGTTATAAATTAGATTTGTTGCAAGTCTTAGCTGTTTATCCACCTATTCCTTATCAAGAATAGATTGTCTTCAAGCAACACTATTTACAATCAATAGCTTAGAATACTTTCTATTGATTTACTTGCCTTGACAAATTGGAGGTGTTCCACGAATCACATATTGACTATTGCATGGCTCTGATTTGATTAAGTATTGAATTGATTAAGAATAAAGATGGGCCAATTGCAGTACTGAAAAGGAGATGTGAAAAGGAGATGTGTGTCTAATCATCAATAGTTATTTTTTTGATATTCATGGGTCTACATTTTTACGTATTTAATGTATGCACAAGTGCTTCAATGCCCTCTACCACTCACCTGCTAAATAAATTACTATTCAGGCCAGATTTGCTATTTCTTGTTTTTTCTCTAATTAAACACAAATGTGGTGTTTCCCTTATATCTTCCTCTTTAATTGAACAAGATAAAACCATAACAAATTGGACTGTTCAACTCTACCAGGAGGAAATCTCTTATCAATCAGTATTTATAGCCTCCGTGTTGTGGACCAAATCCCTGGTCTTTTGCTGGAGAGACAGACACTGCCCTCCTAGCACTTCTTCCCTTCAATGAATCAAACATCAATTTACCTGCACACTCCATGCATTGGAGAGGGCCTTCCATGCAATCTCAGTGCTCCCTCAGGTGCTTGGAACCCCCTCATCAGCCTTCAAAACCTCCTGCGGTGATGGATAACTCTTACTCATCTTCTTAGAAACCCATCCTCTTCCCCTTCGCCCCCTCTATGTGGCGATTCCTGAACTGTGCCTCGTTATTGTAGAGGAGCACTGACCTCGCCGATTCACAATCTTTCGTTCCATTCCTATACTTTGCACCAATAGCTGCCTCACCAGTGGTACTTGATAATAGCACCATCAGCTGCTCCTGGCTTTTTTCACATATGAGCTTACATGCGGGTACTTGTAGGCCCGGGCTGCTAATGGGAAAAGGAGAGCTACAAATGCCAGTGTGCAAACTGTTGTCGCACAAAAAGCTAACATTGACTGAAGCTTTCACACATGACGTGGTCAGTTGGCATCTATATTCACATGGTCAACAGCTTTCCTTAGAGCCTTTTGTATCTGACCTAATGGGAATTCTTCTATTCAGCGCTACTTTCTGATTCTTCAGCACCGCCCCCACTTATACCTACCCATGCTAAATGAGGACCCACTCTTCCTGTGCTCAGATCCATCTCTCTATGGGTCCCCATAGCAGGCACTGCCCCAGATGAGGGGTTTTACAGAACATGTGTTAAAATTATTTCGCCGTCATAATTGTTATGTGCAGTCAGACTTCTGGTTTTACTGGTTTTCATTTTCGTTTTGTTTTTGGTTTCATTCACAACTACCTCTGGTTACATTATGTTTCATGTTCAGATCCACAAATATCAATATTAAACTTGTTACGTTGAAGCTAAATTTGTTGTGGTGTTTTTATTCTGTGGAGTTGGAGCAGCTGTAGTTTCTGGATGCACAAAGATGCATGAAAAATGGCATTTGTTAGCAGGAGAGACCTGCGGTGTGTGGTTTACCTTATGAATCCTGAATCCAGGCCAACTGCAATGCAATGCTGCAGTCCAGTAATTCTTTTAACATTGAATCCATTTTCGCGATTGTGATCCCAGTTTACAACAAGTAAACAAATTGATGAAAATAACGGTATTACAACCATTTGTAGAAAATAAGGTAGGGCAGTATGGCGTCCCAATAATCTGGTAATCCTACAACTCAAGACAATTCGGTCCTTGAGGTGAGTGGTGGTGTACGTGGGGCTGCCTCTCAACAGATCTTGCCCCTGAGTGCCTCTTCAACGACAAGCATTTGGGTTTGTGCATTTCTGCACATGGTATATCTGAAGGGAAGGCCGCCGCCACAAACACTTGGAATTATTGAGTGCAGGTTGCTCTGGAGGATGTAGTGCCTGATGTTGTTTGGGTGGTGGCCATCTTGGGGTCAGGACCTGTGGGAGATGATTAGCCTAAAAGCACAGAGGCAGTAAGTATGTATTCACTGCTAGGCACTCTGTCACTCTTTGTGTATCAGTTATAGCCCCTCTGTCTGTATGACTGCTTTCGACAACATTGTGTGGGTGTGCGCCTGGGCCTACTACACTGCACTTCCATTGTGTGTCTTTCTGACTAACATCCTGGCGCTTTCCTCCCAAGCAATTATGCCAGCGAAACTTGGGACTACCAGGCAAGGAACATCATCGCCCCAGCTTCCTCTTAAGTGTACTTCAGAGTGTCATCGCACATGGCCATCATAGATGGTGGCCACTCTTGTTCAAAGCTGGAGTTCAAGTTGCCAGTACTGTTTAATATCGCAAATAGTGTGAATGATTGTAAGAAAATTGCCCAGGAGATAAGGAGATTAAAGAAATCAAAAGCTAAGCTGCCCAATAGGACTATAGTATTCAAGGATGACAGCACACCTATGGTTCTTGAACCTGAGGAAGTCACGACATTGTCAAAGTCGACAAGTTTAAAACTAATTGTGTATCCATAATACACAGCCAGCCGGCCTGATAGAGAACACAGAGGGGGTGAACCTAAATCGATAGTTGTACATAGTTTCCAAAGAGGCCCTGCATGTGCTTTAAGACTTGGACCTGATCATCCAATGTATGCATTGAGCAATAGTCTTGAAGGCACCTTCATGTGATGGGCCTTGCATTATAACGCTTTCTTAATTTTCAGCATAAAGTGGCTGTTCTTCCAGTGTACTGGGCTTCCGGTGGGGTCAACATATTAAGCGAACCAGTAAAACTTTTGAATAACTATTCTGCTGATGATTACCATCGCCACAAGTTGTTGACTTTGAGATTTTATCTCCACTATCCAGTCACATTTATTATGTACAAACACCACCTGGTATACTTATAAATCACCATAAGATGACTGCCCCTTCTTGTTGCTATAAGACATTTTCGTAGAGGGTAAATTGCCAGAAGATGCAATGATCGTGACATTTAGACCTGATGGTAAAGAACTAGTGCAGTTTGGTCCCATCTGAAAATGTCTGGCCGGCACCACCCTATGAGGAGGAAGTCGCTAAATGGTCATCTTTGACCGCAACTGAGCTCAGGTAGCCTAAACATGGGCTGACTGCACCTTTCACTTTAAAGTTGCAGAGGGTATCCTTATTAGTACATCAATACTACTGTAGTTTAACAAAGAATTAGGAGGGGGCAGCTACAAATATGTGAAGAACAGAATCCGGTATTACTTCATCTCAAACCATCTGGGCGCCCTTTGCTAAACTTCCCATACTTTATTAGTGATATTTCATGCTAGCTAGGGAACAACTCTATAAGGTTTCTCCCAATTAATATTTGAGTCTTATAGCGCATAGCTACCCCAAACAAGCATTGGCATAGCCAATATGTCTCACCTTTGGGACCTTATAAGTGTTAAGCCATGCAACAGTTGATGTTGTTGCACGAAGGATATTGTGCTGGATAACTAAACACTTATAAGGTCCCAAAGGCGAGACCTATTGGCTATGCCAATGCTTGTTTAGAGTGGAAGTGGAGCTTCACTGTATCATAATGTAAATGCATATAATTATATTCTAGAAGGCATATTCAGCGAGATAATTTCCCTATGTCCTCATTTTCCATCTTTGCCAGTGGTGCAGGACGTGAACGTTGGGTGGTGTAGTATCACCTGGTTTTGCCTTCTAGAACATTCCGTTTAAAAGTCAGCACTGAAGGAGACTGCGCCCGAGGTATCTATGTAATATTGCATGAACAAACTTAAATGCTGCATTTGTGGACTAAAGAACTTAAGTGGTATGGGAATAATAAAGAGAACAATAACATTTTAACATGTGTTATTGATTCTTGTCATGCGAATCAAGGGGTATGCAGAAGTTTGCAATATGCACATTTTAATGGTGAAACAATCATTTTGTTACCTTTGGCGAGTCTTTCAGAGCTCGGAATAATGCCCTGGACTGTAGGTGGGATCATTTGATTTAAATCGGACTTTTAGTCAGAGACCGAAATTCCTCTGATGTGTTTAACAATCACAGATGAGTTATGACTGGTTTGTCATAAGTCCGTTTAATGTAAATGTGCTGAGAGTGAGACATTTCTACATTTCTGTAGTTATTGTTGAATTTTATGAATGTGTTTGTGGTGTGGGGGAGACTGACTGTTTGGGAGGGCTTCTTCCTATCTTATTCCGTATTGTATTTGTTTTGAAGCTAGGAGTTATCAGGGTCATGTCGGCCTCTCTGCTTCTCTGCGAGTCTGGCATTTTTCCAATGGTTCGTAGGCAATGAACTGCAGAACAGGCCTGGCTGCCATTACACTTCCATGCCCCTTGTCCTGGTTCTTGATGTGGCCTCTTGCAGTATAGGTCTGGCTGGCTCATGACCTGCGCTGGGATCTCAGAGTGGAAATCTTCACTGGGTGTTGTGATGTGGGATGGGATGGGGGTTGGCCGGGGCAGCGTGCCAATGAGGCGATGGACCGAAGGCGAGGTTGCTGACTGGGCCCTGGAGTTGACAACAAAGGAAATAAAAGGAATGGAAAACCTGAAAACTAGACCTGCAAACACTTGCAAAACCTGAAGGAACCAAGCAGTGGTCTTAGAAGGTACAGTGAAAGAGTATGCGCAGCGTTTGTGCACGTAGCATGTACAGCAGGAACATGTACATTTGTTTCAGTGGAAGGTGTACCAAGAAGCGAATCTCAAGAACCCTCGTGTGAAGTAGCATACTACCTGTCACAGTCTGTGTGCTGTCTGTGTGCATGTGTGTTTGTAAGCAGAGGCAGACTACAAGCACAGTTTGTAAGCAGGGTCAACAGAGCTTTTTGTAAGCACAGATTGTGCAATGACTGCTTGTAAGCACAGCCAGTCTACCGAGTGGCTTGTAAACAGAGACAGTCTACCTGTGCTGAATGTAAACAGAGATGGACATCATATGCTGTTTGGATCTACAGGGTTAAACCAGTGAAAAGACGCGCTCTGTGATGAGGGAGGGGGAGGGAGTTTGCACGAGCAAAACAGGCAGACAGATGGCAGCTGCGCTCGTGCACGCTCGCGTGCACGCAAGCTTTAGGCCACCAAAAGCCAGTGGCAGCACCTTGTAAACCCACACACTAAATGTCTCGCAGAGCAGCGCATGCGCTGACTCAGCGAGACCTAAAAAGGGTTTTACAGTGCTAAACTACCTCATAGCACTTCAAACAAAAGTAACACCGCACACAGAATTCAGAACAGCCAAGCCTTTAACAGCTTACGAAACACTGAAAGAGAATGACAAGATCTCAAAGGAGGTGGTAGCACATTCCACAACTTAGGACCCAGGTAGAAGAAGGCCCGCCTCCCTTCATGGGTTCTCCTCATTCTGAGTACTGAGAAAAGATTGAAATTACTGGAGCGCACAGGACAGTTTGGCTTGTAGGTCAACACTAAAGATCTGAGATAAGGATGACCAGTGTTTGACATACATTTATGAATATAGCACAGGGTATTAAAATGGATGTTTCTCATTTGAAAGCCAGTGGAGATCATGAAGAAGTCTGGCCGTAGATGTATATTTATGAGGGTGAAGTAGAAGTCCTGCAGCCGCATTTTTAATTACCTGAAGCCGCTTAAATGAAGCCTTGGGGGCACCCACAAAGAGAATGTTGCCGTAGTCCAGCCTGGAGATATTCAAAGCCTGTATCGCTCTTCTTAGAGCAGAGAAATAGCAACCTGCCTCACTCGGGGACTAGCAAGGTCCTAATGGGTCCAATACTTCTAGATAAGGAAACCTCACCTCAACCTCTTTTGTGGCATGCTGTGCTTCATCATAGGTAAGTAACCTTATACCATCCTGGTAAGGTTATACTACCGAGACAGACTTGACCTCCTCCTGGAGGGAATTCCTTATAAATGAACACTGGATAGACAGATGGATCCAGATGTTAAAGTTGCCTTGTGGGTAAAGCCGAAGTTCCTAATATTTGACCCTGCACGGTATAATAATGTCCCCAAACTAGGAACCTGTATGCATGAGAGTATGAATTTGATGGGGATCCGGCTGAGTCCTGAATAAAGCCGTTTGACTCATAGAGCCAACATGCATGCTGAAACATGTTTGCATTTCAAAGGATGTTTGAGTCATAATACTAACTTGGCATTCTTTTTTAATGCTGGCTTCAGTACATGTAAAAAAAAAAGTTGGCCCATAATGATGAGGACTACAACATTAATGAACAATTACGAACCCTTTTCTATATAGGAATTCTTTGTGCAGTGGATGCCAACGTTTATCATCTAAAGTGTTAGCTGATCTCACACCAGAGTGATATAAAGGAGTGTATGGCAGGATCAACATCTTAGAAGAGGTCGCTATAACATTAGTTGCAGTCTACATAAAAGATAGATATGGACATACATGTGGGTGCTTCTGATGCAGATTCTGGGACCAGTCACCTCATGTGAGAAGATCTGGACTGAAGAACTGTAATCTTCATTCTCAGGGGTCTCACTAATACAAAGAACTTGGCACAGAAGCTGAAATATGAAAAGACATCTTTATTAAACTTAATTAAGTGAGATTACGTCACACAGGAGCCTTCGCAACTGAATGAGGCAGTCTAAAGAGTACAGAACACAGAGGCCTTTTATATGCTTTGGGTTACAAACTCAGCACAAAAGTAGGGGGCAGTCCTAGCTTTTGCAAGCATACAAAATACCTAATATGGACATACAAGATCTGCAAAATATTAGCCAATACGAAAACATTCAAAACAAGGCATCATATAACCAGAACGTCCCCCTTACGTCGTGTTTCTGCCCAACCCACAAGTAAATCAATTACAACACCTATAGGTCAATCAGTAATGGCAGGACATGTCTGTATGCAGTTGGGCCAGCTGGTGTCTGAGATTGATTTCAAAGCAAGGACAGAGGGGGGTTTTCAACACGTTGCAGTCCAAAGGGCAGAGACACTTCATGAATAGAGCAGCTTGTGTAAAGGCAACAAAAATGACAACAAATGTAAGATGGAGTCAAAATTAAAGAACCTCAGACCCTCCTTTTGCCATTACACAGGCAAATCCTAAAATTATTTTGCAAACATTTTCAGGGCTCCTAGTTATTTCAGCGACTATTGACAATGCCAGTAAAACAATAAGAATCAGTCTCCAAACACCCATTCTATGCAATCGCACAGGAAATACCCAGAGCCCGTCGAAGCCTCTCTGGCAGGCTTCTATTGTCCATCACATCTGCTTCTGTTGTTTTCTTCCGCATGGGCCTCTTCATTCAGGCCTTTCATGAAAAATGGTGCTGCTCAGTATCCGTTGGAGTGCCTTCCTGGCAAACACTCACAGCTCACTTGAAAGTCTCAATGTCTCAATGCAGTGCACCAATATATTTCCCGTGCTGCAGGCACTACAGATATTGTGCTCTTCGTTAGTCATGGGCACAGATCATCTCATGCAGACCCGGGTCTACATTCTCAAGCTCCAACACTCATTATTCAGTGTCAGAGGACGCTCGGGCTGCTCTTTCATTTAATCATAGGTACCACAATGTAGTGCCTTTTGCCAATTCTGGTTCCTCCGGTGCACTGCCTTTCCGTTGGAGCAAAGAAAAGGGGGGGTGGCCAAAACTCAGGCCAAGGGACTCAAGGGACTGCACACTGTCAGAGGTTACCAGCACATGACAGGTGCAAAACTGAAGCCTCAAAACAACAAGAATCCTTCTCTTTCGCTCTTTTGCACTGAAATTCTGGTTCTGCGATGTCCAATGCCGTCTGATGGAGCAAGTGCGATGCTTTAGAGATACCATTGATGGCGCGCTGGCGATCGCTATTCAGCCTTGCTTCTTTTCTGGGTGCTGGGACTTTTCATCTATAGCTGTCACTGATGGGATTGTGGGTGAGTTCCGCAGGTTATTATGACTTAACCCCGCAGAACCTAGTGACGTAGGAAATGTGACACAGTTGTTAGTTTCCTTCAATTTAGTACAAAAACAGTTCATTGTATAACAAGGGGACTGCAAGCAGGTGGCCTGCAATCTTTAAAGGAGTGGCCATACGTCATGGGACAATTCTGGTCTAGAATACACTGTCATTCTCAAAGGCAATACAAAGACAAAGGCAGTAGACAAAACAGTGCATCTAGCCTCTTCAATTGGTTTCCATGTGAGAGCATATCCTCTACCATCTAAGGGTAGATAGCTACATGGGAATTCTATCTGAATGGATGTCGTCACACATGGTGGCATTGTCTAATGGGGCAAACATTTCTTTCCCTCAATGATTACGTCTAGGTGTTCCTAAATTCCTTATCTAGAACACCTCAAAAGAGAAATCACATGATACAGATTATCAGGGACATGTAGATACCTCCCTTTTAATAACTGTGCATCAGGTGCACTATACAATACAAAGGCTAATGATCAAAATGTGGAAACAAAAGACAAGCAAGAACTAGAGAGTCCTGGTATTTCCATGATTTAGAACACATCTAATCCACCAAAAATTAAAGCAGCAGAAAAAAAGAACTAAAAACCAAATTAGAATAGGCATTGAATCTGTCATATTAAAAAAAAGTAAGGTTTCTCCTATTGAGGTGGAAAATGTATCTTACTATAGTATTGAGTCAGTTAACCAGTCCATCTCTACCATGACGGTCAGACTGGAAAACATAGAAGTAGGCCTAAAGTAAATTCTTGAAAACCAGTCTGGTCATACAAAAGGGACTTATACATAATATGGTGTCTCTGGTACATTACTGCAATCTGGAAGTGTGAACCTGAACAATACAAAAATAATAAAAGGGCTAACTGGTGAAAGGAATATGGAAAAGAGAAATGGGACTAGGACACAGCTAAAATCCCCAATAACTAGGCACAATGCGACATCAATCAGGGGAGAAGCTGCAAAAGAAAAATCTATAGGAAGAACAAAAAAAATTACTCGGATGATAGTCAAGTTTGTGACATAATACCAAGAGTATGGGTGATGCACAAAAGTCAAAATAGTTCACAAATGTTAGCTCTACCGCTGGCCGCTGGCCGCTACACCATATACGGTAATCTCAGCTAATGTTCCAGTTCCTTTTTCAGGGTAGAAATGAAATGTTTAGGTCACCTTTAGCAAGAGCCACAAATCTTTAATTTCATCCTTAGGTCCAATCAAGGAAACATAAATTTAGGGCTGCCTGTTCCTTAAGAGAAGAGGACAGTATCATGACTAATTGCAGGTGACACACTTTGATCCTGTATATCTCTTTTATTTTACTTCAATACTATATAGCCAAATTTGACATACACTGGTGAAGTGTTGTCTGTCTTGTTCACAGCATAAAAAATCATATCTGTGAAATTTAGTATCAGCGCAAATTCACCCAACTGTTGTGCAGCGATATACATCGTCATATAGAACCCTTCACAACACAGGTGAACTTGTAATAGTATCTAAAGCAGCAACATAAAACAAAAACATGCATAAAATAAAAAATAAAAAAAAACACACACACATGCCAAGCCATCAGATATACGCGCTGTATATCAAGCACAAAAAGCATAGACAAATTACAATAGCATATGTAAATAAGCGGTGACACACAACACTATTGCATGCACTTTATCCACTGTGAACCTGCAGCCCAAAACCCAATATTCGGGCCTGCTTAATTTGTCAGGTTTAAAATCAAAATTACACTTTCTTTTACGCACTTTCTTTTACTTTCCTCACACTTTCTTTTACTTTCCTTACCCTCCTTTTGACAGCTGGTCACTAGTCAGTTGTGATCGGCTGTCAATACACACTACTGTGTCACTTCTGACATACAGGACCAGCAAGAAAAATTCATGATAGGACCAAATACACAAACATGAAAATCACATGAACATTCCTTTCCAAAGGAGTTACGCAAAAACACATCTCTTTTCAACCAACCAAACTCACGTGTCTTGTCAGCCTTAAAATCGCCCAGAACAATCCATGAATTATCTGTGGGCAGAAGCAAAAAAATTAAAATACACAACACACGAAAGAGAGACATTTCTCATAACAAACAAATATCCTTTATAACTTTTAATCAGAAGACAAAACATGATACACATTAATAAACACACAAATAAATTTCCATTACTTAACTGTTACCATCTTGTCAGTCAGCTTGCAACATTAAGCCATTTTAACTTTCTAAAAGTAAAATTGTTTCACTGACACTCCATGTTAGCTTTGTGCCACAATTTCCATTGTGAAAAATAATTCTTAATTGGCAAATCGTTCTCACTTAGGCATGTAGCCTTCAAAATTTTAATAAAGAGCTTTGTCTTATTTTCTGTCTAAGATTTAATGCAATACTTCATTTTTTGTCAAATAAAAGCAACTAGCGGACATTATTTTTTAGAGCAGAGATACAAATGTATAATTTCTGCAGAGCATTTAGCATGATGTTGGGACTTTCAAAGAAACCCTTTTTTCATATTTTCCCTTTGGAATTAACAGCCTGATTCATCAAGCTAAATTGCACTCGCAAAGGGCAAGTTTCTCAGAATCTTGCCTTTTGCGAGTGCAATTTTTGCATTTGGGATTCATCATCCCAAATGCAAAAATCGCTATTTAAGAATTCGCATATTTGCGAGGATTTGGATTTAAGGAATCTCTAATAGAGATTCCTTAAATGCAATTCATCAACCAATTAGAAATTGCGAAATTGCAATATTTGGTCGCAATTTACCACCAAGTCTGACTTGGTGGTAAATTGCGAAAATAGTGTAAAAAGCACTTAAGTGCATTTTTTTCTTTTGCATGTTACACACACACATGTCCTTTGGACATGTGTGTGCGCAACACCTGTTCAAATGTGCATTTAAGGGGTGCTACAGGGTGTCCTTTGGACACCCCTGGCACCCTTTAAATCGCTATCTTATTTGCGAGTAGCAAATTGCTACTCGCAAATAAGGGATACTCCCCATTCATTCCTATGGGCCTTTTGGCCCATAGGAATGAATGGGGAGTTATTCCTTATTTGCGAGTAGCAAATTGCTACTCGCAAATAAGGAATATGTAGGAATCGCTATTTATTTAGCAATTCCTACATGAATACCGTTTTGCAAGTCCTTAATAGCGATTCGCTATGAATCGCTATTAGGGGCTCGCAAAACGGCCCCTTGATGAATCAGGCTGTAAGTTCTTTAATGTATTGAGAACAAATGCTTGTTGCAATGGTACTTATTTCATCAACCTTAAATAGATAAAGGTCTCAGTAGGTCCAGCTAAAGTTAAAACCTTCCACCCTGATATTAAACTCAAACCTCTGCACCAGGCACATTGGCTCACCGAGCCATTAAAAGCAACCCTTAATAGGAACAACCTGCAAATCTGTATTATACCCAAATGTATGCATTTACTGAAACCTAAAGCACTTTAAAGCTATTGTAAATGGCAAGAATGCCCAAATTTTACCCAAATTCGACTTTGATATTTGGGGCACTTAAAAATAAAGATCCTACAATTGTGATACATATTAATCATCCTCAGAATGTTCTTTACAGATTACAAAGAATGGACATTAGACATATCTCATGTAATTCCTTAGAAAAATGAGTTTGTCACGCCTGCGCCAAGTGAAATTCTATATGCTAATGTCCCCATTATGCAGTATAACATAACTTAAATTAAATTATAATGCTAGGAGGTCACAGTATAAGTATTAAGCTTCATGAATAGTAAAAAATGAATTTTGTAGCACTTATTTTTAATAATTATTTTGCTTAATTAATAATTACTTTTAATAAACCCAATCATTTTTTTATATTTCCACATATTAAGGTTCTGTAATTCCTTGAATCTGACTTCATTTTCTTTTTTTTTTTTGCTCTGTGCCACGTAGGTCTGCAAAGATAGCCTGGCGAACAAGGTGGACTGGCCTCCCCTGTTCATGTACACATTAACCAGGTTTACTCTGAAATAAACTGTAAGAAACTGACCTCTTCACCTGAAACGGACCTCGCAAAGCCAATTTCCCTGATTGATCTTTATCTGAGATTGCCAATCAATGTTCAAGACATTGTTAACTTTTTAGTTTCCTTGCACTTGCCTTATCTTGTTTCAGCATCTGTTACTGTTTCTTTCTTTTTAAGTGTTTCTTCATTACATGGGTTAATTATTATTTAGCAACAGAGCCAAGAATATGCTTACAGAAATGCTTAAAGAGAGGAAAACCCTTAATTGAAATGTCTTCCTATAATACAAAATAATGAACCTTAGTTTTGGAACCTTTTTAAAACAACATTCTGAAATGCAAAGTTTCACCCGTGCAACTGAGGGCAAAGTCCTGGCTGAGTAAATATTCCTGTTTATTTAGCTTGTCTCTCAATGTTTGTAACATGAGCACGGTGGCTGTCTATTTAAAACTGAAACTAAGACATTTCAAGTTTCAAAATGCGTGTGCAATACAGCACGGTCCAATGTATTCAGATGATGTGTTTGCCTGTTAATATCTAATACAATGTATCTAAGGAAAATGCTGTAAGTTTATTTATTTTTTTGCAAAACACCCAATTTCGTTTTTGGGGGCTTTTTTTATTCCTAGTGAATTTAAATTTTAGTTTTTAAGCATTTAGACATTTTGCTTAATAGACTGAAAACATCAAGAAAAACCACGAACAGACATTGATCTCATTTCAGACATAAACAGAAAGGGGTCAAACACTCAGGACACACAATACGGCGCGCTTTAGCCATTTATTTCGTGAATACCGCCATCGCTATTCACCCACAGAAATTGTACTAATGGGAAAACCACATAGACATTTAAACACGCATTTAACCCACAAACCAATACTCAGAACAGAAATAAAGGACAGCCCACAGACTGTACATTAAACCAAACCATTTGTAAATACTAGTTGTAAGTCATATTTACAAGAAACGCTTCTCAATTGTGTTCCAAAAGACTGCAAAAACAGCCCAACAGACTGATGTATGTTCAAGAAGTGAAAATACACTCAATTCACTAGCTTTGGCTAGCAGAACACCAAAAATCGCTCTGCATATCTTCATTCATAAAATTGCACAGAACAAAGGATCCTTGTATGTATTATGTCCATATTTTAATTACCTGGGGATACAGAATCACCAAGGAAGAAATATGTTTGTATACCTAAACCTATTTAGGTATTCCTTCTAGGAGAGCCGGCTAATTAATTTCACATCACACTATGGTACCGCCAAGAAAAAGCAACACATTCTTCTATGTGAGCTTTGAAAACAGGCATGCCAAAAATATTGCAGAATATACAATATTATAATCAAAGTAGTGCTTAATGTACTTTTCGTACGTGCACCGTTCAACAAAACCAAATAGAGAAAAATCTCCTCATTACCTGTCTACACAAATTGCAATTTGCATATCAAATCCATACAAATCAAAAGTTGGCCAACACAAATTCCAAAATTCCAAAGCTACAGTAAGCGTTACTAAACTACCTTACTTTTACCAATCAAAAGGTTATCCAAATTCTAACTGCCAAGTTCTAAATGACCTAACGGTCCTTTTTTAGAATACTCACGCCAAAAAGGTTCTCAGTCAGGAGTGACATCATGTGGAGGATCAAAATCAGGAAGATCAGAAATATACTGGGCTGCAAAGACAAAGAATCTCCAGAATCCTTGTGCACAGAGTAGTAGAGTCCCGTCCTGTCCTCCTCAGTAGATTTCAGTCTCCTGACAAGATCACTCCTTCAGAAAGTCACTTCTCTGATGAGGCCCGCGTTGCTGGGTGCCATTTGAAGAACTGTAATCTTCATTATCAGGGGGTCTCACTAATACAAAGAACTTGGCACAGAAGATGAAATATGAAAAGACATCTTTATTAAACTTAATTAAGTGAGATTACGTCACACAGGAGCCTTAGCAACTGAATGAGGCAGTCTAAAGAGTACAGAACACAGAGGCCTTTTATATGCTTTGGGTTACAAACTCAGCACAAACGTAAGGGGCAGTCCTAGCTTTTGCAAGCATACAAAATACCTAATATGGACATACAAGATCTGCAAAATATTAGCCAATAGGAAAACATTCAAAACAAGGCATCATATAACCAGAACGTCCCCCTTACGTCGTGTTTCTGCCCAACCCACAAGTAAATCAATTACAACACCTATAGGTCAATCAGTAATGGCAGGACATGTCTGTATGCAGTTGGGCCAGCTGGTGTCTGAGATTGATTTCAAAGCAAGGACAGAGGGGGGTTTTCAACACGTTGCAGTCCAAAGGGCAGAGACACTTCATGAATAGAGCAGCCTGTGTAAAGGCAACAAAAATGACGACAAATGTAAGATGGAGTCAAAATTAAAGAACCTCAGGGCGATCTCTACTACCGGGATTATAAGCTTTGCTGCCCCTAAGCAGAATTCCTGCTGGAGACTTCAACGGATCATGCTTCAATGTGGTATTTAGTTATCTAATTGGAGAAATGAATTGAGAATACTGATCTATCAATTATGGACTTGATATTACCCCAGAGAACTGCCAGAATGAAATGTAAGACGTGGTCCGTCGCTGACATGTGGCTTTTGCGCTTTGGTAAGGGAAGCTTAAGTCCTTTAGGCAAAGAGGAAACAACATTTTCTGAGTGAGTTTCAGGCCTTGAATTGGGAATAGAGGCTGGGCT
Organism: Lissotriton helveticus; assembly: GCF_964261635.1. Lineage (NCBI taxonomy): Eukaryota > Metazoa > Chordata > Amphibia > Caudata > Salamandridae > Lissotriton > Lissotriton helveticus. The sequence continues at coordinate 1,361,439,728 of NC_136065.1, forward strand.
TATCCAACACAGAGCACAATGCAACGACTTGCTAGACCTGAAATATGCTAAACCGGCCAAGGTGGATGAAATATTCAATAAAAGTAAGAAAACTTCATTTGTTGAAGAAGAGAGACAACCTCGATTAATGGCATATTCATTGAAACACTAACAACAAGCTAACAGAATAAGCTATAAACAAAACCTTCACTTTTTTCTGGTTGATGGTCTTGGAGGTGTTCATTCCGTAGAGCAATCAGCACCCTCAAATGGAAACAGGCCTGGGATACAATGGTTTGCCCATTCACCAATACCACCGCAATGTAGATGCTCTGGCTCCCAAATTTAGAGTAGGTTTTCAATGAGGACTTCATGATTGGCTCTCTCCCGCGTAAATAGAAAATGCCATCATTTTGCCATTTTAGAAACCAAATGAATGTTTCGGATTGCCTTGCTGCCCCATTTTATTGCTAAAGCAGATGCCAAGGTATCTGCTAACTGTCCAGGTTTGAGGCTAACCCCGTTATTACTATAAATAATGCTTATGGATTTGTCTTTATAGCTAACAGCATGCTGATAACATGCAGAGGCTGCACAAAGTAGTCGCTGGGCCTTGAAGCTCGGTGTTATCATGTCCCTCAATACCAAGAAGGCATTTGGCAATGTGAAATATGTTTGCTACCTTGCAAACCTTTGGCATTATGGACCCATATGAACAACTCAACTGTCTCCTCTTTAAATCCCCAAAGGCTTATGCCCCGAAGAATGGACTACTTTACCCTCAGTTCAATATTCATTCTGCGATCAGTCTGGGCTGTCTGTACTTTCTCCCTCCTATATTTCCTTGTAATCTAACCTCTAACTGCAGCAATGATATAACGTAGGGTGGTTAAAGCTAACAACTAGCAAACAGAATATCAGCCGCCGTGGATGGTGCTCTGCTAGATATATATCTGACCTTGCTTCTTCGAGTCCATCTACCTGGCACGTTTTCAAGGACTATGGTCGAATTCCAGCTTATATGATAACTGTTCAGAAATCTACAATGTGAGGGAGAAAATAATGTGGCATAAGGTAAAGGCTCAGATTTTAATTACAGACATTCTCAACTCCTCTGATGTCCTATAAAATGAACTGTAATTACATCCATAAGTAGAGAGGGTTCGTGAAATTTGGCAAAACCTGGTTCATATGCCCTATGCAGCTCCCTGCTATTATGCTGCCTGCACTGACCATGAGGTCTTGGCTCCCAAGCTGAAAGGACAATGTCAAGAGGGGGAGAAAGATGGCTGAAAACACCTCATGGCCAACTTTCTGAGCAAGACCAAGGACCCCCTAGACTTGTGCCAATTTTATGTCTAGAGTTTACCACAGCCCCTCCTGCTGCAATGTGTGATGTGAATCAGAGGGGCTGAAGGATCCAGTGCCCTTCTGTTGGAGGAAATGGATATCTCTACCACCAATGCATTGTCATAAGCTGATTTGACATCAGAATGGCCGGCTGAAACCCCTCACGTTGTAGTATAAGACTGACCAGAGGGTTGAAGGTGCAACGTTGCCCTGATGATCTTTAAAATTGTAGCCAATATTTCACTTGAGGTTTATCACTTAACCATGACTTCTAATAATTTGCACAGTACAGGTGTTAAAGACCATGGGCCTCATTTATGAAAAGTGACGCATCGCTGCGTGAAAACAGCGATGCGCCACTTTTCATTGTGCCCTCCTTGCGACACTAATGATGCGTCATATTTACAGTATGACGCATCATGTCGCAAGGAGTTACAGATACGTCAGTATTTCTGACGTATCTGTAGGCGCAAAAGTGACGCATTGCTGGAGTGTGTCACAAAAGTGACGCAACTCCAGCAATGTGTCCTTTCACATGGGGCAAGCCCCATGTGAAAGGGCCTGCGTCGGTCTTACACCTGCTGTGAGGTAGGCGTTAAATTCTGACGCATTTGAGTCTTAGAAGTGGCATAGAGAAATCTCATAGATTTCACTGCGTCACTTCCATGACCCTTTCTTGCGTCAATACGCCCCCCTTGCATACATTATACCTGGCGCAGGTATAAAGTGGCGCAGGGGTTTACAAAGTGACGCATCTACCTAGATGCGTCACTTTGTAAATATGGAGCAACAAGGCGCATTTTTTACACCACTGGTGCGTCACAAAAAGTGACGCACCGGCGGCGTAGAAGTGACGCACAGCCTCATAAATGAGGCCCCATGTGAGGAATCTAAGGGGCACTAGAGAATGTTGCTAGCAGTTCCCATAGAGTTCCTCAGTTAGTTTCGTTGCACCCCACAATATCTAGCTACTCTGTGCTATTACATTAACGTTTTTGGACCTGAACCCCCACTGTATAAGTATTGCTGTGCTGTGCTTAGGTACAGGATGTGCTGGGACATATTAGTATTCCTAATCTTTCCAGGTCTGCAAATATCCCACAAGCTGCCACAGCTCTGAAAAGTCATGGGGATGCCCGCATTTTTATCGTTCTGCGCCAAACTCTTGCAGGATTTGGGCTCTTCTTGGGAGGTGTGGTAATCTCTGTGGCCATCTTTTCCAGACAGCTATGTAGGTCATGCTCTTGTGGTTCTCTATACTTTGCATTGAAAACTCCAGAGGAGCAGTTTTGTGATTCTCATCCAGAACCTTCACAGCATGCAGAACTCAGATAAGTGTGCCCTTGCTGCACAACATGCTTCTTTAGTTATTCTCTTAAAAAAAAAATATATATATATATATAATTTTTTAAACCAGTAGATAAGGGGTGCACTAATGTACACACAGAACAACAATTTATATAGAGTTGTAGATCATCATTAAGCACCTGAGACAGTCATGTACAGACTTTCACTGGAAGACATGAGAAACATTCCGGTGCAGACGCATATTCTTCATCCATCATATCCACTCCATAGTAGTTGAACCAGTGGCCCCAAATTGTAACATTTCTCTGGAAAACCTCTAGCCTTATACATGACTTTTTCTGCAGTCATGTAGAGATCCACCCCCTTCCTCCATTCCTCAAGGGTAGGTGTTTGAGGTGATACCCAGTGTCTGACGATAACTCTTCATTTCACTGCTACCAGACTTAGGTTGCAAAAGAGAAGTTGGGCTCTCGGGAGATCCATATCAGTAGGGATGATAAGAGGTACGTGTTTGGGGTCCGCCTGAAGGGACATGTTTACTATCTTGCCCAGTTCATCTAATATTTAGCTCCATTATGAGGAGTCCCAGAGTGTGTGGAAGAATGAACCTTCATGTTCCCCACATCTCAGGCAGTTCGGTGTCTCAACCATCTCACATTTGTGCAATCAGGACCGATCACAATAGATCCTATGCAGGATCTTGAATTGTAAACGTCACAGTCTTGATTTAATTGCTACCTCTGCATCAGGACTGCCTACCAGTCCCTGCTATCTAGCTCTCCCAGGTCTCTTTCCCACTTCCCTCTTAGCTTTTTCAGAGTGTCAGGCATGTTATTATTTATGGTCTTGTACGTGTAGGAGGCTGCCTTCTCTAATACTTTCCCCTCAAGTAATCTCCCTTCTAATGAGGCTTATTCCAGGATGTCCGTCGTGTCTATTTTCTTGGCTTGCCATGCGAGTCTCAACTGTACAGTTTTAAAGTATTGCTTAGCACTGAGTTGACAGTGACACTGAAGGGAGCTGAAAGGAATTACATCCCCATTTTCTAGAAGGTCCCCCTGTCTTGAGATACCAATGAGGTCCCAAGCCTTAAAGCCTTTTAATTTCCCTATTTCCTTGAGTCTCGTCTCTAACCAGAAAAAAGGTTACCCGGGTGTACCTTGCTGCCCACCCCAAGCATCTCTCAGTCTTGTTTCAAGCTTCGATGACCATTTGCACCGCTGGTTGCACCTCTTCCTCCATAGAGGTAATTTAAATAGGATATAGGGGCATATTATCAAGAAAGGGCGTTACATTATCGCCGCTTTTATCGGCAGGAAACTCTCTCTCTCTCTCTCTCTCTCTCTCTCTCTCTTCTCTCCTCCCCCACCCCCCGAGCACCATACTCTCTCGGGTGGGTGGAGGATATCATCCGTGTTTAGCGAAATTCTCTCATCCTCTCCTGACTTCTTCTCTGTCAAAAAACCCCTAACATCGGAATGTGCCCAAAGCAGGCAGACCAGCAATTCCAGCACTACAGCAAGGGGGGGGGGGAGGGGCAGGGGGGGAATAGTGGCCAGCCCTATCGGGCACCTCACCAAATTGGAAATTCGCTAGACAGTACTCCATTTACTCTGACCACTGCTACTGGGACCCCGTATAGCAACCTTATTCACGCCTGGTATTTTCAGACAAATCCATACCTCGACTGCACCTGCATCAAAAAGGGCAAGTCAACGGCATTTTAGTTCCAAAGTTTAGGAGTGAGATTGGGTGATACGAGCTACACTGCATAGCTGGTTTCCCTGGCTTCTCAATAACTACTATTGTGGTTTCATGCAAATCTGGCAGCAACTTCCCCCCGCCCGGCCTTTTTATTCAACTGTAGTAGATGGGGACCAAGGATCTGAGCATTGCTCCTAAAGAACTGGACCGGCATCCCATTAGGGCAGGAGACTTTTCGTAACTTGTGTGGTGTGATAGCCTCTTTTATCTCAGAGAGAGGGATGTCTTTCTCTAGATGGTCCAGGTCCGGGGAAGGTTTGTGTACTAAGTAAAGAAGTCCAAATGTAAGCAGAGTAGCAAGTTCCAAGATGTAGTTTATTAAGTCCAGTTCCAGATAAGTAGAAAGATGGTTGATAGAAGTAAGATGGTAATAAGTAGTAGCCCCACCAGGAGCAGCCTCCCTGCTGCTCAGCCTCTCATCTTCAAATGCACTCAAATCAAGACCACACACCAACATTTCATGACATCATTCTCCAGTCATTCAGGCTGAACAGAAGGGAGAGTATTTGTGCAGAGAAGGAAGAGAAGAAATCACACAATAACATATCCACTATCTTTACATCAACTAAACAAAGAATAAGGAACAGAGTAAAAGATAGCAAGAGGTACTATCTTAAACGCGATAATACAAGGTAAGAAAATGCAATAATGCAAAAACATAAAAATGCAATAATACAACAGCATAAAATGCAATTATACAATAACAAGAAAATTGCAGCAAAACAATGGCAAGCACACCATCCTCTTTTCTCACAAAGGAAAGGCACAACCCAGACAACAAAACATATGCCATTAAATGTGCACACATGAAGGGACCAAAGGTCTCAGGCAAAACATGAAGCAAACCACAAATAAAAACATAAAGCTGCACTGAAATGCAAACAAATACGTACAACACTTGTACGCCTGACGTCTCAGGCACCCCTACTGTCCAAAAATCCCATCACCGGCAACACAAAATAGGTGCAGAGAAGGATGAGCCGTGAAGTAAACAGCGAACCAGCACTGCAAACGTGACAGAACCAAACACGGAACATAGGAAAAGTACATACGTGGTAGCATACTCACTACGCAACAAGAACAATAATACCCAAGTACACAACACCCCCAAACAAGAAAGAAAACGCAGCCAGAAGCTGGGATACACTCAACCACCAAACAGCATAAAATGTACTGGGATCAGGGCTCGAGTCGTGGTACCATGCGGGTGGACGGCGTCCCCCCACTTATTTTACCGGGAGCTCGATAACTGGAGCAAATGGAGACACACATTCACTCTTTGGCCTGTCGAGCGAAATCAGAGCTCATTCAGAACGCTGCTTATGCGCTGGCTTCTCTGATGCAATCGAATCGAAGGGGTGAGTGAGGGGAGGCAATGAGTCTGATAGTGCAAGCCACCTTTCATGACGAAACGTCCTGTCGTGACGTCAACGTCCCCCCACTTCTTTTTTTGGACTTGTGCCCTGACTGGGATGCACTCATCCATGAATACAGCAGAAGATGTAATGGGATGCACTCACCCATAACACAGAATACAATGTAATGGGATACACTCACCCATAAAACAGAATACAATGTAATGGGATACACTCACCCATGAAACAGAATACAATGTAATGGGATACACTCATCCATAAAACAGAATAAAATTTAATGGGATGCACACACCCAAAAAACTAAATAAAATGTACTGGGATACACTCACCCACAAAAAAAAAGCAGAAAATGTAACGGGATACACTCACCCATAAAAATATTTTTAAAAACCACATGTAAAACATCCAATCACGAAAGAGTGGTGAAGGAACAGTACAAGGAAAACACTCTAGTCAGTAGGAAATATTATAAAGAGGTAACAGGGGGAAATCCCTACAACACCCACACGGAAATTACAGTCAACACACACGCTATGGAATAAACTACCACTCTTTCAAAATGAACAAAGAAAATCAGATTTAAAAAAAAAAATGAAAACCAGCTCTCAAATAACTATGTACCACAGAACAACAAGTACATAATGAAACTTAAAGACAAAAAGCACAGAAGTGAATAGAAGTATGGCACTGTAGAAGAACAGTAGCCTTAAAACAACAACAACAGTAAACCATTAACATAAAGAGACACTACGATACCTGAACACTGGTACCCGAGTCTCCTGTGGCGGTTTGCCAAATATTCACTTGCGGGTTGACGATATCCACACCATACAGTTCAGCACGTCTTCTGGCGAGATAAATAGTCTAGGGAAAAAAGTTAAGTCAATGGAGATGCAGCGCGATTAATGACATTGAAGATATAAATGCTGCACCCAGAATTAGTCCGATAACAAATGAAGACACACGTTGGATGTGGCAAGGTACACGCGTGGTTGACACAAAACAAAACAGGAACCACAATTGAAAACAGAAGGAGCAGCCGCCAACCACAAGATGGCGGCATGTACTTCAGTCAGTGCTGAATAGCTCTTGGCACGTTGATGCAGCTGAACGTCCTTCAGCAGCTCCAAGCTGCATGAAAACACGACGTAGTTAGAAATGCATGGAAGACGCATAATGGTTCGAAGAAGCAAAAGAAGACGTCACAGGAGATTCCACAGCTCCACGCGACACCATGTTGACGGTAAGATACACAAGCTGATTTTAAATTTGAAAGTGGCGGTTTGTAATCACAGCAGAGATCAGGTCTCAGAGTAGACCAAAAATCAAAGTCCCAAAATAAAAAAAAAACATTGACTCTCACCTTACTATCACCAAGGGCTAGAAGACACCTGATCTGTGTGGCACCAAACACATTTCAACACCTAGTGCCACTCTGTCAGCCAAAGCAAGTGAGAGCACAACTTGTAGCTAGATGGGAGTCTCTAAAGAATGTCCACAGCTGACCCTTGTTTGAAATGTCAGCTTTGAAAACGTCCACAGCTGACAGAAAACTTTTAAGACTTGTATAGGGATCTTTGCTCCATTGTAGTTGCATGTAGCATGTGAAATCATTATGTAGGCACCTCCAGAATAGCGCCCACATCTGGTACTAGACAGACAATGTCCAGGACATATTGCCATGTAAGTCTTGACATGTGCTGCATACAAGCAGTTTGTACACATGTAAAAAGTCATTTTCAAGAAACAAGTTTCCCTTAATGACACAGATCTTGTGACAACCACACAGTACAGCACACTGTTGTTAGACACAAGGTAAACGTGGTAGCATAAAACACAGCTATAAAGTAGAAGCAGGACACAACTCACCAGGCTTGAGTAAAGAAGAATCTGGCACGCCCGTGTTGAGGCTGACCGGTGTAAAAGGTCGGCATGCCCGTTTCGAGGCTGACCGGTGTAAAAGGTCACTGGTGGGGCTGGGACTGTCAGTATCATTTAGTAGACTTAAATGTATACGTAAATGCCTTTAGCTTGAAATCATTAAGTTGCAGTTTCTTTGATGGATTTCTTGATTCCAGTTTCACAGTTCCTTGTAGAAGATAGTAAAAAATGTGTAGGTTCTGAGTCCAATCGTCCCCAAAATGTACTAAGTAAAGAAGTCCAAACGTCGGCAGAGTAGTAAGTTCCAAGATGTAATTTATTAAGTCCAGTTCCAGGTAAGTAGAAAGATGGTTGATAGAAGTAAGATGGTAATAAGTAGTAGTCCCACCAGGAGCACCCTCCCTGCTGCTCAGCCTCTCATCTTCAAATGCACTCTAATCAAGACCACACACCAACATTCCATGACATCATTCAACATTCTCCAGTCATTCAGGCTGAACAGAAGGGAGAGTATTGGTGCTAAGAATGAAGAGAAGAAATCACACTATAACAGTTTGCATCTGAATTGTTGCCAAGTAGGCCTCTATCTTCAGAGGCTCTGCTAGTGGGTGTGCCTCATAGAAGGCTGCATAATATCAAGCAAATGCTTGGGCTATCTCTACGTCAGTATCATAGATATGGTTAGCCTAATTTATTATGCTATGAATCCAGCGCAACTCTATCTCTCTCCAACTCAACCTGGAGAGCCGGTGTCGTTTTAATTTCCTCTCCATTGCCAATATATAGAACTATTCTTGTTTTCACACTTTTCAATTACAATTGGCTTATTTAATTAGTTTCAATTGTTAAAAATATGACACGAATCCACTTCTTAACACATATACTATAAACATAGTCGAGAGCCAAAGCCAATGAATAGCTCTGTTTGTATAATCGTTCTCATAGGAGAGATTTACTACCTCAATATGGTTCTCATCGGATCTTTTTTAACATACATTATTTGCTCACAAGGATAGGCTAGGCTAGGCTAAAGGGTGGCAGGGGCTTCTGACCAATCCATCATGGCCACTACCAGTTTTTGTTCCTCTCGTCCGAGCCCTCGCCCCAGGATAATAATGTACATAATATGGAATCACCTTTTACAATCACTCAATCAAATACCCAGTTTTGTTGAATCCTTGTCCTTTTTTCTTGCCCTTACACCATGTCCTTAAACTTCTTCAAAACGGTCACCACCTTTAAGCCCAATCTACTCCTGGCACATACTAATCAAGCAGCATTTGAAAGATGCACGTGTAGTCGCTAACTCCAGATCCCGACCGCACACAGATCTTGACCAAAAGTTTTGCCTTTGTCAACCCCAGAGACCAGACTTCGGACGAATTTAAGCACTCTCAGACGTCCCCACTTACATGGCAGAGACCCTTAATTAAACTAACATGTATGATTTTTCCAGGTTTTGCGTTTTTGGCCCGTGGAATCCTTTCAATGAGTAACCCCTTCTTCTCCGCCAAGAGGTACACACTCATCTTGTATGGATTATGTATTTCTTGATCTCCTCACATCATCAAAATCCAAGTGATAAAAGGCATTTTTATGAATTCAAAATCTTTGTTTTAGCTATGATTATATGAATATTAATACCTTTTCGTAGGGTTATGATCTAAAAATATTATTTATCTTTCTGTGTGCATGAGTCAGTCTGTATTTTTAATTATATTGATATTCTTTTGATGTATAATCTGTCTTGTGATTTTGTTAAGCTGCCCTGAAGAAGTGGAGAACTACACTCTGCAAGACACGTCTGCTGTCTAAGCCACTTCAAGGCCAGTTTTTGGCTGTTCTACTGTGAAAGAGGAACTGATATTGGAACGTATAGTGATATATGATTGTATTTATGAATGCTTATGTTTATTGTTTTTGTTGATACATCATTTAGAGAGTGTAAAAACCCTTTTTAAAATTTGGAGAGTTGATTGTTAAAAAAGCTCCTAACTAACTTTAATGTCTTAAGGTATTACAATGTAAATACCAGCATTAACTTTAAGCCCAGGTCATAAGGCTTAAAGGACACAATGAGAAGGTACACAGATGTGAATAATGCAAGATAGTAATTTCAAGGACGAAAAACTGCAATTTACAGGAGTACAAGTCACTTTTGAACAAATACCAAAAAGATAGCACCGAGGGGTAAAAATGTAGATGATTGTACAGAAAAACAAAACCAGGATAATTTGTTCTACAGTTCCAAGCAGCTGAAAATGAGTTAGAGCATGAACCAAAGGGAAGCTTAATTTTAGAAATGTGTACTAGGGCCGTACACACGTTTTGAAAGGCTATCGTCTTGTTCACTGAACATCTGCTTCAAGCAACCTCTTTAAAAGCTTTATACTATAATATGAAACCCTGGAACATAAATCTGCAGGGTTGAGAGGGTTGGAACTTAAGACTTTGGCTGAAATGAACCCATCCTCTATGTTAGGTTATATTACAGGCACGTGTATAGTGCACAAGCTGCAGTTAGTATGTAGGGAGTCTATTACAAATATACAGGTTTCAACTCTGTACTCTGAAGATCCTTCAATGGAGGCAACAGAAGAACTAAAAGTACTTTAACTCTCAACTCATTTATTTCAGTGAAGACCTAGAGAGGTACTTAAAATCTGTCTTAAGAAATTATTTTGGCCTTCATATGACACAAAAGGATAAAGCAAGTGGTGTTGTACCACCTAAAACACAATGGGTCAGAAGCACTTTATTTTTCATAATTTTGTGTAAGTCTCACACTTCACCAAGTCATTTCAAATACATGCTCATAGAAGCTAAAATAGGTGTGGTAGTGGTGGGAAAATCGTTGGGGGTCAAGACGCAAGAATATAGGTTTAAACAGTTCTTTTTTTTTTTTTTTTTTTTTTTTTTTTTTTTTTAAAACCTTTATTGAACAATGAAAGCTCACAAATACTGGCCTACAACCCCACGGGCTGGCCAGAACAGAATGGTCGAATAACCAGCATACAAAAAGAAGATCTGCACAGGATATAACATCAGGAGCACTGGTGAAGCAATAAAAACCATCGAGCGTTCAGCAAGAGCAGGATAATAAAGGTTAATTTTCTAGCACGGGGAGGGGACCAAAGGAATAACGGGCCGTCTATGAGAATACAAGGGAGGGACCGCGGCAAGCCGCCATTTTATAAACACAACGTAAGAAAATGACTCCATATAATCAAATCTAGCAAAGGACAGAAACAGAATCAGACCGTCAAATAGCGACAGTGGCAACAGTCAATCGCGCTCACTCACCTCCGCCCCTACCCGAACAAAGAAGACGTGATCAAAAAGCCCCATCACAAAGACTATGCAATACGCACCCCAACGGAAAAGGGGGACCTCCATAAAGGAGGAAGGGAAAGAGGGAGAAAATGACAACAAAAGGAACACCCGCCAGACCATGCACCCCCAGGGGGAAAAACAGGACAATAAAACCGGCATGCGATGTAACAGAAACACGATACCAGAATAGGCAGCGAACCACAATCAGCCACGCACCGGAAGAAGGACAGAAAACCCCCGGGGGAGACACGAGGTGACAGAGTCCCGAAAAAGTGAATACACAAGAGCCATAGAACAAAAAAAGGGGAAAATAAGGGGGGGAAAAGACCCCCCGACACAAACAGACCCCCCCCACCCACCCCTAAGCCCACCCTGCACCCCTGCAGAAGGCTACGGCCTACCCCCCCCGCAGCGTGCCTGTCGCCCTAAATAGAACCCGAAATATAGTGGAGCAAGAAAAGTTGGAATTAAAAGACAAAAAAAAAAAAAAAAAAAAAAAAGGGGGGGGGGAAGGAAGGGAAGGAAAGAAGGGAGTAAAGACATACAAACATACACACGGGGAGGGCCAAAGACAGGAGTAAACGCACCCATCCACCCGCCCGGGTTAAAGGTCCAAGTCCTCGGGAAGCCAAAGAGTATCAGGCCAAAGTCCAGGAACACTAACCAATTGCACAGAACCATATCAGGACACAGAGATCTTCCAAACCGTTCATGAGCTACCGCATATAAGAGTCAGTTTTCATCAGCCCTGACCCTTTTTATCCAAAGCAGTAAGGGTCCGATCCAACGAGGACCCTGCCAGAAAGAACAGAAGGCAGGCAGCAGGAGAGTCCAACGGGAGTCCAAAAAAGTCACAGGAAGAAAAGCACGGAAGATCCAGGAAAAGCACAGAATGTAGCAAACGATGCAGGCACAGTTCCAAGGATATATCCATAAAAACCGACCCATCCGGGCCGGCACAGGAGACGTCATCGGGCAGTGGTGATTGAGAGGGACCAGGAGAATCATGAAAGTCCGGCAAAACAAAATCCAGCTCCCGGGCCAAGGGCAGAGGAGGCAGCACAGGAGGAGAAGGCGCCATCAGGTTGCGCACCTCCGGGGCGGCAGCCGGGGCCGAGTCCGCCAGGAGAGTACCAGCCACACCCCGCGATATCAATGCCTCATCCGGTCGTGGGGGCCCGGGAGGCCCGCAGTGAGGAACCGTCTCCAGAGCCAGGAGTGGCGCGGCCACCGAGAGCCGCCAGGATAGCAGGATATTCAAGATCCCCTTAAGTGCAGGAAAACCTTCACAGTATCCGACACCCGGGCCTTGCGGCGGGCCCCCAGTGCTCGTCCGGGCCCGGCCCAAACAAATGGGGTTGGTCGCCATCTTGAGAGCCCGAACAGGCCGCGCGGCCAACAACCTCCGCCGGGGCGGCAGTCAAGCAGACGAAGTCCCGCCGACAGGCAGAAGAACACCCCGGACAGGAAGGGGGGCCACCAGAAGAAGGGGATTCACCGGCCCCCCAATGTCGCCAGTCCCGTTTTCCGAGTCCGGCGGCAAAGAACAAAATGGCCGGACCGGAGAACAAAGGGGGAGGAAGCTGAACACACGAGGAACCCCAATAAGGAAGGGCAGCGTCACCATCCAAGGCTGCCGCCACACAGGAGTCTCTCAGCCAGGAACCTCCGGCTCACACGAACAGCGGCCCTCCAATCACCTCCAGCGCGCCCCGAAGGGCAAGCCCGCAGGCTGCATCCGGCCCAGGAGCCGGGACGAAGAACCAGGCCAGTCCGCTCTCGAGTCCCGGGAATGGTCGGGGGCACTGCACCGGACCCACAGCAGCCAGGACAACCGGAACAAGTGGTAAGTGCCTGCAGTGCGTCGTAGTAGTACCACACAGCAAGGAGGGCTTCCCGGGGCAGGATAAATGCAGGATAAATGTGAAAAACACAGGCGGGCGAACGGAGCCGAGCTAAAGCGCGGCCATCTCGGTCGCGAGCTAGGGTCCTATAGGTTTAAACAGTTCTAAATAGTTCTGTGTGAGTAGAACAGTGGTGATAATGATCTATCTTCAGTGGGTTTTTTTAAACAGTAGTGAACCTAATACATATATAAAAAACACTGGCAAAGCCAATAGGCCTGGCTTCAGTAAGCTTGTACAATGGTATCATGATTTTTTAAAATACATTTGTTTTACCTTTAAAAGAAAAGAATTTGTATTACAACCATATGCCACAAAAATCATCTGAAGAAAAGAAGAAAAAAAAACATGACAACACCTAAACGTGGTGGCAATAAGCTTACAATAAATAAAAAATAACCATTGTATAAAATGTAATCGAACAGTAGAGGTAGTTCTGAGCAGGCAGTTGCAGGTGTAGACTTATCGAAACCATTTGTAGTTTTAATGAACATCACAGGAAAATAAGATTAGTATTGCTTGTGCAGAAAAAAGGTACTATTTGATTTTCATTACTGTAACCAGAAGACATAGTTTAAACACATAAGTATGACTGTAAACATGCAAAAAAAGATAAAGAATGGGAGGAAAAAACATTGGTAAACACAAGTACTGGCCCAGCAGCCTAGCACTGAAAAGCACTTCTTTTAGGTACATGTGAACATGTAATCAGGAAAAGGAAAAAAGGCTATTATGCACAATGCTTGAGAGGCAATATATATACACATACATATTATATATATATATATATATATATATATATATATATATATATATATATATACTAGCAGCCCGTCCCAACGTTGTCCGGGTGTGACAGACATGTCTGCAATTAGAATGCGCCTCAGCGATATGTGCCTCTTGCCGTCCTGTCTGCAATTAGAATGCGCCCCAGCGATATGTGCAGGAGCCAACGCGTGTGTACCTGCTCTGAAGTTCTGGCCTCACAGTCTGCCCCAGCGATATGTGCCTCTTGCCGTCCTGCCGTGCATATCGTGCCCGGGCTCTGCATCCACAACAAGGCGTGATGCACTGAGACGCCACTTGCCGCGTCAACGTCACCCGATGGCGTACTCACCTGCCGCGATAGAACGCTATTCACACACTCCAAACGTCACCCGACGGCGTACTCAGCCGCCGTGATAGAACGCTATTCACATGCTCCAAACATACGCACACGCCCACCTCAGAGCCGGTGCTACTTCCAACGGACTACTTTGTCACACAACGTGCTTTGTCCCCTCCAAAGTATATGTTGCGCCGGTGTATAGCCTATGTCCATCTGCTTTGCCTCACCTTTCCAATGCTGCATGCGGTGCTCCGGTTGGCGCTGTGGTTCCGTAGCTTACCCGCCTCAAAGGTTTGGTCTCTCTCTTTATTATATTAGTATGGATATATATATATATATATATATATATATATATATATGTATATATATATATATATATATATATATATATATATATATATACACACATATAAATATATATACACATATATATATATATATATCCCGCAAAACGTGTCGTTCCCAAATTCCAATGAACAACACAACTCAAGCCAACTTCTTGTCAGCGTGATAATTTCTTTTAGCAAAGCAACAGTATGTGTTTCGGAGCTGATCGCCTCTTGCACACTCTAAAACAATTGCAGAGCACTCACGGGGTAAGACAATAGTTCCTTTAATTTAGGCAGATGTGTTTCGGCTAAAATGCCTTCCTCAATACTTTAAAATTAATGCAAAATGACATACAGAATTCAAGATCTTAAAAAGTCACAACATCACTCCCATTGAAGGGATAAACAGTGACAGAGGACTGCTGCCATCCTTCACCCAGTGTTTCCTCTGGTTGCCATATTTGCGTGTTGTTGCATGATAATGCCCCCAATAGCAGTCCTCGCATATCCCCTAATTAAATTAATTCCTGGTCAAATGCCCAATAATCCATCTTTCTTCAATAGGCATCCAAACATACGGGTACTGATGATAATACCCACGCTTAAGATGGCTCTATTAACACAGTCTTGTCACTCCATGCTGTGTGTCAATTACCCCTCGCTTGCCGCACTATTGAAGACCAGCCGGCTGGTGTTAGTTTGAGAACTAAACAACCCTGAGTTAAATAACTCACAGCCATAGGCGACGAGAATCTTTCCAGTGCAGCGGTTCTGGCACGTTTCTGTTAACACTGTAAACCAATTTCCAGCAACGCATGCTGAAATCCCAGCAGGTGCTTCTGCTACGTGAGAGTAGAACTCACGAAATATAAAACAATTGCAGAGCACTCTCAGGGTACAACTTTGTTATACTTCAATTGTGCAGAACTCTGGTGAATACCTATGGGTGCAATATAAGGTATAATAGAATAGGTAATATAGTTGGAGTACTCCACCAGGTATATCGATTTGGGCTTCTCACTGATTGTGCCACTGTCCTTAGTGATTGTAGGTAGTGATGAGAGCAGTGGTACTTCTCAGTAACTGGAAACAGTCGCGGACCACAAGCAGTACAAACCTGCAACATTGTCTGGGTCATGCTTCTCAAGTATTTTGGCAGTGGCATCACGGAGGGCCAAGTGGGCAAGAGGATAGGGCCCTGCACTCCTAGAAACGTCCTCCATGTGTTTATCTTGTGGCCATATATTGGTTGATGTTCTGGTTTTGGCTGTTTCGAGAATCTTAGTAGATACACAGAACGTTTGAGGACAGCTGATAAGGCAGGGTAATTTTTTTGGGTGGAGGACTGCAGTACAATGTTGACCTAACTAAATTTGGGAGTGCTATTTAACTGGAATTAACGCTGTTATCCTGAGCAGGTCAAATTCTCCACTTGCCCCTCTCCTATGACTTATTATTCATTCCAAATCTTCAAACAGCATGCAAATACATCCTTCTGCACACGTCAGTGATCTTATTGTTATCATCCAAACACAACATAAAATGTTTTTATAAAGTGAGAAGCGTACCTACTATTTTGCGTCAGCACTCCGCCTCCTTGTTCAATACCAGCCCCCTTGTCACTAGCCCTATTAAAAGGCTAGGATAAAGAGTAGCTCATCGTTCTTCCATGAGGTCTTCAAATCACTATTTGTGGCCATAACATTGTTTCATGTCACATATTTTTTAAGTGGCACATTACTGGTGGCAACCCACTTTTTTAAATCCAAGAGTGAGTTCCTGTTTGCTACTTTGTAGAGCCCTTGGGCTTGATGGGCTGGTGTTAAGTGATCTGTTGGGAGAAACAGTCAGTATCCTGCGCTGAGCCTTATGATACCAGAGGTGGAGACTTTTGAACGGATTCAACCATCATCTCTTGTTGTTCTTCTCTGTGGTGCAGCAGCATATGCCAATAATCCCTCTGATGTGCTGGATGAAAACGTTTTGTGGATTAAAAACGATTTACTGTGATTCGAGAGAGAAGGTGAGCTCTATTATGTGGGTGATTTGAGGGGAATTTTTGGACGTGGCTGTGATTTTGAGTTTCTTTGCATGAATCACCTATTTCCTATAAACGCAGTTCTAGTATCAAAAAGACATAGCTGATTGATGGGCACCCATTTAGGGGTTACTAGGAAGCAGTTAACTGCTTTATTTAAAATATTAACACTTTATTTAGCAGGAAGAGCTGTACTGCTTTTCTACATTTTATGAGAGAACCCCTGGGGGCCAGTTAAGATTCTTAGGAAGGAGTTGTTTTTTTAGTAGTGGTTTAGGAGGGGCAGGAGGTAGGCAGTGGCGGCTGGCCGGGGACAGGGGTGGCGAGGCGGGGGAGCAGATAGACAAATATTTTTTTTTATCCACCTACCTTTTGCTGCTGGCCGTCTCTCCCCTTTGGTCCCTTTAGCCGCCTTCTCCTCTGCTACCATAGCGGAAGGAAGCAGGTAGCACACAGGCTCCCTCACCTAAGTCAATCACAATACTGCATTGCAGTGTTGGGAATAGTTTGAGCACCATGATTTGGTGCTCAGATGGGGACTATGAGACTTTGCAGGTTCCTCACCAGGCTGTGCAAAGCATGCCTGGTGGGGAAGATGCAAAGTGTGCAGGACTGTTTGGCCGGCCCAAGATATTAAGGCTGGAATAATTTACTGCAATGTAACAAAACAGTCTTGATTCAATTTCTATGCAGATAAGAACATTCTGAAATGCAGTTAAGCTGTTGTTTCACTATTGTTTCCAATTAAAAGTATTACTGAGAAGTGCTGGTACTCTCCCTCTCAAAATAAAAAAAGGGCCTGTACTCAGTACTGGACAGTACCAGCTCATTTAAAGCACTGGAAATGCGTCAAGTTGCTGTGCAGCGCTGCAACTGCCTAACTGGATTTCATCTCTACCCCTCTTCTTCTACCATCGCTCTCAATCTACTCATCTCTTTTCAGTGAGACAGCCAAAACTAACGGAGGACTACAGCATTTTCTTATCTGCATAGAAATTGAATCAAGCCTGTTTTGTTACATCACAGTAAATTATCCCCGCCTCATAGGTGGAAATCGGAAACACTTTGGATCTTGAATTGATGTTTATTTTATTATTTTCATCTTCCCTTTATTTTCTTGTTCTTTCTCTTTTTCCTTTTCTAGTGTATTTTCTTTCCTTTTTGTATTTCAGAAATGCTCTATATTCTTTAATGTTCTTTTCACATCTGTATATTGTTATTATTCTATAAATCTTTATCATACCTGGTCTGACTTTATTTTGTTAACTTTACTTATTGTCACATTTGCGGTTTATTACCAATTTCTCTTTTTGTTTTACTTCTCACAATCCTTTTCTGCTCAATTTTCACCAGGTTATTGCAGTTGCCTCATTTGTAACATGTAGCATGCAACATATATCTCCACCTCCATTTTTTCTAACATCTACTGGTGACCCCACATTACCCAGGTCTAAATGGAAGAAGGTTTTAATAAATTATTTAGAAGTTTGCCAAACAAAATGTATCTCCTGAAAAAAAACATCTGTGTTATTGCACTGTCTGAGTGCGGAGGACCAAGATGTTTCGGAAAATTTACCAGATTTTCGATCTGATGGTGATAGTTTAAATTAATTTGATACAGCGATTAAGAATATGGATATTCACTTTCTACGGAGAGTTTCGATAATTTTACAATTCCATTATTTCTTGAAAAGTTAACAAAATGACAATGAATCAATAAAAGATTTTGTAACCAAACTTAGAAAATTAGTTTCCACATGCAATTTCGGAAAGAACACCAGAGAAAGGATTTGCATCCAATTCATGCTCAGATGCAATAGCAATAAAGTGCAAGAAAAGTTAAGTTCTAAAAATGATCCTAGTCTTTCTGTTGTTTTAACAATTGCTAAACAAATTGTGCAATGTTTACGAAATTTACAGAATTCCAAAAATGACTCAGCCACAATTCATGCGTAACATCTTTCCACAAAAACAACAAATACTTAAAAAGTAAAAGCGTATGATTTTGTTGAGTAAAACCTAATTTTTGTCAAATTAAAGATTGTCCTGCAGTCAGAGTAAAATCTAGATTGTGTGGCAGGAAGGGCCACTATGCTAAATGCTGCAGATTTGCAGCAGCTAAGGAAAAAATAAATAAAGTAAAAACAGGAGCTACTGATTTCACCCTACAAGTTGTTAACAATGTCACATGTGTTACAAAGGTGAATTGTGAGCATTCCTCAGACATTGTTGAACTCAATGATATTGAGGTATTCATTATGATGGATGTGGGGGGCATGGTTATCATTAGTTTCTGCTGAAGACTATGTTCAATATTTTGATGCTAAAGTATCTCTGAAAGATCCTGATGTGACACCGTACAGTTATGGTGGTTAACCTAAAGAACTAATAGATTATTTCAAGGCTTATTTAGAGATCTGAGGAAATAAGGCGCAAGGAAGAATTATGTTCCTAGGAAGGGTGACATTAATCTAAGTTGGCCTAACCAAAAGCTTCTAGTTTTCCTCGACTCAAGTTCAAGTCTTCAAGTGCAAATACATAAGGTCGAAACTCTGTCTGATCAG
Source organism: Lissotriton helveticus (assembly GCF_964261635.1). Taxonomy (NCBI): domain Eukaryota; kingdom Metazoa; phylum Chordata; class Amphibia; order Caudata; family Salamandridae; genus Lissotriton; species Lissotriton helveticus. Next base: position 1,361,458,662 of record NC_136065.1, read on the forward strand.
TTTCTCTGAGAATTTCCCCATGTTTTTGCAGATAATGTGGAATGTGTCAAGAGGTATGTTCGCCACATTAGACTAAAAGATGGAGCCACACCAATATCTTGCAAGGTGAGGAATGTTACTTTAAGTCTGCATGATGCATGCTCATGAAGGAGAAAATGTTATTACCTGAAGAGCCTTAACAATGGGTGGCACCTCAAGATGTAGCCACGAAAGCTTTTGGGGAACATACACTTATGGTTTGAGCTCAGGCACCTCAATAAAGAGGTTGCAGAAGATGCATTTCTTCTACCCAATATTATGGAGATGATAACGGTGATAAGCAATGCAAAATTTGACAGTTGCATTCCACCAGGTTCGCCCGCGTGAAGATTTCACTTGTCTGGGCCATAAAATATCTGGGGTGGAGGTAGGCCAAAGGAAGAATTATTCAAAACAATTTTAAATGTACCCTCATCCTCCAAGGAAGCAGTGCAGCTCTTTCTAGGTAGGAGTGAGTACTACTCGAGATTGGTTCCAAATTTCACTAGTTGCTTGCTTGCCATTAGGAATCATCACTTATCTGGGCCATGAAACATCTCGGGATGGAGGTAGGCCAAAGGAAGAATTAATCAAAACAATTTAGAATGTATCCTCACTCTCCAAGAAGGAAGAAGGACAGCCCTTTCTAGGTAGAAGTGATTACTTTTCGAGATTGGTCCCAAATTTTGCTAGTTGTACCTTGCCATTAGGGATCTTCTTAGGAAGGGAGAGAAAATGTTGTGGCCAGAGCCATGTCAAAAGGAATATGACGAGATGCAAACTGATTTAATCCAAACACAGTTTTTGAGAAGTTTCATTCAGCGGCAACCTTGTGTAATGGTGACAGATGCCAGTGAGACGAGGCTTGGTACTATACTTAAGCAGAAGCAGGGAGATGAGGATGTTACCATAGCATTTGCATTGCAATCGTTAAGGGGAGCATAGCAGCTTTACTATACTCTGAAGAGGTAGGCCCTAGCTGTTTACTGGGCAATTTGGAAATTCCAACAATTTGTGTGGGAAGTTAAATTCTTTGTGCAGACAGATCATAAACCTTTGCAAGAGGTTTTTGGTAGGAAGGGTCTCGGTTCTATTTCATCCTGTTGTATAGCAGTTTAGGACCCTAGTGTAATTTTCCCGATTCATGCCCCTATATTGGTATAAATTACCATATCCTTATATAGGCATAGAAATCACAACCATATTTAGACATAGCTCATGCAGTCCAAATACGGCATGGCTACTTCCACTAGTTCTGAAAATCCACAACGATTTCTTGGAAAACTCGGCTTCAGCAGTTAGGGACTTCCCCTTGCTTGAATATTGATTTGTCCAAGAACTCATGGAGTTTTCAAAGAACTGAGACTCTTTGATGACATTATTATGTCCACCTTTACGTCAAACTCGGCACCTTCAAGGTATAAATATGACCACACTTGCTCTAGCAAACACGCGGTGGTTTGGAGCAGTTCGACTATCTACTTGCCCGACGCAGCTCGCTACAGCAAGTGCCGAAGGAAGCCGGCCCTCCAGCAGACGCACTGAGAGAGACACTGTCTTTTCTCTTGCCAAGAAATCCAGCTCCAGTGTTTCCAAGCTACCCTTGTGGGTTGTTGGGAAATCGAGTCCTGAGACAGAGACATACCAGACCTCCTTCATTCTAAACCAAGGAACGGAGCTGATTAGACCCTAAGAGAAATCTTGGATAAACACTTGGCAAAAAGAATACTAGATTTATGCTACACCTCACTTACTTCTTCCCTCGTGCTAGACTTAGGTTAGGTACACCGGGGTAGGCATATTTTAGAAGCACCAATTGAGTACTTTTAGTCTTTATTTATTCATGTATGTATTTTATGGCTTAGAAACCATACCATGCTTTTACAGTATTATTTTATAATACTTTTCTTGCTGTACTCATTATACTTTGCAGCCAGTATTACGATTGTAGCAATTCATTTCTTCTGCACGAGAAAGAAGACTGTTCAATAAATACATTTATTGAAAACGCCCGTCTCTCTATTTCTCTATTTCTCTGCACCTCTGGTGAAACGAAGCATGCACGATTGGCTGAGTAAAATATCTATCTATTGTTTCCACGACTCTGAAGATCAGTTTTATCTTGGGGAAACAAAGTTGTCATGTTTATGCGGTTGTCAGAAACTATTCCCTACTTGTTCATTCAAGAAAGTTTCTAGTGACATCTGAGCTAGCTTGGCACTCACAATTAAGTCTAATATATTCGATAGAGACCTAGTAGACATAAGTCCTACGTCACATCTATAGGATATATTATTCCAATGCACAGAGCCTATTGGGGACATAGGAACTACACTACAGTCCTGTATCTGCAAATGGTTGGTGACACTTCAAGATTTTCAATTTGAAGCCCCCTACTTATCAGGAACCAACAACGAGGTAGCAGACTGTTTGTCCAGGTTGATAGTTGATTCAGGGGACAGTGATGAGGAAGATGGTACTTGTTGGAAAGACAATGAGATTAAGGTTTGCAATGTAACATTAGGGTGTATGACGGAAGAAGAATGGTTGAGTAGGCTGGCTAAGGATGAGGTTTTTAATCTTGTTTGTCAGTTTCTCATGACAGGGCAGGATACATAGAAGAAGGATGGAAGGTTTGTGGGTTTTGCCAACGTTTTTGTTGAATTGTAAGTACTCAATGATGTTGTACTAAGAGGGAGAAGGTTGATTCCTCCTTCAGGGGTCAGATATCATCTTGTATGTCTTGCTCATTAGAGGACATAGGGGAATAAGAAAGACTGAGGAGAGGCTCAGGTGTGTATACTCGTTGCCCGAGATGAACATCAAGGTGGAACGAGAAGTGAGGCAGTGCACTGAATGCAGGATGTCGTATAACAGTATGAAGGTGAGGATCGCGCCTGTGGTTTGTAGAGAAACACTAGCAGAAGTCTAGGAGGAGATAAGTTTGGAGATTGTTAGGCCCATCAACATAGGTGCATCCAGCAAGTACCTGTTGGTGGCCATGGACATGTGATCTAAGTGGCCTGAGGTTAAAATTATCGATGAGATGAATATCCCAGGCTGTCATCAAGTTTTTGACTGAAGATTTTGCCAGGGAGGGCAATCCCAAAACCATTCTTACTGACAATGGGTTGCAAATCAAGTTAAAAGAGATGAGGAAATGTCTTGGTGATAAGGGCATTAATCACAAGAAATGTGCCCTCTATCGAGGCCAATGGGATAGTGGAGTAATTTAACTGGGCTCTTAAGGAAACTTTTCAAATTGCTACGGATGGTGGAGGTAGCTGGATTCAGGCAGTTAAGAAAAGAGTGGAGGGAGAGGGTCCACCGAGCGCTGCTGGCCAAGCCACCGGCTGGAGCAAGAGCTAGGCCAGTAATTGCATGCTTCCTGAACTTTTTGGACAGAGTTATGATTCTCAGGGAAGCTAGGAAGCGTGGGGAAATCCGGTTGGACAATGCCCAGATAATGATTTTCCCGGATTACAGTCGGGAAGTGCAAAGGCAGCTACGCTCATATGACTCAGTGAAAGCGAAATGGCTATCCCTCCAAATTCAGTACATGCTATTGTTCCCAGCCAAACTGAAAGTGATCTACAAGGACAAGACACATTTTTTCCAAACCCCGGAAGAGGCCTGGCAATGGCTGGAGGAACGACCCCAGTTAACGAGACCCGCATCTGAGGTCCCCAGATCGCTTGACGCAGGGAGGCAGCCTGGAGGCTCCAGGGGGATGCCCAAATCACAGAGGTTTAGACAGGGCCGCGGACACCGTCTTCCCGGGGAGGCCCCTTGCCCCAATTCTGGACCTGAAAGACGGAGAAGGCAGAGTGAGGGGTCCTTGACCTTAATCGAACTGCAGGATCCCGGTTCTCTTGCCTGGCGGAGGTATCACGCTAGGATGTGGAGGGGGAGACACGGGGATCCTCGTCGGAGGGGGAAGAGCAGGATGGACAATAGCTGCATCCTTTGGCAATTGAAATCAACAAGATGGAACAGGAACCCACGCCAGAACCTGTAGAATCCCAGAGGGACCTCCAGGACTCGAATTCGTGAAGAGAAGACTGAAGTGGCTGCCCGAACCTAGATATTGTATCACCTGGAACGTGCAGGCTGGACATTCCCCCCCCCCAATTGGATTGTTGTTTTGGTCTTTTGTTTTCTTTTGGTTCATGCCTGCTCTTGTGTATACCTTTGTATGTGGTGACTTTGGAGGTTTAGAGTGAGCTTTCTTTTTTTTTGGGGTGTCAGGGAGTGTGAGGGCGATATACCTCCATCACTCGATTGTCTTATTCTCTACTATTTGGTGGGAGATGGGACAGCGGGGGAGAGGGAGGTGGGGAGGGAAAGCAAGCGGGGGGATTTCAAAAGGTTGGGAGGGCGGGAGCGAGGGGGAGGTTGCATGTTGGTTGGGGTTGTTTGTTCAGTTTTTTAAGCATGTCATGGTTAGGACTATTATCTACACCTGTGATTCCAACACCCGACTCCTGCTAACTCGGAAAGTCTTCCTGTCTGATGTCCTCTACATTGATGGGTAGTTCCAGGGCGGAGATCCAGGTTAATAGCTGTGCTAAGATCCTCACATGGAACGTGAACGGCTTCGGCAACAAGGTTAAGAGGGGGTTAGTCCTTGCTTACCTGAAAAGGGTGGGGCCGGATATTGTCCTATTGCAGGAGACACACCTGCAGGGCACCTGGTGTGGCTTCTTGGTGAGGGGATCATATAGAGTGCTGGCACATGCACATATACGAATGTGGAGAAGTGTGGCTCACTGGTTAGAGGCGGCAGACCCGTAAGCAGAGAACGGCCCGGGACCAGGGTTCGATTCCCGACGCGGCAGGGTCGTGGACCAGGGTCAGCGGACTCGATAATTCTCGCCTCGGTGCCTACTCTAGTCAGAAACCACACTCGGCAACTCTGGGCATCAGCTTGCCTCATCTTCACAACGGCCCCCCAGACCGCCGGGGATGCTTGGTCGCACCTTAGAGATACCCATCAGGGACCATATCTCAGGGTGAACCAGGACGGGTTCCTCAGCGGTCGAAGCGTGGAGATACTCCTCCGGGAGTCGATTCCTAGCGCTATATAAACCTGCAATTAAATTAAATTAAATTAAATGGCTCCAGAGCGGTGGCCATCCTGATTAAGAAAACACCTCCCCTTGTGGTTATGCAGACTTGGACAGACTCACTGGGGACATACGTGGGGGTCAGGGGAACATGGGGACGACAGAAACTCACGATCATCTCCGTCTATGCACCACCGAAATTACAGGCCAAAACTTTGTCTGGCATCATGGATGTCCTACCGAACACATCGGACACTTTGCAGGTGGTGGGGGGGGGGGATTTTAACGATGTTATGTCATCCCTGCGGGATAGGTCGGGGAACAGACCTAGCGACTCCACACTAACTCCTCTAGCTAGAACCATCTCCACCCTTGGACTAGTGGATGTCTGGAGGTAGCTGCACCCAGACGCTAGCACCTACTCGTACTTCTCAGGGGCCCATAGGGTGTACTCTAGATTAGACTATGTCTTTCTGCCGAGATGGGCCCTCAGTGTGGAGGATGTGGCGGAGTATCAAGCACGAGGTATCTCGGACCACTCTCCTCTTCTAGTGCGGCTGGAGGGGAGGCGTAAATTGGGGGTGAGGGGTTGGCGGCTGTCTGAGTGGGACCTGCAGAATAAAGACCTAGTGAAGGGTCTCAGGGCAGATGCAAAGGTATACTTTGCTGAAAACATAGGATCCGTCTCATCAGGGGTAGTCACTTGGGAAGCCTTCAAGGCAGTTTCACGGGATAGGGCCCTGAACAGACTAGCCTGGGAAAAAAGGAAAGTGCAGGAAGAGTTACAAACTAGAGCTAGAACGTGAACATGTGGCTGATAGGGACCCACAGACTCTTAGACCTCTACTGGTAAGCAACGGCAATACAAGGCACTGGTGACGGACGAGGCCAAAATGCAGGCACTAGCGACCTTACACAGACTGTACGACATAGGGGACAAGTCGGGAAAGCTCCTGGCGTGGTTATGTCGGAAAAAGCAGGACGCCCGTTGGGTAGAACAGGTGTATGATAAGCAGGGGCAGCTGCGGCGGACGGATGTGCAGATAGTTCAAGCCTTTGCCGCCTATTATGAGGACTTTTATAAGGCTAGGGACCTGGGAGCGCTGGACGATACATTGACGTACATTGATCAAATTGACACCCCAGTTCTCTCTGAAGAAGACCAGCGGGACCTGGAGGGAGAAATAACAATCGCAGAGATCAAAAAGGCCTTGACTAAACTCCGACCGGGGAAATCCCCTGGCCCGAACGGGTTTCCCGCTGAATTTTTTTTTTTAAATGGCAGATCTTCTTGGTAGCCACCTGCTGGCCTTCTTTGAAGGGGCAGCCCTAGAGGGCATCTTGCCACCAGACCTGCGTATGGCCACAATTGTCCCGATCTATAAGCAGGGTAAACCCTCCCGAGGAGTGTGCATCTTACCGCACCATATCACTCCTGAATGTGGAGGTTAACCACTTGGATGCTAAGCCTATTTGCTGATTCCCATGTAATTTCCATTGAATCCAATGGAAACTCCATGACGAGCTGGGCTCGTCATGAGCGTCGAAGGGGTTAAACTCCTGGCGACAATCTTAGTCCTCCGATTGCGGCGGGTAATTCCCGACCTGGTCCACTTGGATCAGACTGGTTTCAAGCTGGATAGGGCAACTAGGTTGAATCTTAGGGAGACCCATAACTTGCTGATGGAGGTGCACAATCGTCAGGATCCCCATCTGTTTTTATCTTTGGATGCTGAAAAGGTGTTTGACGCGGTGCACTGGCCCTTCCTCGAAGGGGTATTACTCAAGTTTGGATTTGGCCCCAAGTTCCGGCAGTGGGTGAGGCTACTTTACATGGACCCACGAGCCAGAATAAAAGTCAACGGGATGCTATCTGAGGATTTCCCCATAAGAAGATGGACCCGGCAAGGATATCCCCTGTCCCCATTGCTCTTTGCCCTAACCATAGAAGTAGTAGCGTGTGAAATTAGGCAGCACAAGGACATTAGGGGGTTTAAAATAGAGCAGATGGACACGAGTGAGGAAAAAATATCGTTATATGCGGATGACGTCCTCGTGTATGTCATCCATCCTGTCACCACAATCCCGGCGCTGTTCACCACGCTCATGCTGGCTATACGATAAATTATTTACAACAAGGCTTGGTAGTTTGGTCTGCCCTGTTCCCATGATGCACTGGGCCAGGGACAGACTAATTTGCATATAGCCAGGTTCTGAGCTGGGATGGGGCAGTGAGATAAATAACGGTGATGGATCAAGCCCTGATCTTTGGACTGGGTAAGAGTGGTCTGCTTAATTCAGACACTCTGTTCATCACCACCCCCTTTCCTGAATCGGCTATACGATAAATTGGCATAAGTCATTCTTATACGACCCCCCGCGGGGGGAGGACTGGTCCCTACTGCCTGGTGCGTTCAGGACTACAGATGAGGGGTTGTGTACTTGGAGGTATACATAACCGTGGATAAAAACCTCTCATACCAGAAGAACGTTCAGCAGGCGCTGAACATTTTTGACGAGGACGCTGCCAGGTGGAAGATGCTCCCCCTTACGATCCTAGGACGCGCTGCCATGTTTAAAATGATTACGCTACCGTGGTTCCTGTACGCCTTACAGAATGAATATTTCCCACTTCCACAACAGGTTTTTACTGATATAAATGCTGAACTGAGATCACTGCTCTGGCTGGGGAGACAATCCAGAATATGTATAAACAAAAAGAATCCACTCGAAAGGTATCGGTGATCCCTACAGTGGTGGGGAGCAACCAGTGTTGTTTAAATACCCCTCACACACCAACAGGCCCCTTGGTGTCATGCTTCATCATCGGGGTCTTCGCAAACCTCTACGGAATGCGGCGTGCTACGACTCACGACTACGTAGGAGCACTTTAAGGTGAACTATGTGTTGGTGTGTGTGGAATAATTATGTGTGAGTGGTGAGGTGAAAAGTGATGGTTAAAAGATACCTGGCTCACAGGGAAAAACAAAAACTTTTTATTAAGTCCTCGGCTGGTATCATTAAAAAGTGCAGGCGAGGTTGTTTTTACTGATTATGGTATGTCAACCTCAAAAGTGCGTCGACATGTTTCGGAGTCAGGGACTCCTTCTTCAGGACGAGGATGTGCACTGGTGATCCTCACCTTACTCACATGAATAAGTAGATGTCAAAGTGTGCTCTACAAAAAATAAATAATGGTGAAATGTACCTATCCGTATTTATAATAAGTAAAGTCCGTTGCGCCCAATTGGCGTTAATCAGAACCTGTGAATGAACAAAAATACCTTGAAACATACTATCTTAATAGGACAAATGTTTAGAAAAAACTGTGTTTAATACACAGGAGGGTAACGGCGAACCAAAAATAAGGTCCAGGAACCCTGTAAAAATAGATAAATGAAAAAGAAACAAGGACACACATATAGACAAAGACACACATTGAAGCTAACTGGTAGTCGCCATTGGATTCCATAGGATAAAAGAATAGGAATGAGAATCACACATTATTCGACATGTACATTGCTTACTTATGAATCAAGACTAAATAGCCTCATGAGCCAATAGCGTGGTATTGGGGGTTCTTTTTCCGCTCAATGTAGCAACCTGTGGGATGTTAAAGGAACTGAGTTTTAGGATCTCGGATGTTGATTCACAATAGAGACACAGACATTTAACCTCTGCACCACCAAACTCACGGTTACACCACGGCCAGGTCGGCTGTCATCCCCTCAACGCGGCTCCGACGAAGTGTCGGTTCGTTCTGACCCAACACCCTTTTATAGTGCCGGTGGATGTTTTAATTGACACCTAATTGAAAACGGAATAAGTCCAAAGAAGGACATAGTCCTTAGGTTCGAATCCGGTCCTGCGTGAGTAAGAAGGGTGTGTCCGTTTCAAAAGCGCATGCGCGGAGAAATGGCATTGCTCACGGGCGCATGCGCGAAAGGGTAGTGTCAGCACCTAGCGATAGCGCTCAAGTAGAGCTGGATGGATGCTATATGCTCGCTCATGCGTGAGAAAGGGGACCCCGGTCCGAGGTGGAGTCTCGGGCTAATTCTAAAAGAATGATAGATTGAGACAAAGCCGTGGGATCTCTAAGAAACAAAGGAATAATGGTTATTTCAGACAAATGAATATAAAACAGATGTGGGGTTCTTATGGCATATAAGCAAAGTCCAAACCAAAATGGGATCTAATGATAACCTGACCCAGTGGGATTGGTAATACCAAGATGAAAGAAGAAAAGTTTTTGGAAGTTAATCGGGGTCATATTCAATATTCTAAGGGTGGAGCCATTATGCTGTTATGTCAAGGAGTGTGTATCAGCAGTTAAGGGCTTTTATCGCAGTTGGCTCCATGGAATGGAGTCATTTAATCCGGTGGTGTCCGTGCCCAGGCGGAACACCCACCTTTGTTCTTTTTCAAAAAGACCCACATCCGAAGGTAGTTGCTCAATCACAGTCCAGTGTATTTCGTTTACACAATGTTGTGCCTCCAAAAAATGTGCTGACATTTTCGTAGTCAGTTTTTTACATCTTACATTGCTTTTGTGCTCGTTTATTCTCGTTTTCACAGCTCGTGTCGTCATACCCACGTATTCCTTGCCACATGGGCAAGTGATGAGGTAGACAACATTCCTGCTGTTGCAATTCGTAAATGCTCGTTGTTCCCATTTGGTGCCATTTTGAAAAGTGAGAGTCAAGCTCTTCTCAGTCAGGTGGCAACTATTACAATTAGCACATGGATGGTGTCCCTGAAGCCCTCTTAATCTAGTCTGTTGAGTCATATTAGTTTGGGGTCTGGTATGCACCAGGATGTCTTTCAGATTCCTTCCTCTTCTGTGAGCAAATAAAGGTTTCTCTAGATCTAGAGTACCGCTAGTCAGAATCCGCCAATGTTTGTTGACCAGCTTAGAGACCTGGTTGGAAACTGAACTATATGTTGTTACACAGACTGTTCTGTTTTCTGTGTTTTCTTTTTGGGTGTTGTCTTCCAAAAGTGCTTCCCGGTTGTTATTACGAGCCCTTTCCATTGCTTGTTTGATGCCTCTATCCGGATACCTTCTCTGTTTCAGTTTCTCTCTCAGATCCTGGGCTTGGGATTTGTATTTCACCACGTCGCTACAATTGCGGCGTAGACGCAGGAACTGACCGTATGGTAAATTTTCTCTTAGGTGACGTGGATGGAAACTGTCGTACCTAAGGAGGCAATTCCTAGATGTGGGTTTAAAATGTGTTTCAGTTTTTAGGAACCCTGCCTCGTCGTAGATGTTCAAATCCAGAAACACCATGGATTCATTTGACACTTGATGGGTAAATTTCAGAAAGGCATTCTGTGTGTTGATCCAATGCATGAAATCTGTAATCGATTGGCCATCCCCTTCCCAGATGACCAAGACGTCATCAATATAACGCCGCCAGGTATGGATTTTGCTCCTGAATGGATTACTGGGATGGAGGATCTTGGTAGCTTCCAGATGGTGTACATACAGACCCGCTAAGCTCGGCGCGAATGTGCTTCCCATACTCGTTCCGTGACGTTGCAGGTACAGGGTGCCCTCGTACTCAAAAAAGTTCTTGGTGAGTGCTATGGAAATACACTCCATAACTACTCCTCGTGGAGTGTGATAATTCGATTGACTAGTATGCAGCACCTCCTCAATGATCAGGAGGGTTTCATCATGTGGGAGACTGGTGTAAAGGCTCTCCACATCGAGGCTCAGCAATAATTGAGAGTCTGGGTTGAACGGTTGGTTTTGTAATAGCTGGAGGACTGCTTTTGTGTCCCTTAGGTATGTGTCCGTTGCCTGAACCAGAGGCCTTAGGAAGGCATCAGCGAATTTTGATAATGGTTCTAGTATGGATGAAATACCGGACACGATGGGACGGCCAGGTGGACTCTGCAGGTTTTTATGAACCTTAGGTATTGTGTAAAAATAGGGTCTCCGAGGGTTTTTCTGTATCAAAAACTCAGACTCCGTTTTTGAGAGCCAGTTATGGGCAAGGGCTTCTTCAATCATCGCCCCTATTTGTATACGTAAGGATTCTGTGGGGTCCTCTTCGAGAATCTGGTAGTTTCTCCTATCTGAAAGGAGTCTTCTACATTCCTGGTCGTATGCAGTGGTTGTCTGAATTACCACTGCACCGCCTTTATCTGCTGGTTTTATAATAAGTTGTTTGTTTAGCGAGAGTTCTTTTATTGCCTCGTTTTCTTGTCTGCTCATATTCTGAAATACTCTTTGGTTGGGGTTCATTTTACTGAGTTCAAGCATAACAGCCTTTTCAAAAGCCAGGACTTCAACTGGAAGTTGGTTGTCCAATGGCGTGAAAGACGACTTCGGCCTTAAGCCCGTGTCCGATGGTTCCTGGGTAGGCTCCTGATTGTAAAAAAAACGCTTTCAACTTAATAGTCCTTACAAAGTCCTGAATCTCTTTGTATAGGCGAAAAGTGTCTGGTTTGTTAGTGGGGACATATCCTAAACCTTTATTGAGTACTTGGTTCTGCATGTCTGTTAAAGGCCAAGGAGATATGTTGATGACTAGGTTCCTCTCTTGCTCGTTGATGCTTGATTCGCTGTCATACTCCTGGTGTGTACCCTGGGGTCTGCCTCGACCACCGGCTGCCAGGTGACATTGTTCCCCCTCCTGGTCCTGCCTTTGCGGGGTCCTGGGCCCCATGATAAAAAAGGCTGTTGATTTTGTTGTAAAGCAGTGGGGTCTTCTCCCCATTGTGGGTACATTGGTCCCATTGGTGGAGGGCCATATTGAAATTGAGGGAATTGATACTGACCTTGGAAGGGGTTAAACTGCGGAGGCCCCTGGAAACCTTTCCAGCCTCTCTGGCGTGGGAATTGGGTTCTCTGTTGGCGATAACCTCCCCTTTGTTGTTTTCTGTTTTGGAAACCACCCGAGTTGGTGCTAGTGGAACTTCCATCCGAGCTTACGCTGTCAGCGTCACTCATGTTTCCATTGGTCACATAATCTACTTTCGTGTAAGGGTAAGCCCTCTCTGCAGTGAACCGGTCTTTGTCTTTCTTAAATTTGTTAAATTTGCTTTGTTTTAATGTCGCCTCAAAATCAGACATTTGTTTATTAAGTTCTTCCAACCCTTTCTTTAGGTCTGCTGGTGAAATAAATGCTTTTAGTTGGACCTCTAGTCTTTGAATTAAAATTTTTAATTCCTGGGATTTTCTACTAGCTGTCTGTACTATCAGTACCAACCAGTCTCTGGTTCAGTGCCAGGATATCAGAGACCAGGCTTTTTTGAAAGTTAGATCTTCTTGAAAAATGAATGGTTCATTTTTTACTATTAGGCCCTGAGGGGCCATCTTGTTCCTTAAATATTCCCTCATCAGAAGACCATGTAAGGCAGCCCTGATCTGGACTTTCCGTGTGTTTGTCAGTTCGTCCCAGTCTCCCACTGCTGGGCCTGGGTCATTAGTACTTAGTCCTTCAAAAGGATTTACTTCTGCCAAAATCCTGTCAATATCATCCTCACTCAGGCCGTGTTCATCCTCCATGTTGATATTGGTAAGGAGGACGTCTAGTAAAGTGTTGAATGTAGTGTGTGGCGTAAGTCTATGTGTGTCCAAGTTATTTGGGAGGGGCTCCCAAAGCTGTGCGCTGTCTGAAATAAGTAAATAACAAAAGTGGGGAGGGAGAGGAAGAAGTGGATTCTGTCTCCCCTGGCAATATGTATAAACAAAAAGAATCCACTCGAAAGGTATCGGTGATCCCTACAGTGGTGGGGAGCAACCAGTGTTGTTTAAATACCCCTCACACACCAACAGGCCCCTTGGTGTCATGCTTCATCATCGGGGTCTTCGCAAACCTCTACGGAATGCGGCGTGCTACGACTCACGACTACATAGGAGCACTGACATTTTCGTAGTCAGTTTTTTACATGTTACATTGCTTTTGTGCTCGTTTATTCTCGTTTTCACAGCTCGTGTCGTCATACCCACGTATTCCTTGCCACATGGGCAAGTGATGAGGTAGACAACATTCCTGCTGTTGCAATTCGTAAATACACATAGTTCACCTTAAAGTGCTCCTACACATAGTTCACCTTAAAGTGCTCCTACGTAGTCGTGAGTCGGAGCACGCCGCATTCGTAGAGGTTTGCGAAGACCCCGATGATGAAGCATGACACCAAGGGGCCTGTTGGTGTGTGAGGGGTATTTAAACAACACTGGTTGCTCCCCACCACTGTAGGGATCACCGATACCTTTCGAGTGGATTCTTTTTGTTTATACATATTGCCAGGGGAGACAGAATCCACTTCTTCCTCTCCCTCCCCCCTTTTGTTATTTACTGACAATCCAGAATAGCCTTGGGGACCTTGCAAAGGTACCAGTATAACAAGGGGATCTCCCTGCCGAATATTGAAGCCTATTATTGGGCGAAGCACCTAACCCCCATCAATGACTGGTTTTACGCTCCAGCAGACCATCCCACATACAGCTTAGAGGTGAGAACAATGGCACAGCGCAACTGCTTACACTATATATACGGGGGAAAGGGGAAGGAAAGACTGCATGCGGCAACAAGGGTTACACTAGGGATATGGGAAAGGGCGACTAAAGCAATTGGTTGGAATCATCATTCGACAAAACAGACCCCAATATGGCACTGTACATGGTTGAAGGAGCTGAACAAGCTGCGAGGGTTCAAGAGGTGGGATGACATCGGTATCTCCGTACTGGGGGATCTGATGAAGAGAGGGGAACTAAAGTCATTCCAGGTCTTGAGGGCGGAGTACGGGCTGCACCACACACAATACCTCAGATATGCGCAACTACAACATGCATGGCGGGCGGAGGAGGCGCTTGCCTTGCCCTTACCAGAGTATGCCCCGCTTGAAGGACGCTTATTGCAGGAACGCATCCCTTGAAAGACAGTTTCCCTGACCTACAGAACATTGATCAATAATATGCCTGATGGGTTGGTAAAGCTCAGAGACTTGTGGGAGCAAAATGTGGGAGAGATGGATACAGTGGAAGGGAAGTCGCAATTAAGTCCCGCTTGCGGCTTATCCAATATAAAATCTTGCACAGGGTATACTATGACAGGGTGCGGTCGCACCGCATGGGACAAGCTAGTGACACAAATTGTCTCAGATGCGGTCAGGGGCAAGGGGACTTTTACCATACTGTATGGAAGTGCCTCTTAATACAGGCATACTGGGCTGAGGTTTTGGGAGAGTTAGGAGAGAACCTGGAGGTCACTCTGCTGTTAGACCCCAAATTGGTGCTGCTGGGCATAACAAACGATGTAGACTTGAGTCGCCCACTCATAATCTTTGTAGTTCTAGCATTAGTAGTGGCTAAGAGGGATGTGGCCCGGACATGAGGAGGCCCCTACGCCGCCGAGGTTAGATGAATGGAGAAGGGGCATGGACCAATACATGGCGGCGGAGAGAGTCACGTACAAGGCAAGAGGGTCCCCAAAGAAATTCAACAGAGTATGAGGGAAATGGCGACAATATCATGGATTGGATGGGGGATTGTGAATAAAAGAGGAGGAGGTACCCGGCTGCACTGGCTGAGTGAGGGGCGGATTTGGAATGTTTTCTGCACTTTATGGACTCATGGACAAACAAGGTACAGTCCTGTCAGGATGAAGAGGGGAATATGGGCTGGCGAGAGGAGGGTGGAGGGAAGGAGGGATATGGAAGATGGTTATATGTGACATGTCTGTTTTGTTTATGCATCTTTAAAAAAGCAAATAAAAATATTTATATAAAAAAAAGAGTGGAAGAATACAGGTTTACTCCTCACTCCACCACAGAGGTGAGTTGTGGAGTGGAATCTCAGGGTTATGAGGTCACTGTCATTACGCTTTGGAAGACTTGTGCTGTGTTGGTCATTTTGTGGCGGCCTTCGAGGCATTTGAGTGACCGAGGTATTCCTCCAATGTTGTTGATCCAGGGATCTTTGATGAATGATTTCCTGGTGTGTCTCTGACTCTGAGACACCCTCTCTGTTTGGAGTCGGTGCGTCTCTTCTCTTCAGGCCCCGCGGTGGTGACTGGTACGTTGGCTCTCCCCGAGCATTGCTGACAGTGCATCTGAAGTGGAATACCCAAGGGTACATGTTGTGTATTGCCGGTGTGCTCGGAGGAACGACTGGTCACCCTCTAGCTCATTTGTACATTGCTTTGAGCATTTGGAGGAGCAACTCCTCTCCCTCAGTCCATGGCCATTGTACCCGAGGTGCGCATGTGTCAGCTTAAAGGAGGGAGATAATTTTTTTATACAACAACTAGAGCGCGCAAGCCACAGGAAGGGATTTACCTTCGATTTAGGTGAAACTCGGAGTGCTCAGAGTTTGGCGCAGAGGAACTACTCTTCGCCCTCCAACTCATTGTGAGAAGTGCATCTAATCTCAAAATATTAGCAGCACTGTATCTCGATAATTTGTAGCTCGGAGGAACATCGAATTTGCCTCCAGCTTTTCGTTAACTTTATGGCATGCAAAAAAAAAGGGGGCTAATTAACTGAATATCTGAGTGGCTGATCCATATTAGAAAAAAAAGAGAAATAATGTTAATATAATATATGCATGTATTTTTTCTAAAATTAGTTGGCACACAAGATTACTCTATTATTAGTATTAACATTGATATCTATTTTTTTTATTATATTAAATTGTGCAACTTAGATACTCTAGACTTAAGATGAAAATGCAGAATGTAACGTCACCCTTATTTTTTCTTCCTTCCCCTGGTGAACTATCTATAGGGTTGTCAAAGTGGAAAAAAGTATTTGTAAACTATACTTGAGTATGTGGCACAAATCTAAGTGCTGAATGCACACATGCTTTGTTGTTACATTGTTTAGGGGCGGAGGAGCAGGATGTGTTAGAAAACTTACCTGATCTTCCACACGGAGAGGTACGTGACTTGAATGAATATGAAATTGCGATTACAAAGTTAGATCGGCATTATTTACTACATGCAAGTACAATTTTAGAAAGATATCATTTTGGTTTAAGATGTCAAGGAAAGGATGAATCTGTGGACGAGTTTGTGACTGCTTTGAGGAAATTGGCATCTAAGTGAAAATTTGGGGGTGTGACAGAAGAAAGGATTAGGGACCAGTTTGAGTTGCGCTGCAACAGTGACAAGTTACGTGAGGAACTTTGGATGAAAGATGAGCTACCTCTTGAGGAGGTTCTAATTGTTGCTAAGCAAGTAGAGCATATAATGGAGTGTGCTGGCAAGCTTAAGGCTGGGAAAGAGGGACATACTTCTAGTGCTTCAGATACAGATATTACTACAGACGTTGACGCAGTTAAATCACACAGTGTCAAATCTCAAAGTGTTCCAGAAGGGAAGCAGTTCTCTGAGGTTAGAGGTGCCAGG
The DNA here is from genome assembly GCF_964261635.1 of Lissotriton helveticus. Classification (NCBI taxonomy): domain Eukaryota; kingdom Metazoa; phylum Chordata; class Amphibia; order Caudata; family Salamandridae; genus Lissotriton; species Lissotriton helveticus. The sequence continues at coordinate 1,361,475,109 of NC_136065.1, forward strand.
AGTAAGGAACACAATTACCACGTAACTTGCTTTAGGTGGGGATATGATGGACATAGAGCCAATGATACATTTTGTCCTGCTTTGTCACAAGCTTGTAACTCCTGTGGTATCAAAGGTCATTTTAGTAAGTGTTGTAGGCTCAAAAACAAAAGATATAATAAGGGCAGGAACAAGGAACTGTGCCAGGAGATTATGTTGCAAGTTTGCGAGTCCAGAAGCACTTATCCATCAAAAATAGTATTTATGGGAAGGACATCATAATGAAATTTGATTCTTGTTCCCGCATCACCATCATCTCTAGGCAAAAACATTTGAGTTTGTTCCCGGAAGATAGGTCTCTCATCGAAATGGATATTCAACCGGGAGGGTATGGTGGGAGCAAAATTGAAATGATGGGTTGTTTTGAAGCAACTATAGGTGTGTGTGTGGAAAAAGTATGTGTGGAAAAACGTATGTTTCTTGTAAAGGTGATGATCTTTTGGGTTGGTGTCATCAGGAGTTAGGTGTTAGTTTACATCCAGGGGAAAACCCACAGACACAAGTTGACAAAGTAGATTGTAATGATAACAAGTTTGTCAAGGAATTCAATGACTTGTTCAAAAACAAACTTGGTACGTTAGTAGGTTATTAACACAAGATCAGGCTAAAGGACTGTGCCACTCCTGTTGTGGCGAGGGTGAGGAGGATTACCATACATCTGCATGCAGCGGTTGACAATGAACTCAAGAGGTTGGTAGAGTGTGGAGTAATCGAAAAGATTGAAGCTACAGACTGGTTGGCTCCTATTGTCGTTGCACGTAAGGGCAATGGAGACATTCGCCTTTGCGTGGACTTGAGGGCATTGAATTAAGAGGTTGTGGCTGACAGATTTATGTTACCTAACATAGAGGAAATAATCATGACCTTTTCCGATGCCAAAGTATTTAGTACATTAGATCTGATGTCCGCCTACCACCAGGGCGAATTACATGAGAGCTCACAGGATCTTACAGACTTCATAACTCCTTTTGGCATCTTTTGTTTTAAAAGGATGCCATTTGGATTCATTTCTGCTGCTGCAGTTTTCCAGAGGATTATGTCTGTTATTTTGAAAGATCAGCCTGGTGTTAAGTCTTATCAGGGCGACATAATTATTTATGGTTCTAATAGTGAAGAGCATGACCAGGACGTTTGTGAGTTGTTAACAAAGGTTCAGGATGCTGGTTTAACACTCGAAGCAGAAAAATGCAGGTTTGGCATCAATGAAGTAAGCTATTTGGTTTATAAAGTTACTTCTACAGGAATTATACCTAAGAATGAACTTGTGGATAAGATATGAGCTTTGAAGTAACCCAAGACAAAAGAAGAACTTTCTTCCTTTTTAGGAATGGTTGAGTATTATAGTCACTTCATAAAAGAGTTTGCAAGTAGAACCTATTACATGAGGAAACTGTTAAAAAAGAATAATGATTTTGTATGGTGTGTAGAAAACCCCAAAGAATTCACAGATGTAAAGAAGGAGTTAAGTAATGCTCCTTCGTTGCAATCTTTTGAGGCTTCGTCTGAGACCAAGATTGTGTGTGATGCAAGTGGTAAAGGGTTAGGTGCTCCACTTATTCAAACCAGGAATGGAAAAGAAAATCTGATTGCGTGTATATCAAGAACTCTCAAGACTGCAGAACGTAACTATTCTGTAATAGAATGAGAGTAGTTGGTTGTGTTCTGGTCCATAATAAGGTTTAAGCAATTTCTCTGGGGCATCAAATTTGGTGGGCTAACTGATCATAAACCTTCATTGGAATTATTCACTAAGAAGGAACTTGATTCCATTTCATCCCCCATACGAAGATGGGTGGTAGGTTTGCAGGACTTCACCTTCACTATCCAGTATGTTCCAGGTGCAAGCAACTTTTCTGCTGACTGTTTATCCAGATGTTGACATGGACAATGCCCATTTTTATGGTAGTGATGAACTGGATCTTGAGGAGGCTGTGAGTGTGTGTGAAGTGACAGAAGGTTCCATTGGTGAAGAGGAGTGGTTGGATGAACTTCAGAAGGATGTGACTTTGTGCAAAGTCAGAGATATTGTCGGCTCGGTTATGAGGTGTAAATCTCAACTCAAGGAGTTTGCAGGATGTTGGGAGAAGATAATGGATGAACTAGCTGTTGACAAAGGGTTCTTGTTGAGAGGCACAAGATTAATTCCTCCTGTAAAGTTGAGAGGCAAAATATTCCGTTTAGCTCATGAAGGTCACATGGGTTTTGTTAAGACTAAAGGGAGGCTTTGGAGAGATTTTTGGTGGCCTTCACTGGATCGTGATGTTGAATGTTGCATTGAGCATCGAGTGTGCAGTCTGTGACAAGGGGCTTAAAACCGATCAGCTACCCATGGTTTGCAGAACTCTGCCCAAATATCCTTGGGAAGAGGTAGCAATGGATATTCTTGGGCCTATTAGAGATGAACATGCTACACCTTATGTCATTGTTCTTATGGACTTATATTCCAGGTGGGTTGAAGTTTCATGTGTGCAGGACATTTCTTCTTCGGCAGTTATCAGGTTTCTTGAGGTTGTGTTTAAGAGAGAGAATTTTCCCAGGTATTTACTTGCAGACAATGGAGTGCAATTTTGTTCTTGTGAGATGGAGTTGTTTTTGCAGAAGTGTGGTGTTGTTCACAAAAAAACAGCACTTTATCATCCAGAGACCAATGGTGCCATTGAGAGAGTCATCAAAACTTTAAAGGAAGGCATACAACTGGCAAGAATGAATGGCCTGGACTGGAAGAAAGAATTGGCTAATAGACTTCTGGGTTATCGGTTCTCACCACATGGCTCTACTGGTAAAACTCCTTTTGAATTATTCAAAGGTAGATCTCCGTCCACTGTTGTGTGTCCTGGATTGATGCGTTGGGGCAAAAGCTGTGTTGACAATACTCCTGGTTTGTGGAGAGAGAAAAAAATTGCTATTCAAGAGAAAAGAAAACTTTGATTCCCGCAAGTGTGTGAGAAATGTTTAAGTCAGAGTGGGTGATTTTGTTATAATCAAAGCTCCCAAGGGGTGTGAAGTTTGCTCATAACTCACTAGGGAGTTACAAGTCATCAAATGTTTTTAAAATGCTGTTAAGCCACATGATGGTCGCATATGGAATAAGAGCAGAGTTTCTGTTATAAGACATACGTCTAATTCTTCTGACAACTCAACGTTTATATCACAACCCGGTGTAAGTGGATTCTGTAATTCAGGTTTGCGGAAGTAATTTAGTAGTACTCCTTCTGTTCACAGTAGAAGCATTAGAGAGATCAGGAAACCTGCTTATCTCAAGGATTTTGTGGTGTGATATGTTCTACATGCTGAACTTATTTGCTTATTTTGTTTAGATCTACATTCTTGCTCTGTGTTATTTCATTATCTTCTTTAAACAGTTCTTTTTTTTTGTTTCTTCATTCATTTGTTCATAATGTTCTTTTATATACACTGTTGTATGGGAGGGAGAAGTGTGGTGTGGAATCTCAGGGTTATGAGGCCACTGTCATTACGCTTTGGAAGACTCTTGTGTGTGAGAATTCCAAGAGTTGACAGTTGCTGCGCCAAAAACACAGTTGATGGACAGAATGTAGAACAATGTCATACATTCACCCCAGTACAGAGATCTGGGCCTAAATCCATCGTTTTTTTGCACTCCACACCACTCTGGGTTAGACACTGGCTATATGCAAATCAGCTCTGACCCTGTGCCTCATGGGAACAGTCCAGTCCGAACTACCAAGCCATATCTTTCCCAGACCGGAATCAAGCATCCAAGGACCGGTTTCTGGCTATCAGCCTTCATCAGCCTGGATAGCTTGACTCCAGTGGTGTGGAGAGCCTGGGACTCACGTCTGAGCATACCCAGCCCACTCGGGGTGAAAAGTGCAAAAAACACAGTTGATGGACAGAATGTAGAACAATGTCATACATTCACCCCAGTACAGAGATCTGGGCCTAAATCCATCGTTTTTTTGCACTCCACACCACCCTGGGTTAGACACTGGCTATATGCAAATCAGCTCTGACCCTGTGCCTCATGGGAACAGTCCAGTCCGAACTACCAAGCCATATCTTTCCCAGACCGGAATCAAGCATCCAAGGACCGGTTTCTGGCTATCAGCCTTCATCAGCCTGGATAGCTTGACTCCAGTGGTGTGGAGAGCCTGGGACTCACGTCTGAGCATACCCAGCCCACTCGGGGTGAAAAGTGCAAAAAACACAGTTGATGGACAGAATGTAGAACAATGTCATACATTCACCCCAGTACAGAGATCTGGGCCTAAATCCATCGTTTTTTTGCACTCCACACCACCCTGGGTTAGACACTGGCTATATGCAAATCAGCTCTGACCCTGTGCCTCATGGGAACAGTCCAGTCCGAACTACCAAGCCATATCTTTCCCAGACCGGAATCAAGCATCCAAGGACCGGTTTCTGGCTATCAGCCTTCATCAGCCTGGATAGCTTGACTCCAGTGGTGTGGAGAGCCTGGGACTCACGTCTGAGCATACCCAGCCCACTCGGGGTGAAAAGTGCAAAAAACACAGTTGATGGACAGAATGTAGAACAATGTCATACATTCACCCCAGTACAGAGATCTGGGCCTAAATCCATCGTTTTTTTGCACTCCACACCACCCTGGGTTAGACACTGGCTATATGCAAATCAGCTCTGACCCTGTGCCTCATGGGAACAGTCCAGTCCGAACTACCAAGCCATATCTTTCCCAGACCGGAATCAAGCATCCAAAGACCGGTTTCTGGCTATCAGCCTTCATCAGCCTGGATAGCTTGACTCCAGTGGTGTGGAGAGCCTGGGACTCACGTCTGAGCATACCCAGCCCACTCGGGGTGAAAAGTGCAAAAAACACAGTTGATGGACAGAATGTAGAACAATGTCATACATTCACCCCAGTACAGAGATCTGGGCCTAAATCCATCGTTTATTTGCACTCCACACCACCCTGGGTTAGACACTGGCTATATGCAAATCAGCTCTGACCCTGTGCCTCATGGGAACAGTCCAGTCCGAACTACCAAGCCATATCTTTCCCAGACCGAAATCAAGCATCCAAGGACCGGTTTCTGGCTATCAGCCTTCATCAGCCTGGATAGCTTGACTCCAGTGGTGTGGAGAGCCTGGGACTCACGTCTGAGCATACCCAGCCCACTCGGGGTGAAAAGTGCAAAAAACACAGTTGATGGACAGAATGTAGAACAATGTCATACATTCACCCCAGTACAGAGATCTGGGCCTAAATCCATCGTTTTTTTGCACTCCACACCACCCTGGGTTAGACACTGGCTATATGCAAATCAGCTCTGACCCTGTGCCTCATGGGAACAGTCCAGTCCGAACTACCAAGCCATATCTTTCCCAGACCGGAATCAAGCATCCAAGGACCGGTTTCTGGCTATCAGCCTTCATCAGCCTGGATAGCTTGACTCCAGTGGTGTGGAGAGCCTGGGACTCACGTCTGAGCATACCCAGCCCACTCGGGGTGAAAAGTGCAAAAAACACAGTTGATGGACAGAATGTAGAACAATGTCATACATTCACCCCAGTACAGAGATCTGGGCCTAAATCCATCGTTTTTTTGCACTCCACACCACCCTGGGTTAGACACTGGCTATATGCAAATCAGCTCTGACCCTGTGCCTCATGGGAACAGTCCAGTCCGAACTACCAAGCCATATCTTTCCCAGACCGGAATCAAGCATCCAAGGACCGGTTTCTGGCTATCAGCCTTCATCAGCCTGGATAGCTTGACTCCAGTGGTGTGGAGAGCCTGGGACTCACGTCTGAGCATACCCAGCCCACTCGGGGTGAAAAGTGCAAAAAACACAGTTGATGGACAGAATGTAGAACAATGTCATACATTCACCCCAGTACAGAGATCTGGGCCTAAATCCATCGTTTTTTTGCACTCCACACCACCCTGGGTTAGACACTGGCTATATGCAAATCAGCTCTGACCCTGTGCCTCATGGGAACAGTCCAGTCCGAACTACCAAGCCATATCTTTCCCAGACCGGAATCAAGCATCCAAGGACCGGTTTCTGGCTATCAGCCTTCATCAGCCTGGATAGCTTGACTCCAGTGGTGTGGAGAGCCTGGGACTCACGTCTGAGCATACCCAGCCCACTCGGGGTGAAAAGTGCAAAAAACACAGTTGATGGACAGAATGTAGAACAATGTCATACATTCACCCCAGTACAGAGATCTGGGCCTAAATCCATCGTTTTTTTGCACTCCACACCACCCTGGGTTAGACACTGGCTATATGCAAATCAGCTCTGACCCTGTGCCTCATGGGAACAGTCCAGTCCGAACTACCAAGCCATATCTTTCCCAGACCGGAATCAAGCATCCAAGGACCGGTTTCTGGCTATCAGCCTTCATCAGCCTGGATAGCTTGACTCCAGTGGTGTGGAGAGCCTGGGACTCACGTCTGAGCATACCCAGCCCACTCGGGGTGAAAAGTGCAAAAAACACAGTTGATGGACAGAATGTAGAACAATGTCATACATTCACCCCAGTACAGAGATCTGGGCCTAAATCCATCGTTTTTTTGCACTCCACACCACCCTGGGTTAGACACTGGCTATATGCAAATCGGCTCTGACCCTGTGCCTCATGGGAACAGTCCAGTCCGAACTACCAAGCCATATCTTTCCCAGACCGGAATCAAGCATCCAAGGACCGGTTTCTGGCTATCAGCCTTCATCAGCCTGGATAGCTTGACTCCAGTGGTGTGGAGAGCCTGGGACTCACGTCTGAGCATACCCAGCCCACTCGGGGTGAAAAGTGCAAAAAACACAGTTGATGGACAGAATGTAGAACAATGTCATACATTCACCCCAGTACAGAGATCTGGGCCTAAATCCATCGTTTTTTTGCACTCCACACCACCCTGGGTTAGACACTGGCTATATGCAAATCAGCTCTGACCCTGTGCCTCATGGGAACAGTCCAGTCCGAACTACTAAGCCATATCTTTCCCAGACCGGAATCAAGCATCCAAGGACCGGTTTCTGGCTATCAGCCTTCATCAGCCTGGATAGCTTGACTCCAGTGGTGTGGAGAGCCTGGGACTCACGTCTGAGCATACCCAGCCCACTCGGGGTGAAAAGTGCAAAAAACACAGTTGATGGACAGAATGTAGAACAATGTCATACATTCACCCCAGTACAGAGATCTGGGCCTAAATCCATCGTTTTTTTGCACTCCACACCACCCTGGGTTAGACACTGGCTATATGCAAATCAGCTCTGACCCTGTGCCTCATGGGAACAGTCCAGTCCGAACTACCAAGCCATATCTTTCCCAGACCGGAATCAAGCATCCAAGGACCGGTTTCTGGCTATCAGCCTTCATCAGCCTGGATAGCTTGACTCCAGTGGTGTGGAGAGCCTGGGACTCACGTCTGAGCATACCCAGCCCACTCGGGGTGAAAAGTGCAAAAAACACAGTTGATGGACAGAATGTAGAACAATGTCATACATTCACCCCAGTACAGAGATCTGGGCCTAAATCCATCGTTTTTTTGCACTCCACACCACCCTGGGTTAGACACTGGCTATATGCAAATCAGCTCTGACCCTGTACCTCATGGGAACAGTCCAGTCCGAACTACCAAGCCATATCTTTCCCAGACCGTAATCAAGCATCCAAGGACCGGTTTCTGGCTATCAGCCTTCATCAGCCTGGATAGCTTGACTCCAGTGGTGTGGAGAGCCTGGGACTCACGTCTGAGCATACCCAGCCCACTCGGGGTGAAAAGTGCAAAAAACACAGTTGATGGACAGAATGTAGAACAATGTCATACATTCACCCCAGTACAGAGATCTGGGCCTAAATCCATCGTTTTTTTGCACTCCACACCACCCTGGGTTAGACACTGGCTATATGCAAATCAGCTCTGACCCTGTGCCTCATGGGAACAGTCCAGTCCGAACTACCAAGCCATATCTTTCCCAGACCGGAATCAAGCATCCAAGGACCGGTTTCTGGCTATCAGCCTTCATCAGCCTGGATAGCTTGACTCCAGTGGTGTGGAGAGCCTGGGACTCACGTCTGACAGTTGCTGCGCCATCACTGTTGGATGAGGTGTAAAGATTAAACATCTCTTACCTATAACTGTTTCATCTCCTTTGTGTCACGACATCACAGGAGTCCTTTTGTGATTTTTAAAACACATAAGCCTCACACTGTTATGAGCCCCCATAGTTGGAAATGTACAGTAGGGATACTGTGTGTTCTGACATTTTAAAGGAACACACACAGGAGAGAGAGATGCTCATGCAAAGGAAGGGAAAAGAGAACAAGGATGTTCACAAAGCAGTGAAACCTTTGTCTGTGTGTGTTGGAGAGCTGCTAAAGATAAAGTTACCTGGAAGAGTACATGGAAGAGTAAAATATTCAAGTAACAAAAGTATTTCCAGAGGTTGCTAAAATGGATGATGGGCACATTTGGAACTTCACAGGATTGTAGTTGTGCATTCCGTCGAATCTGTAATTTGATTTGTTTATTCACCTCCTGCTCCCTTTTCCCTGTTTGGTTATGGAAGGGGGTGTGTGGTAATGTGTAGAAATGTTATGTCATTATTTTTCACATATCCACATGGTATGTTCTTACCTTTATTCTCCTCCAGCTTTTATCTTAGTGTTAAGTTCCACATGGAATGTTTATTCTTGATTGTTGAAATGATGAGCAGCAGTTTCTGGGGGAACTTGGTGGAAGTTGTGGCTGGAGTTTCTTCTATTCAAGAATAAAACCTATTTAAAATATAAATCCTGCTACTTTGCTTTTTTATGGAGACTCTGGGGACCTTTGGCCTTCCACTTCACACAAAAGTAGAGAAATAATGCAGAATGCTTAGTGGATCAAAAAGAGAGTTAGGTTCGTTCTGAATAAAAAAAAATCTGAATTTGTCCCGTCTCTCCAGCATTGTATATGTATTACAAAAGAGTGTTTGTTCCCAAGTGAATACCATACCGGTCTAATTATGATGATAAGCATTTTCAAGCAAGTCTGTAGATATTTTTTGACCGGACTGCATGGTTTCCGCCCCAGGAGCCTTCTACATTTCAAGGTGTGCTTAAAAGAAGTCTTATGGGCATTCAGAGGAACATCAACAGTCGGGGCTGCACCTGTACCCATGTAAGAAAGACTGACTAGAATGAAAGAAGGCCATGCTTGGTGCCATAGAAACAGCATGCTGCGAAACGTTCTGTAATTCAAAGATGTTTTCCTGAAAAAGACGCTCACTGTGCACAGATTGTGAAACATGTGTATGCAGAGTTCAAAAGTTTGTATTCAAAGCATACTGAAAAATAAAAATAAACATGAAGCGAACGTTGATTAGAAAACAAGAATAAGACGAAACCGAGCCTTAAATGAGATCACAGGATGACATACAATGATATGAAAAAGAATGTACTGAATGTTAAGTTTATTTTTTTGTTTAATAAACAATGATGATGTGAAATTTGTGTGTGCTACTGATCATTGGAGTTTAGATGTAGCTGCTGCTCGGATTTGGCAACGATGAAAAAAGTCAGATATGTCTAGACTTTCCTCTTTTCAGTATCTATTTGTTCTGAATTCTGGTGGGCGGTTTTCAGTGTTTTCAAATATTGTAAAAAATCAGTGGGAATCAGTATTCATTCTTTTATTGGTCATACATAATCACAGGGATGGTGCTTTGCAAGTAATTATAGAGACATTTGATTTTATTGCCAACCCTCATTCTATACTATTGCCAATTTTGTATACATTTGTTTCTGCTCCTAAATCCCTTGTTGGTAGCCTATTATTGAATTTGCTCTTTAAAATAATGTTTTGTTATCCGTCTCAACTACCTGTCTATCCAATTTCTCAGCACTCGAATATCTCTTTCCAGCAGTCCAGCCCCACCCACACATCATGGATGCAAATTGCAATCAACTGCACAATGAGATTTTTTACTTAGGACATGAGATCTATATACAGTGGGGGGTGCGCAGTGCTTAGTTACTGCAAGCAACTGCTCCTCTATCCTGCTGTTTTTCTTGAACTACCAAGAAAGCACTGGGCTAATGAAATTATTTTACTGTCCAATCGGAGCCTTCCAATAGGGGAGAAGCTTCCTAAGTAATTTTATATGAACTGTTAACTATAGGGACATTGGTGACAGTAAGCTGTGCTGCTGTATGAAGCCACTAGAGTCATAAGGGAGCTTCATCTCATGAAGGATGTCTTGGCTGATTTGCATGATCAGTTCACAACAGGAACATTATTTTACATTGTGTCTGGGATTCTGTGCTCATTTGAAAGCCAGCATAAGGGGCTCAAACATTGACTTTTAGCTAGCATGTGGGTAGGCCCTTGTTTTTGAAAAGCAATGAGACCATTGTGTTCTTACCAGGCATTTGTGAAAACTGCATAAGGCATTTTAGCTTTTTATTCTGTGCACTATGCACTGCTATAGTCTATTTCTACCTTGGGGGAAAGAACAAACACAGCTCAGCACATTTCTTTTAAGTCCAGAACACTGTTTATTACAGATGATGTTGCCAATTGCCGGCGCCAGAAGTTCCACACTTTGTTTTGATATGGGAGCAGTAGAACTGAACGTTGAATTTGGTGATCCTAGATTTGTATCTACATCAGCATGTAGGCTCAGAACAGGATCATATACCTGTTGTGGAAAAAACTGTACCATCAGCAGCACATAATAGGAAAGACAGAGCCGTGGTTGCCTCTTCATGCTTCTCTTCTGTACAGTCTACAGCTTATACACTACATTAACTTTCAAAGTTAATGTATGCACTAAAAGCAGCAGTTTCGCCAAAACCAGCTCGTGGACCTCTTTGAATGGTGCACGGGCACTGAACATGTTCATGATATGACCCAGGATCCTTTGTATGACGGGTTGCAGCATGCATGCATCCTAGACTATCACAAAGTAAAACTAAGAAGAGAATTGTTGGGTCCAGTGTTTTATGGGAGTACGTTGATGCTTAGAGGTAACAGCATTTTTACTGTTTGATACGAGAAGGTGCCAAAGCCATAAAAAAAAGTCCATCAAATTGTGGTGTTTCCAGTTTCTACTGAAAAACAAATATTCCCTTCAGTGGTGTTTTATCGGTTACAATTGGTTTTAACTAAAAACAGGAAACCCTATATCTGTCTTCATATGCATAATGATAGACTGTTAAGAAACTGTGGTTTCCTTTTTACATTACCACTGTATATAGTGAAGCAATAATGTGTGTCTCTTTTGCTCATTCTTCAAAGAAATGTGAACAACTTGGAAACAATCAAAGCTGCTTCTCCTATCTACCAGCGCAGTAGGTTTGGTGGCAATGAAGCTGTGGAATGTCTTGTGGGATAGAATTAGTGGTTATGATGTATGTACAAGTGATGATGCTCATGGTATAGGAATGTGGGGAAAACTCTAATGAAAGCAGTTGTCTTGTGCAACTCAGATGGAGGTCACCTACTTGTATTACTCTAAACAGGATTAAATCTAGTACAATACTGAAGGAATTTGAGTGAATTACTACATATTTTTGGTGACATGTGTCTATGAAGGGGGCAGACCATATATGCCAGTGATCTCCACCCCTGGATGAATACCAAACTGTGAAGAGGATTTATTTGAACGGCAATTCAACTTAAGTTAAGTGCAACATTGTCTTTAGGCAATTGGTTCAATTAGACTGGAAATTGAGATGTGACTATCGCTGTACTGGACAATGCCATTTCTGTGGGATGGTTACTCATGCCTAGAATTTGAACTGGATTACAATTCCTCTGCTAATGGGTTTATGTTGCTGTTATTGTGTTAAGGGGATAAGAAGCGTGAGCCTATATCTGCCCCTCCACCCCTGCTCACCTCTCCCTGTATTTCGGAAATAACTACGAGCGCTGACAGAAAAGTATGTGAATTCTTTGCTCTCCCTATGCCGCATTTCAAAAGTAAACATGTGGCGCGTACTGAAAGTGTTTTGCGTTAGAGCCTGTATGCGACAGGCCCTTCCCGGAGGTCGGTGCTCTATATCAACAAAGGAGCCTGTGGAGAAGTCTGCTAACGTGCTTCCGAAGTAAACAAGACACGCAGGGATCATTTCGACTCGGGCTGGATTTGTTGGACCAATACATTTATATAAAGGCTTTACGTTGCTGATTAATTGGCAGTAGAAGGGAACAGCAGGCGCAAGTTAATTCAAGAAAAGTCTTTGTACAGTATTTCCAGTGACTGGCGGTGGAAACGGATAAAGGACTACTCTATTAAAAAATGGAATAAGGCAGGACTATAAAAGGAATAATAAACAAGAAGAAAAAAGGAGACTATCATTTTAAATTGTTTTAATTAATTATTTTGTCTCATTGTATTAGTTAATTATTTTAGCATATAATATTAGTTTATTGATTTAATTTCTTGTGGGCATGACTGAACAAAATGTGTATGAGACGTCACTCCAAATGTCAGAAAGACATTGAACACCTAAAGTTAATATTGGCTTTGAAAGACACCACTTTTTTTACCATGTGCAAAGACCTGACGAGGATATAATGAGTTATGTAGCTACTGACGAGGATATAATGAGTTATGTAGCTACGCTAAGAGAGTTAGCAGAGTCCTGTGACTTGAAATTTTTTACTGATTCCTTGATTCGAGATCAGATCGTTAGAGGCACAAACAAGAGAGTAAAGAAAATGTTATTACTCAAAGATCCTAATTTAGAAGAATCTATATAGATTGCAAGGAGTATATAACATGCTGCAGTCTGGATTAAACAAAAATTGACATGAGTAAAGAAGTTACCAGAAGTATAGAGAAGGAGGGAATGGTAGAATTGAAAGAAGTTAAATTGAAAAAACCTACCAGATACAAGAATACCAACAGTGACAACACTAGTGAATGGAGAAATATTGTGCGTTACAGGTGTGGGTGTACTGGACATATTAGTTCAAAAGTCGCATGCAGAGCAAGAAATGTGATTTGTAGATCTTGTGGTAAAAGCGTGATCTTAGAGAAGATCTGCAGGTCTAAAGGGAAGGCACAGGGTACTGGTGTGAAAGCAGTGGATGACCAAAGTGATGTTACACAAGAAATTATACTTACAGTGAATGGAATATATGGTTCTGAACAGAGGAGGAATGGCAGTAATAGCAAGGGAATAATGAGAGAAACTTTAGAAAAACTGTAGAAACCACATTGTATTACCTTAGGAGACGTGAAGAAAATGATGTTGGCTGACTAAGGAAGCCTTTTCACCCTAATAGCTAAGAATACTTATGAAACTGAGTCAAAAGGGGAAATTGAACTGCAAAATTCAGGCATGAGGGCTAAGGGACAGGGTAGAAAATGAATAAACATAATAGGCACAAAGTGGATGGACATATTTTTCAAAGGAAATGGCATGCAATGAAGGGTATATGTAACAAGTGAGGGGTCTATTCTTTTAGAATGGCATCACCAAAAGGATATAAACATAATTCTAGATCCCAATGCCAAAAAACATGCAATGGGAGTGGAACTATTCAAAGAAAATCAGATCGAAGGATGCACTAGGACTCTTGAATGGGGTGAGAAGATGAGAAGATTTCCTCATGTCTTTACTGATAAGCTGGGACTCTTAAGAAGATTCACTAATAGGGTAATTTTGAAACTAAGTGCTGTAGAGCAAGATCAATACCATTTTTAATGAAAGAACCACTCCAACAGGAATTAAACAAGCTAATTAAAGAAAAGAAATAATTAAACCAATCGAATAATGCCCCTCATTATAGTATCTCCAAAGGAGTTGTTGGGGGGAGGGGGGATTCACCTCTGCATTGATTTAAGAGATCGTAACAGAAACATATGGGTGGACAGACAACCCCTACCGAACATCACAGAAATGTTGAGCATGATGGGAGGCAGTAGAGTGTATAGCATGCTAGACATGTCAGCAGCCTACCACCAGGTCAATTTGCATCCCAAATCACAACCGTTATCCTCTTTTATTACGTCATTCGGGTGTGCTGATATTGCAGGATGCTGTTTGGATTAGCGTCGGCATCAGCTGTTTTCCAAAGGATTATGCAGAAAATCTTTAAGGGTGTGATCAGGGTACTGTGTTTCAAAGATGACATTATAGTGGTGGGTGAGTCAGTGGAAGAGCACGATAAGCTGTTGGAGGAAGTACTAACTAAAACTGAAAAACATGGATTGACTAATGAAAGAAAAGTATCAGTTGAGAAAAGAACAAGTGAGTTTTAGGAGGTATGAAATCTCTGGGAGTGGCATAAGACCAAATAAAAGCATTGTGAGAGCCATTGAAGATGCCCCTAAACTACTGAACAAAGAACACTTATAATCTTTCCTAGGCCTTGCATATTATTATTCAAAATTCATATATAACCTATGAGAATTTTATTGAAGAAAGAGTGTGTGTTTGAATGAGGAAAGGAATGCGACTCTGTATTCAACAAAATAAATTAAAAAAATTATCCAGGCACCCACATTAGGTTATTATGATGTCAATACAAAAACCATTTTCACAACTGACCCGTGCAATGTTGGGCTTGGAGCAGTATTGTCTCAAAGGATTAATGAGGGAGAGAATTATTGATTTTGCTTCTTGTCGACAACAGGGGGCAGAGCGGTCTTATGCATGGAATTACCAAAAAGGCCATGGTAAAAATTGGCAGTTGACTTCATAGGTTCAGTAAATATACTAGGCAGAAGAGATTGTTTGTTGGTAGCTCTGGTGGACTATCATAGTAAGAAGTTTGTGGTCAGATCGATGGTACAAATTAGCACCAGTAATGTCATCAAATTCTTGAGAGAGGTTTTCTTGGAGGAAAGAATACCAAAGGTTTTGGTTACCAATAACAAGGTGCAATTCAGTTCTATGTCCATGTCTGAATTCTTGTTAGGGGTAGGCATCAGACTGCCAAGTGGCCCATAGGGACATTGTGGTCTTCCCTAACTTAGCATGAGCACGCTTCAGCCTGCCTGCTGCTTTGCGCACGTTACTACAAGTCTTTATTTTTGCAATCATTTCAATGACTATTTTCACATGAGATTCTTAAAACAGCCACTGATGTTTCATGTCTGCACGCCATGTGCCCAGACAATGACGCTCCAAACTGCCCCCACTGCGATATTAAATTTAATTTCACCACTCAAACAGCACATGACCCCCGCCACCTATAAAAATGTTTCTTTTAAATTGCCGCTCCCTGACAAAGCATTCGGTAGAAATATCTCTTCTCCTGGAAACTTTAAAACCTGATGCTATCTTTCTTTCCGAAACCTGGCTACGAGATGAGGCAGATCCTGCCATCACTCAGATTTTACAGCCAGGATACTCACTTCACAGAATCGACCGGAAATCAGGAAGAGGTGGGGGGCTAGGGATAAGTTTTAGGGACTGTTTCCATTGTCGCTCTTTTTCAGCTGAAGTGCCAGACTGTGAAAGCATGAGTTTTGCACTGGAATTCTCACCCACAATGACCTTCTCTGGTCTACTACTCTATCGGCCTCCTGGACAGATGGGCCAGTTTCTTGACTCCCTCCACTCCCATGTGGCCGAGCTTGCCATATCCCCGGCAAACTTTACAGTTCTTGGCGACCTCAATATTCATCTAGATGACCCTACTGATCACCATGCTAAGGCTCTTTTATCCAACCTAGAAGCTCTCCAAATCACATTGAAGGGCTCTGAACCCACTCATATCAAGGGCCATCTGCTAGATGCTGTGCTCAGTAATGATCACAAGCTCCATGTGGGCTTGCCAACCCCCCTCCCCTGGACCGATCACCTGCTTATACCATTAAACTGGGAAACTGTGATCCCTCGTCCGCTTCCAACCCCTGCCCCACTGTTGGGGAGGAATTGGTCGTATATCTCCACTAGCCAATGGGTTCATTCCCTGACCGCCGCCCTCCCGACGACGGGCAAAGACCCAGGGATGTCCAACAGGAACTTCAACGTCTGGATACAGTCCTCGCTCGACTCTGTAGCCCCCCTGAAAATCCTACACAAAAAAACAAAGTCTAAAGAAGCACCTTGGTTTACCTCTAAACTGAGAGAGCTAAAACAAAAGTGCAGGAAACGAGAGAGGGAATGGAGACAGTCTGCAGGGGTGGATAGCAGAACCAACTATAGAGAAGCGATCAGGAAGTATAAGGTGGAAATAAAAACGGCGCAATCCTCTTTTTACGAGAGTAAGATAAGAACTGCAGCCAATTCCCCGAGGGAAATCTTCCAGATCGTCAAATCACTCATCAATATTCATCAAAACCTTCCTGACCCCAAAGAGGCCCAAAACCGCTGCGACAAACAGGCGGAATATTTTCACCAAAAAATTCAGCTCATCTCCCTCTCTTTACCTCACCTAGGAGTGAACCCAACTACCCTCAGCCTGAGAACATCCCCGCAGCTTCACACTGCCCTTTAACAGAATTCTCACCGCTTGACGAGGAGTCACTGAACACCTTATTGCAAAAAATATCATCTGGTTCTCCTACTGATTCAGCCCCTCCTCGCCATTTGTTGCTGGTCGCAGATACAATCAGACCAGTAATTCTGAGCACCCTAAACGCCTCTATCACCACAGGAACAGTGCCGTTGGCATGGAAATGCGCTCAAGTCAGAGCTCTACTAAAAAAAAAAAAACCTTGACCCCGCAATCATGGCTAACTACAGTCCGATCTCCCTCCTGCCATGGCTGGGCAAACTGCTAGAGAAGCATATTAATCTTAATCTGGTCAACCAGCTGGAGTCCCACAACCTACTCCACGACTCCCAAGCAGGCTTCCACCCTAAGCTCGGAACGGAAGTTGCCCTCCTGGCAGTGACGGAGTCTGCACGGAGGTACATGGACCAAGGCGGCACCACAGCAATTATTTTGCTTGATTTGAGTACCGCTGTCAACACAGTGGATCACAACATCTTGCTCGCTCGCATCAGACACCTTGGAATCACCGGGCTAGCCTTCTCCTGGCTGCAATCTTTCTTGGAAGACCGGGTGTTCCAAGTCTCGGAGGGTGCCACGCATTCCAAACCAGGGCCCCTCAACTGTGGGGTCCCCCAAGGTTCTTCCCTGAGCCTCACCCTTTTTAACATTTATATGGAGCCTCTAGCAGCGATAGTGCGCCCCTTCGGCATCGAAATGGTCACCTATGCAGACGACACCCAACTGGTGGTTGGTCTAAACCATTCCAAGGGCTCGTCAAGCACGCTGGGCAGCTTCCTAGAAACAGTAGTCGATTGGATGGCGCTCTCCCACCTGAAATTAAATGGGGATAAGACGGAGCGGATGTTCCTGGCGAAGACCCCCTCTCCTAGAGCAGTCTTTGACCAGCCAACCTGCATGGGCACTCCACCAGAACCCAAAGACCAGATCAAAAGCCTTGGAGTATGGCTAGACAGCACCTTAGGTTTCTACTATCAAGCCACCAAGCTCTCTGCAACTTTCTTCGGCCTGATGAGGATGCTGAGGAAAATCCTGCCGCTACTCCCCTTTCAGGCCCGGAGGATCATGGTGCAGGCTATCATCTTGTCCCGCCTCGACTATGGGAACGCCCTGTATTTAGGCGCTCCGGTAAGCTCCATTAAAAAACTTCAGGTCACTCAGAACTCTGCAGCTCGCCTATTGCTTGGACTGCCGCGTTGACACTCAGGGTCAGATGCCCTGAAATCACCCGTTTGGCTGCCCATACAGGCCCAGATCCAATTTAAGGCGATGTGTATAGCCCACAAAGCCATGTGGCACGCGGGCCCAGCTCTAACCTGCTCCCTAATTACCCCTTACCAACCACCAAGAAATCTACGCTCCAGTGCCACCTTCTTAGCAGTAACCCGGAAAATTAAACGAGCTAGATGGGGGGGGGGGGGGGCGTCGTTCTCTTGGAACGCCGCCTTCTGTTGGAACTCCATGCCCCTCACCCTGCGTAGCGAACCAGATCTACTCAAGTTCCACAAACGTTTGAAAACCTTCCTCTTCCAGTAACTTGCACAATCCGATGACTGCCCCACTCACCCGTCCTAATCACTACGAGGCCTCAGGGTAGAAGTGCGCTTTACAAAACACCATCACATCACATCACATCATATCACTGTGTTCACTCTCTGCATGTTCCTGGGATTTTGAATGAACATTATGTGCAAGGTCGAACAGCAATGCCCCTTGTTATTTTGTTCTGGCCAGGCCTTAGCCCTTAGACAAAACATACTGATGCAGCTGTTGTTTGGACAAAACCTACTTGGGTTTTATTAGAATACACAAATACGTAGCACACACTTGGAGGGACCTTTCCAGGGAGAAGAGCGAGACAGCACCTATGATGTAGATCTACCATCTACAGGTTAAGTTATGGTGTAAAAATGTTATTTTAATTTTATTTTTTAAATATTTAGTCCTCATTTATACGATCTTTATGATAATGGCAACAGGGTCACCTCTTAATCGTGCACGGAGGAACGCCCAGGGAGGCACGGTTAAGCCATGTCATAAGAACCAGCAAATTCCAATAAGTTTGAGCGAACAGTGTACCACCATAGAAAAACTCAAGAACTTGCTTGATTGTGTTGTTTTAAATCATTGGACTTCCCTTCCTACCCTACCACCTAGCCCTGTCCCAAAGTTCCCAATATTTCGTGTGTTTGCTGTTACCTCTCAGTACATCCAACTTTCTAAACTTGTTCACTGCCCTAACCCAATCATCTACTTCAGG
Organism: Lissotriton helveticus; assembly: GCF_964261635.1. Taxonomy (NCBI): domain Eukaryota; kingdom Metazoa; phylum Chordata; class Amphibia; order Caudata; family Salamandridae; genus Lissotriton; species Lissotriton helveticus. The sequence continues at coordinate 1,361,493,834 of NC_136065.1, forward strand.
AGGTGATGGAAGAATCCAATTTTTACACACCTCGCGTCTAGCTAGTAACATAGGTATGAATAAAACATGGTTCTGATTTTTACTTAAATTAATGCTAAAATCAGCAGTGTCTAAAATGCCAAATATGATAGTGAAAGACCTTACCTTGACGTTGGTATCTAGAACTTTATCAATAATCTTAGCAACTGCGTGCCAGTAAGCGTCAAGGTGAGTGCATGTATAGAACATGTGTATGTTGTTAGCCTTCATCTCTCCGCATTTAGAACATTTTTTCATCATCGGTGTATTCATCTTTGACAATTTTTCGAGTATGCAATACAACCTGTGCAAAGCAAAAAGATGATTTCTCCTAAGAGGTGCAGAAACAATAATGTGCCATAATAAAGTGCAAGATACTTGCCAAGAATGTTGCAAGTCTTGAACCGGAAAGGTTTTCTTCCAAACGTCTTCCGGTATGTCAAAATCGGCCTCGTTTCCCTCGATCAGGTACCAGTATCACATCGAAACTTCCTTTCAAGTTGGGTTTTTCTGTAAATCCTCTAGCTTCCTGCAAGGGTCCAGTAGTATCACTTGTCCTCTAGCCCAGCTGGCCATCTGGTAGTATTTAAATAATGATATTTAATTATTAGTTCTTTCTGCTGAAACGTCCCAGTGTTTAAGATTCCCGTTTTCGAGAAGGTCCCCCCACTTCTCTATTCCTACTTTTTTCCGAGGACCAGCTAGGGCGTCTTTCAGACAGTCTGGAGTGCCCGGCGAGTTCCATATCAGAGCCTGAGCACTATAATATGAAAACATCTGTATTTTCCTCATCTCTGACCAAATTTTATATGCTGATCTTAATACCTTCAGTCTGATCTTTTTAAAGTATTTAGGGTGACCGAACTTATAAAGACATTGGTCATGGTCGGTTACAGCTTTCCAGTAGGCAGGATAGGACTCACGGGCACAAAACAAAATCTTGATATTTTTAAAATGAAAGGCTTTATAATACTTGTTTAAATCTGGGCTGCTTCCCCCCCAGCTTTTCTTCTGGCAAAGCTTTCTCCAGGCTATTCTTATCCCTTTAGATGCCCAAATAAAAGTAGTGATTTCACTCTGTATCTTTCTTATACCCACTGAGTTTCCTCATTTCTTTGGTTTTAAGATCAAGATTGACTTGAGCAGCTTCGTCAATATTTCTTGGGACTTCGATAACCAGATATTTGATTTTGTTTTTGGACTCTGTTAGGGGCGTCGTTATGTTCCAATGCATAACCTCAGTTTTTTGGTGGTTAATGTGGTAGCCGGATATCCTCCCAAAATCCGATAATAAGCAATTTATGCTAACAAGGGATTTGTTCAGGCTACTCGTATAAATCAAAAAGTAGTCGGCGTATAACGCCACTTTCAGGGCCCAACCATTAAAATTAAAAGGTATTATTGCTTCAGAAGACCTTATCAAATGGCTAAAGGTTCTATGTACAGGTTAAAAAGATGTGGGGAGAGTGGGCAACCCTGCCTGGTGCCTCTTCTGATCTGAAAGCCTTTTGATGCCCTACCATTTACAAGTATTTTCCATACCGGGGCTGAGTATATATTTGCGATGACCTTTGAAAAATTCCCCCCTAGATCAAAATGTTGGATAACCTTCTGCAGGTATGACCAGTTTATGCGGTCGAACGCTTTAGCTGCATCGAATGTAAAAACCGCAAAGGGGACTTTTTCCTAAGCTGCAATGTCAATGACTCCAATAAGTTGGTGGGTCAGATCACATAGCCGTCTCCCCCTCATTAAGCCCTTCTGGTCTTGATGAATTGAATTATTGGTTAAAGACCCCAACCTTTGTGCCAGAATCGGAGTAAATATTTTATAATCATTGTTGAGGAGTGATATTGGCCTGTATGACTCACATTTTAAAGGTTCTTTTCCAGGTTTTAAAATCAGACAGATAGTTGCTTCATTCCAAGTTTTAGGGATCTGAGAACCCTCTAAATACATTGAGGTAAATAGGTCTGCTAGTTTAGGGGCCAGCAGTTCCTTCACAACTGAGTAGATCTCATTGGGGATTGCATCAGGCCCAGCCGCTTTTCCTCTTTTCAAGCGCTCAATTACTTGCAAGACCTCTTCCACCATGATAGCTGCATTTAAAGATTCACAGGAGTCAACATCCAACTTCAAAAGTTGTGACTTGTTTAAGTATGTGTCCACCAAAGAAGGTGAAGGGGAGAGGTCTTCGTCGTACAAAAGCTGAAGAAGTCAACAAAAGCCTCTTCTATATCAACCCTTTCTTCTACCTTTTCCTTCCCATTGTCCTTATAGACTGTCAAAATCTTATTTCTATTGGACTCCTTTTTTGTTGTTTTTTTTAACTTTGTTTATTGATTATGATCACATTAGTACACAACCTGATTGAACGACAAATTGCATATTTTCATCAAGGTGTTGCAGATAAAAACAGTAATTAAGTATTGGACTCAGTTTTAAGCTTCCACGCTAAAAGTTTCTTTTTTTTTATTTTTATTTTTTATAAAGATGGTACATAGATGGACAAATTTCAACAATTATTACATACATGATAAGAATTTGATAAATATTTGATATATTTACATACATTTTTAATTACATCTTGTTAGCGGGAACGAGAAAAATAAATAGATAAATAGGGTTAGAAATCAGTTTCAATTAATTGGAGACGAACAAACTTTTTATCCATTTCTATCTATTCTCCAATTAGTTACAGGAGCCCATAGGCGAATACCCTCCTTACGCTGCCTCATGCCTTTATATTCATATAGGCAGGATTCTATGTTATGAATTCCTAGAAATCTCGAGAGCCACATCTGAAAGGATGGGGGGTTCGTATCTTTCCACGCCGCAGAAATTAAAATTCTAAGTACAGCAACAGATAAAAACATTAGATCTCTTTCAGCCTCGCTTAAACACAACTTAGAGTCTGTACCCACGCTAAAAGTTTACCACTGGTTTCTCCAAATTCATAATTCGATAGGGAACTAGCCTGCCATCTCTTCCAGACCCTATCATCCAGATAAGAAGCTACTTCTTGTTTCTTTTTTAATATATCTTTCTTTATTTTGTTCTGATCGTCCTCGTTACGAACAATCTCCAACCTCCCTTGTTTCTCTAGTATGTGAGCCTCCAGCTGTGCTAGTTTAATTTTCTTCTCTTTATTCTTAAATGCTGCGAGGCTGATTAAGGCTGATTAAGTCTTGGAGAGTTCCCCCTCGATATTATCTATAAAGTAATTTAACGTGGTAGCATTTAACTTGTCTATTACTTCAGGATCGAGTAAAAGTGTGCAATCTAAAGTCCACCTTTTCTCTCCCTGCATGTCCTTTGTGACTAAATCAAAGTGTACTAGAGGGTGGTCTGAAAGATAAACTGGTGTATGGGACACCTTTTTAACATTGTTGCCTAAAGTCTTGTCGATTAGAAAAAAATCAATCCTCGATGCAGGACCGTACTTATAATTCCTATAAGTAAAATTATTAATCATGTCTCCTTTAACTCATCAGTTAACCCCAAGTCATCTTTAAGTCTATTCAGACATTCTCTCATTTTGGGAAGGTTCGAGGCCCTGCCAGGGGGCCTATCCTTTCTGGGGTCTAATAGAATATTAAAATCTCCACCTAGTATGATAGGAAAAGATAAAGTTATCAATTTATCATAGAGAGATTGAAGGGGCGCTGGGTCGTCTGTGTTAGGACCGTAATACCCAACCACCGATAAGGAAATGTCGCCCGACTTTATGTTGGCTATGGCCCAAATACAAAAACAACAGGTGATGGACAGAATGCAGTACATTGTCATACATTCACCCCAGTACAGAGATCTGGGCCTAAATCCATCGTTTTTTTGCACTCCACACCACCCCAGGTCAGACATAGCCATATGCAAATAAGCCTTGACCCTGTGCCTCATGGGAACAGTCCAGCCAGAAATGCCAAGCCATGTCTTTCCTGGACCGGAATCAAGCATCCAAGGACCGCTTTCTGGCTATCAGCCGTCATCAGCCTGGATAGCTTGACTCCAGTGGGGTGGAGAGCATGGGACTCACGTCCGAGCATACCCATCCCACTCGGGGCGACAAAGGCAAAAACAACAGGTGATGGACAGAATGCAGAACATTGTCATACATTCACCCCAGTACAGAGATCTGGGCCTAAATCCATCGTTTTTCTGCACTCCACACCACCCCAGGTCAGACATGGCCATATGCAAATTAGCCTTGAACCTGTGCCTCATGGGAACAGTCCAGCCCGAACTGCCAAGCCATGTCTTTCCTGGACCGGAATCAAGCATCCAAGGACCGGTTTCTGGCTATCAGCCGTCATCAGCCTGGATAGCTTGACTCCAGTGGTGTGGAGAGCATGGGACTCATGTCTGAGCATAACCATGCCACTCGGGGCGACAAAGGCAAAAACAACAGGTGATGGACAGAATGCAGAACATTGTCATACATTCACCCTAGTACAGAGATATGGGCCTAAATCCATCGTTTTTTTGCACTCCACACCACCCCAGGTCAGACATGGCCATATGCAAATCAGCCTTGACCCTGTGCCTCATGGGAACAGTCCAGCCCGAACTGCCAAGCCCAAATACCCCTTGAGTCTACACTCTCCCATGGTAATGTTAAGTTCGCTGACTTTTTCATAATGATTGCAACTCCTTTGGTGTTGCAGGATTGATTTGTACAGACACTCTCACCAACCCATTTTTCACGTTTTATAATTTCGATCCATTCTTTCTTAATAAGGTGAGTTTCTTGTAGTATATTTATTTCGCAATTTTTTAACTCTAGATACTCAAAAATATTTTGGCGCCTTGCTCTTGATCTTAGCCCGTTCACATTCCAAGTTACTAACTTTAGATTACTCATTTAGCCAAAGGTTTGTCATTCCGCCTTTCACCTTGACCCTGATTGCTATTAGTTTGTATATTGGACTGTTATTTTTTTGTTTTTTTCCCAAATGCTCCCCACCCAAAAACGTGATTAAATTGCACACAAATAAAGTGTAATTCCTGAAACCCCCCCTTCCACCCTATTTGAGGTCCACAGTTGGGGATTATTATCTTAAAAGTTATCTGTCATGGCTCTGTAGTTTATACTATTTACTGTTTTTTATTATGTGCCCTCATTTGCTCTAGGAACAACTCTACTTCTGTCGGCTCTCTAATGTTGTATGTTTTATTGTTCCACATTATTCGCAAAAGAGCTGGAAATTTCAGTTGAACAGTAGCACCTTCTTCCCTCAGATCTTGCATATATTTACCCGGGGCCCATTGCCTGTCAGCCGTGGCATTAGAAATATCTGAACAGATCTTGTAGTTAAAGCTATCTTTTGAGAGAGTGCCAGATTTTAGGGCCTTATTCAAAATATGCTCCTTTAAGGTGTAAGATTTAAAGTTAACAAGCACTCTCCGGGAGTTTTACCTATCCTTATTAAGCCTGAAGGGGTCTCTATGTACCTGTTGTACATCTTCGTCCAATGTTTTTTTATCCAGTTCAGGAGTAAACTCCTTTAACAGATTGACTATAAAACCCCTAACGTACGGACCTTCTTGACCTTCGGGATATTCAACAGGCGTAGGTTATTTCTTCTGGAGTTATTTTCGAATGTCTTGACTTTGTCCAGAGTTCCTTTTCGGCTCATGACAGCTTATCAATACCTAACAGGCAGTGTTTCACTTCCTCCCTAGTCTGTTCTATGGTGGTCTCAAGTGCCACAACTCTATCAGCGTTGACCTTCGATTCCATGACTTCGCAGGTGGCCTGAATTTTTTCTTGATTTCTTTCAGATTTTGCGAAACTGAGCTTCATTTCCTTTAACAGTGAGCCTACCAAATCACTAACCCCCACCTCCGAGGATACTTCTAGGTCTTTTAGGTCTCGCTCCTTGTTGTTTAAACACTGTTGCAGGTTTCCTGCTCTCTCAGGCGTCTCCTCGACATCAGTAACCCTGATATAATTCTCTTAGTTAAGTCATGTATCTAAGCCCGTGAGTACCTGGTATCTGTTAGGGGATTCCATTATTGCTGGTGTTGGTGGGGGCCCTCCGAATTGAACACTCATTGTGGTGCGCTCGCTCTCCATAGCTCTCCGTAGCTCTCTCTCGATTTTGGGCAACTCGTGTCTTAGGACTGATTTCTCCTGCACCTTAAAAAAAAGAGCATAGTGAAGGGGTCACTTTCAGATTGGATCCTCTCTTTAACTGCCCTTTTTGCCGTCTTAGCTGCTCTTGTTGAGATTGCCGCTGATGTTCTCCCCTTATTTTTCTGGCCTCTCCGTTTTTTATTTGTGAGTTTAACTTTTCCGCCGACCTCTATCGCAGTTTGCACTCCGTACAGCTGGCCCAACTGGTCCAGTTCTTGTTCTATTGTTGATATGATTTCTAGTTCAAGTTCAAGAAAGCTTTATTCGATTTTAGTTTAAAATCATAAAAGCATACAGATGAAAAAATACATTGCATTATAAAAGGAAACGTGCATACATGAACCACAAATTGATTTTAAGTTACACAGTTAAAAGGTTAAAAGGACTTTAGCCCTCCCTTTGAGCATAACAATCTTTGGTAATAACGTACTTTAGACATCATTAGTGGTAACAGTGTTCTAAAAAATTTGATAGTTACGGTACATAAAACTGTTGTACGACGGTTTAAGGCGGTTAAAAACCACAGGAAAACTACCGCCGTTAATTAAATGCCTTCTTCTACCCACTAAGTTGTTGTCCATACCCTGGGGTCTGGGGGAAAGCATGTAGGACGTATTTGGGTAGAAGTCATGTAGGTTCCAGGTGCAAATAAGTCCGTCACCTTTTTGAGGTAACCATGTTTGCATATATGGCACAATATGTCTGCTCCTAAATCGTATCAGGATCAGATCGCCCGAGATGTCTTTTTTGAGGGGACCAAGCCAGCCCACCCTCCGGACGCTTATTATTCTACCATCAAGGTGATGGGGCAGAGGTCTGTTTTTAGCTAACCAGAACTTGACCTTATTCATCAGCTCATATTGTCTCTCAGCTTTACCTTGTGTTAGTTCAGGGACTCCTGAGAGAACAGTTACAAAAGGGGCTGCCTCTGGTGGTAAATGTATGTGAGTGGTGCGCTCAAGTTTGGGAGGAATGTGACGCGCTGTCGTTGGGTTGGGGGGGACTTTGGGAATGATTGGAGACATGGAGGTGGGGACTGATAATTGGGTAAGCACCGCTTCATGAGATGTAATCAGTTTGGGCGGATTTAAAGAAGCAGTTGTCGGAGGGCAGTAAGGTATTACAGCATGTGTGGAAGATTTCAGGTGAGATTTGATTGAATTCTCCAACCCCGTCAGTCTATCCCCCAACATGGTAATTTTGTCAATCAAAGGATGTAGTAGGGATTTGATCAGATGTTCGATCATGGGGAGTAAGGCCTGCCGGGATGATGGTAATAAGTCGTCCAAATTTTCGACAATTGCCGGGGTAAAAGGAGACTTGATTACGGGTGGTGTGGGACTTAAAGATAGTTTATCTAATTTTTGAGTTTTGGCTAAGCTCCCATTTTGATCATCCCCATCGTGTTTCCTTTTGACAGGGGTAGCGCTATCGGTGTTAACTTTATGTGTTTCAGGGAAGGGTTCCAGCTCCCTTGGACAAAGTGGTAAGTTGCTGCTTTTTAACGTGGGGGAAGACTCTGCTGGAGCATACTTTGCCTTACACAGGCTATTTAAATCTTCCAACCAAGAGAGACTAGATGGTAGATGTTGGATTGAATCTTCACAGGGTGAACTAATCGTAGAATGACAAGGTGCATTTTTACCCACATCTCTAAACAAGGGAAACAGTTGGCTAGTTGTGTACACAGGGGTTATATCAAACTTAACCTCTGTTTGGGGCTTAGACATGGCTTGGTTGGGGAATTACCAAACAAGGGGTTTACCTTCGATTTTTGAGCCAAAGGGGGGTGGCCCGTCCCGTCCTCCTCAGTCCTCTGAGGGCCCCCAGAGGGCCCGCCCTTTGCCCGGGCTTAGCCCGGCGCACTCCCGCGTGCTCCCGCGCTGCGGGGATAATGGGCGGGTTAAAACACGCCTAGGCTGGGGGCGTGTCAGTCAGCCAGGTGAGCGGGGACACAGGGAATCCTGGTGATTGTAGTTCCCAAGTGCCAATAACAGAGCGCTAGGGCGGCAGAGTTCAGCAAAGTTCGTAGGTCTCCCTCAGCCCCTGGAGGTCCCGTGGCAGCAGAGATAACAAAGGCAGGCTTTCAAATTGTCCCAGTGAAAGATCAACACCAGCCCCAAACGGCGCTGCGGCACCCGCGATAGCGGGTGCGGCGAGCACTTTTTGTGCGCCTAGGCTGGGGGTGTGTCAGTCAGCCAGGTGAGCGGGGACACAGGGAATCCTGGTGATTGTAGTTCCCAAGTGCCTAATAACAGAGCGCTAGGGAGGCAGAGTTCAGCAAAGTTCGTAGGTCTCCCTCAGCCCCTGGAGGTCCCGTGGCAGCAGAGATAACAAAGGCAGGCTTTCAAATTGTCCCAGTGAAAGATCAACACCAGCCCCAAACGGCGCTGCGGCATATGATTTCTAATGGGGGGGTTAATGCTAGGGAGGGTAGGGTCCCCGATCAGGCGCTTACTTCAGAAATCACGTGCTGCTTCTTGGGTTAAGTAGTGCTAACCTCGAGTATCTTAGTGCCCGTGCAAACATGAGACAATGGTGCCAATGGAGCTAATTTGTCTTGGCAGGACCCCTCCAAAGTGGTAGCTGAAGTGGAGGCCCCCCCTGCGTCTACCTCTGCCCTCCTTCTTTGTGGAATTCATACAGATGGCACAATAGTCTGTTATTCCTACGCTGTCTTTACAAAGAACAAAGAAGTTGCCCTCCAGTGCCAGGTTTCCATTACTAACCCTCCTCTTCGAATATGTGGCACTCCTAACTCCGCAGGTTGTATCCGGTGCTACTGAAATCAGCTGTAGGGGGACAGGCGAGTCACACAAAGGGCCTCTGAAACTTATCTTCAGTATACCCCCACGCTGATGTCGAAATTCAGCCGCAGCGGTCCCCCAGAAGCTTTCTGTCTCCTCCGGTGCTTTCCGCACTGTTTTCCACGCCACGAGAGCCTTGAGCTTCTGCCTCCAGGCCAGCCGAGCACCACTACTGCCTCCGTTGTGCTGTGCTCAGCAGCCCAAATGCCGCCTCCGTCCACACCAAGAAACACTCTCTCAGCCGCTCTCTTAGCTGTTACTCCGCCCTCCGATCTCCCCGATCTCCGAGGGAAAGTCAAAGAGACTCGAAGCCTCCGAGCCGCACCCCCTTAAGTTTCCTTGCTTAGTAAATTATTGCTTTAAGAATTCTGCCGACAGAAGTGCTTCATCCAAGCACCAGGAGCCACTTCAGAATTCCATATCGTGCCCCAACTGCAGAGCTCGCGACCTAGGCTCTCTGCCGGCCGCCATGTTTTCCACACTTCCTCCGCCAAGGTATGGTGTCTAATGACAAAGCCCATAGATCTTCTAATATAAAATAATACTGCTTTTTAGCAAGGGGAGGGAGGTTATGCTCTATTGTCTTCTCCTAACATCTCCCTTCATGATTTATGGACTAGCTGCTATGCTGACTGTATTTGTACTATGCATTTTCCTGCTTGTTGTAGCACGTATACTGCATGTTAGGGCATGTTAGTTAAAATAAATATTTTAAACTATTTTGTGTCAGATCTTATTGTGGGCAAGTACAAGAGTGAGCGAAAGGGTGTGTCTTGTTACTGCAATTCCTACTGTTCTGGGGTGTCTAATCATTTGTTTCTCAGTGACTGAGTAGGGGAGCAAGTGAGACACTATAGCTAGTCGAGCCTGGGCTTGTGGGTACTAAGGTGGTAGGAAGACTCAGTCCTTAAACACCAAGGTCCCATAATTCTGCGCATAGTAATGCATTTGTGCAGAATCCCTGCAACATGGCACCACCAACGTTTGATCTGGTACTTATTATTCATGAGACCCCTGAGTATCGCTTGTGCTTGTCCACAATATCCCTCTCGCCAGACACCAGAGATGTCCGTGGGGAGGAGGCTTATCCTCCTATATTTGTATATTTATAGTTTTTTCAAGCTTCAAGTTGAAAAGGTTTTTCTCTACCCATTTTTGTGCCACCGTTTTCTTTGTCTTTTCCTTCCTGTCATTATAGACATGGCACAACCTGTCGCTATTGTGGCACCTAATCGCGCGGCGGGAACAGCACATTTTCCTCATCACGGAGTTCCCAATGCAGGGGCTAGCATTATTTTTGTTGTTGAGGCGAACCCGGCTTATCGCTTCAAATTTTTTATTCCTGGGTTACATTCCCCACGGTTGATGGAAATGATAATTTGTTTCATGAATACACGAGGGCGGCTGCTCCAGCGGCTAATCGTCATTATGGATTACTTGAATTTCTGTTGACATCCTGGGAGCATACTATTTGGTTTAATGGCACCCTTCCTCACCTCTATTGTTTGCATGGCCCCTTATCAGTTGACGGGGCCGCTTAGCCGGTCTTGGCTTTTTTGACTCCACATCCTAATCATCTCAGTGTTCCTGTCGCAGAGCTACAACTGTTATATACAAAGTTGATTACATCGCACTACCTTTACATAGCAGTCATTACATCGCAACATCCTTTACATAGCATGTCATTACAACACAGCCATTACATTGCATGTCACTACAAAGCATGTCATTACAACGCATGTCACTACAACGCAGGCATTACATCGCAAGTCATTACAATGCATACCATTACAACGCATAGGACCCTTACACTATCCAACACTTACCCTACTGTTGCACTCACTGGAGTTAGAAAAGTAATTTTTAACCCTAAACTATCCAACACTTATCCTACTGTTGCACTCATTGGAGTTAGAATAGTAATTTTTACCCCTACACTATCCAACACTTACCCTACTGTTGCACTCACTGGAGTTAGAAAGGTAATTACCCCTATACTATCCAACACTTACCTTAAATGCAATGTAATGGTATGCATTGTAATGGTATGCGTTGTAAAGGTATAACGTGATGTAATGGAATGCGTTGAAAAGGTAGTTTCTGAAAATGAGATATAATGGCATTCAATGTAAAAGAATGCATTGTAAAGGAAGTTGCTATGTAAAAACGTTGTTGTAAAGGCTTGCATTGTAAATGTATGCGTTGTAAAGTCATACATTCGGCGGTCTGGTCACAAGTCCCTTCATGATTAATTCATGGATGGGCAAAAGTCCTCAAAATCATGATGACATGCCATTTTGGCTTGCACAACTTGAAGCTGTTTTTCCACACACAACTCCTGTTGAAATACGCGGGATCCTTACAATGAGTTTGCCGAGTGGTCTGATTCCCACTTTAGCTGACTGCACCACCTGGGGGACGGTGTTTGCTTCAGTGTATACACTGTGCTTTGGCACCCCCTCCATGAGCATTTTACCGAGTGTTCTAAAAAAGGTACACTATGAACACAGGGCTGGTCCAGCCCTTGATTTGGGGATGAAGTTAGTGGGAATGTTCCCTATTGTCTCTGATATGATTCTGGCCAACATTAAAGGTGAAGCGGTTTGCTTACAAGTACGTCAACGCCTAGAGGCGGTGCCGGACGTGGATCGGCAGCATCAGTTACCGATTATTATTGAAGATGTGTATACCTCTTTAGGTCACAATAGCTTGAGGATTCTATCATTTGCACAGGCACAAAATAAACCCCCTCCTGAAAAGGAGGGTTGTCCAGTCTTTGCTAAAAAGGCTTGGACCAAGATGAAGTGGCAGCTGCAACAGAAGCCTGGTTCACGTGTAGGTTTGCCTCTACCGGACGCTTCTGAACGTAGATATTTGCGTGACTGCTCGAAAGTTAAGACACCGGAGAGGTTCCAGGTTCCTGATCCTCGTTCCTTGCAGGAATCGTTGGATCAACAGTTCGGCGGGGAAGGACGTCAGGATCGCAGTCAAGGTGAATCTGCACAAGCTAGACGTGACCCGCAGCGTCAGTTTGATCAAAAAGTTAAACAGGAGGAACCACTTCAATATCGCCTGCAGTTTCAGAAGAAAAAAGTTGCAGCTTTGACTGCTAAATATGCCTCAGACGGTGAGAACCCAGCTCATTGACAAGAGTTGGGAAGTAACCCTCCTCAACAGTGCAGTGCAACAGTGCAGCAGAGGTTTCCATAGTGCGGTAGAAACTCGACCAGCGTCTGGAGGCAAAAGCAACTGATACTTTCTTTACAGTAGAAACAGCTGACACTCAAGTTGCCCCTCTCAATAGGCTTTTTGAAGTGATTCTCCAAATTGAAGGGGATATTAAATGCCCGATTCAGACAGTCTTTTGGGAAAATCTCACTTCCTCCTATATTTTGTTGGTGGAGGTTGATTGGCCTCCCCCATTTTGTCCTAGCATCCTCTAAAGCAGAGGATGCTATTCTACCCAGTTTTTCGCAATTTGTTTCTGATGACGATAAATCGGCTTACGCTTCCAAGTGGAATTTATTTTTAGCGCCGGAATTATATCGCAATCAGGCACATTGGGACCAGGATTCCACGGTTCATGTTATTCCTTTGCGTTCTACACCCCAACCCCAACCACAGTATTCAATCAAACGGGATGTTAATTCGTCCGTAAGTGACATCTGGACTCAGATGTAATATCAGGGTGTGATTGAACCCTGTGTTTCATCCATAAATAATCTTTTTCCGATATTGAAACTGGATGGTTTATATCGTATAGTTTTAGATTGTAGACATTTGAACAGTCATGCTCGTACCTTTGCGGTTCAGAACACAAATAGCTCTGCGTTAGTGAACAACAACATTCGAAAAAAGTACAAAACCACTCTGGATATTTCCATTGGCTTCTTCAGCCACTCTTTGGCTCCTGAGAGCCGTGATTTGACCACATTCAGTGTGTTAGGCAATCAGTGGCAATATGCGAGATTGCCTCTGGAATATATGAATAGCCCTGGTGTGTTTGCGGCATGCATAGTGTCCCTTTTGAATGTGATCGACCCCGATGCCTTCTCGTACGTCAACGACATACTTGATGGATGATGAATTACAGCTGCATCTCTTGCATGTGGACCACATTAGCGCACATTTTACAAACTTTGGTTACCAATTAAATTTGTCTAAGTGTCACATTGACTTCTTGGTGGTTCTTTTTATTGGTTACAAGCTCAATAATAAAAGGTAGGGGGTTAGCTCCCCACTTTCTGGAGAAATGTGCCCAATTGAAACCTCCATCTACAGTTAAAAAATGGCAATCTTTGCTGGGTTTTTTAAATTTAGGGAGGACATACATTCCTGATTATGCCCAGTGTATCAAACCTCTTTACTTTTGGATACAACCCTCGTTCTAGTCTTCCAGTTGGCTTCCCGAACATACCGCAATTTTTCGGTCTCTGCAGTCTGATCTGCTTGCGACCAACTTCTTGTTAACATGAGACAATTCTACAAATTTGGTCATAAGGATTCTCCAGGGGCATTAAGCTTTACTTACTTGACGTTCAATGAGAGTACACTGTCCCCACTGCATATAAATCGCATTTGTATACTCCAGCTGGGATGCGTTTCTCTTCTACCGAAAAGATTTTGACACCGGTCCAGATGGCGATTCTTAAGGAACACTCTTTGGCTCAGGGAATACGCATTTTCATGGATTCGTTGATACCTGCTTTAGAAGCTGTCACAAAGGCTAGTGTCCCGAATTCCAAGGCCTTGCATCCACTTTGGATACAATGGGCTAGTTCTTTGACGCTGGCTGATGTCAACTTTGTCTTTGACCCTTCTTTGCAAACATAGGAGTTTTTACAATATTAACATGTTCATCCTCCTCATTTATCATTAACTCCCTCCTGAACAGTACAAATGCATAATTTACACTGATGGATCTGCGAAGCCAGCCATTGGTTCTAAACATGCTTATTCTGCAGCCTTTGCGATTGTGGCAGGAAAGATCGTTGATGAGGATTTTAAATTCACCTTGGTGCGCACACACAGTCTCTTGGAGATTGAACAGCTCAATTGGCTGAGCTACATGCTTTGGTTTGGGCTCTTGAAATTGCTGATCCAGATTTTCCTACACTTATTGTTTGTGATTCGTTTTACTGTGTACAATCCTTCAATGGCAATTTGTTCTTCTGGACATAAAATGTTTTTCATGATTCTAAAGGTAGCGCAATTAAGCATAAAATGCTTTGGGCTCAAGTGGCCGCTCTTAAGGAACGTTTGCCGCTCACACATTATTCATACGTTAGGTAATCAGTGTGTGGAAGCACATGCTGTTGGTAATTCTATGGCTGGTGAGGCAGCCAAATCTGCAGTAGCCACTTGATCAGTAGCAGCAATCACGAGGTCCATGACTAAAATTGATGATGATATTCTGGCAGCTATAGCTGCGACAAAAGAGGGGGCAGAGGTCCCCCAAAGGCTTTCACATTATGCATACCACTTGTTGTCCGATCAACTTCCATTTGTGACTATTCCATCCATTGGGGATTGGCTGATTCCCAATGAGGATCGCAGACTTTCTTTGATCATTGCCACTCATGAAGGCGTGGCTTCTGCACACGCCAGAGTAACTGCAACAATTTCACTTTTGCAGCTACGTTTTTGGTGGCGTGGTTTATACCAAAAGGCACGTAAATATTTTCTTTCTTGTGACATTTGTCAACAAATTAAACCTTCTACTGTTGCACGTCCGCCACATACTCAAGTATACATCTCTAATCAGCTATTTGGCTGTATTTATCTTGATCACTGCGGTCCTTGGACGTCTGACACTACTTTTAAACATATCTTGGTTGCAGTGGATTAGTGCACTAGATTCCTTTGTGTCTGGTCGCAACGCAGTGCGGCCAAACCCAAACTGGAACTGTTATCAAAGATTTGCATGTCTTTGTAGGGACATTTGCCTGTGGCACCTTCCATTCTGACCATGGTCCTGCGTTTGTTTCTAAGGCTTAACGGGATGCGAAGAAGTCTCTGGGGGTGCAGTTGCAATTCTTGTCTCCATATCGGCCTGAGGGTAATTCTGTTGTGGAACGGATGAACCATGACTTAAAGCAATACTTAACAGCAAGTGTTTTAGGTACTGGCAGGGGCTGGCCGAGTCATCTTTATGGAATCCAGCATGCACTTAATATTCTCCCGAGATCATCTCTGGGTGGGCGGACCCACATGGCATTAAAAGGTTTGTTAATGTCAAAGTGACTGCTGTTCCTCTAATAGTGGAGCCTAGTAAAGTAGAGATATGTGTACCATCATCCAACAAGGAGATGGTGGTGGAGGGGTACTAGGAGGGGGAGGGATTCGCAGGGGGTCTCGCTATTGGGCAACTAGGGTCCTCACACACCCAGCAAGCTAGGTGTCATGCTTCATCATCTGGACCTGCTACTCCTTGGGTCGAAGGGTTAAGGTGGTCAAGGAGCTCCAATGCATGTCAGGTGCGTTTTCTGAATACCACATATTCAGTGGGTAAATTGTGTCAGTAACGGTTGGAGCGTTTCACACGGTCATCTGCGAAACACCTTTCTCTCGTCGGTTGACATAGATGTGGCAGAGTTACTTTTGAGTCCAAAGTCCCCTTGAGCAAAAACGTTTTGTTTATGCAGCATATAATTAATTTTGGAAGCTATTGCAGATGGAAGCAGCAGTGTATCTGCGCCAAATTAACCAAGCTAATTTAGAAAAAGTTCTTGCAGTTGTCGATAACAGAATTAATACACTGTCTTATTGTATATATAATTTGGATAATATTGTATCATCAGTCATTGACAGTGTCTGTTTTGTATCATGGTCAAAATCAGTTACATTCTATAATGCAATTGGCATGGACCTTACTAATGCTTAAAAGTGGAAAAGTACAGTGGGATTACCTGAATGCTTCTGCACTGTTTTAACCATTAAATTTGACTGATATACAGAAATTAATGTAAATGAAAGATGCCACATACATATTGTTACATATTGAACAATTAGAACAGTTACCATTTTCTGTAGCATAAACTGATTCAACTGTGTGGTTAATACATGAGGTTATTTCACTGCCTAGCTCACTTTTTCAGTTTACAGCCTGCATGAAACATTATCTTGTTGGTAGATGGAGCCCCTCAGCAGTAGCTATATTCATGGATTATGGCAGTTGCTTTCACCTTTAGATGTCAATGCGCGGAAAAGGAGGTTTTCCTTACAGGGGAGGATTATGATTCCACAGTAGGACACTGCCTAGTCTGTAAACAAGCTAAACTTAACAGCGCCTGTAACATTTAGGCTCCTAATCTGGCTTGTTTTTTTAAAAAGGTACACCTGTCCCGGCTATTATTCCCGCATTAACTTTGCTTGATAATGGTAGTTATCTTATTTTGAATAACCACGACTGCTGCGGCTTACGGGCTGGCATCCTGTATACCAGGGGTACTCATAGTACGGCCCGCGGACCAGTGGCGGCCCGGCAAGCCTGCCCTGGCGGCCCGCGGACCTCGCAGACATCATACCCGTGTTTTAAATAACACATTTTTAAAGAATGTCTGCAAACAGCAGCGACACTCGGAGAGACTCTGCTGCTCTGTGGGGGCCGGGTGATTCATTCCAGTGATAGACAGAGCAGCAGAGTCTCTCTCTCACACACAGCCGCACCCGAGCA
Organism: Lissotriton helveticus; assembly: GCF_964261635.1. Lineage (NCBI taxonomy): Eukaryota > Metazoa > Chordata > Amphibia > Caudata > Salamandridae > Lissotriton > Lissotriton helveticus. Next base: position 1,361,510,470 of record NC_136065.1, read on the forward strand.
CTTTGACAGGTCTTTAAAAAAGACCATTTGCATGTTAGTGGAGCTTTGTTGATTTCACCTCTTCTTAGGCCCCTGCAGCTCCGCTCTGCCTATCACTGGAATGAATCACCCGGCCCCCACAGAGCGGAGCTGCAGGGGCCTAAGAAGAGGTGAAATCAACAAAGCTCCACTAACATGCAAATGGTC